>NC_091984.1:234307988-234607988 GCF_044704955.1 Pristiophorus japonicus
ATAAAACGTCCCAAGGCGCTTCACAGGAGTGTTATGAACCAAAATTTGACACCGAGCCACATAAGAAGAAATTAGGGCAGGTGACCAGAAGCTTGGTGAAAGAGGGAGGTTTTAAGGAACGTCTGGAAGGAGGAGAGAGGTAGAGAGGCGGAGAGGTTTAGGGAGGGAGTTCCAGAGCTTGGGGCCCAGGCAGCTGAAGGCACGGCCACCGATGGTGGAGCGATTATAATCAGGGATGCTCGGGAGGGCAGAATTAGAGGAGTGCAGACATCTCGGGGGATTGTGGGGCCGGAGGAGATTACAGAGATAGGGAGGAGCGAGGGCCAAGGAGGGATTTGTAAACAGGGATGAGAATTTTTAAATCGGGGCGTTGCTTCACCAGGAGCCAATCTGAATGTCAGGACACTTGCGACTGTGTCAAAACAATAAGTAAAGTGCTCCAAGCCGAAGGTGATGGTGGAGAGGTGGAAAAAACATCGACCCGACCTTATTTCAGAGCTGTCAAAAATTTGAATTGTGAAATGCTTCAAAGAGGATGCAGCCATCGTCTGATCTGCTCGCTGATTCGGGGAGAGGATGTTGCGGTAATGGGTTTTGGTTACAGTCTAGTCTTTCAGCCTTGTCACCCACATTATCCTGTCACCACACTTCATTGTCCCCTGCACTCAATCACCGGCAGTGTCAGAGGTTCCTGCACAACACCACAACGACAGAACGCAGTCTACCCTAATTGCCGGGCCCACTCACAGAATCACACAGCACAGAAAGGCGGATGACAATTCGGGTCGGGACTCCAGGGAAGATTCAGCACAGACCAGTAACAAGGTCGGGATACGAGGTCAGAATACGCGTGGTCACTAGTAAAGAACATAAGAACATAAGAAATAGGAGCAGGAGTCGGCCATTCGGCCCCTCGAGCCTGCTCCGCCATTCAATAAGATCATGGCTGATCTGATCATGGGCTCAGTTCCACTTCCCCGCCCACTCCCCATAACCCTCGACTCCCTTATCGTTCAAAAATCTGTCTATCTCCACCTTAAATACATTCAATGTCCTAGCTCCCACAGCTCTATGGGGCAGAGAATTCCACAGATTTACAACCCTCAGAGAGAAGAAATTTCTCCTCATCTCCGTTTTAAATGGGCGGCCCCTTATTCTGAAACTATGTCCCCTAGTTCTAGATTCCCCCATGAGGGGAAATATTCTCCCTGCATCCACCCTGTCAAGCCCCCTCAGAATCTTATACGTTTTAATAAGATCACCTCTCATTCTTCTCAACACCAATAAGTAGAGGCCCAACCTGCTCAACCTTTTCTCATAAGACAACCCCTTCTCAGGAATCAACCTCATGAACCATTGAAAGAGCTATCCAATTAGTCCCACTCCCCCTGGCCTTTCTTCACAGCCCTGAAAATGTCTCCATTTCAAGTATTTATCCAATTCTCTTTTGAAATTTACTATTGAATCTGCTCCCACCGCCCTTTCAGGCAGCGCGTTCCCGATCACAACAACTCACTGCAAAAAAAAAGCATGCGTCTATTTGTTCTAACTGAAAGGCAGCCATTTCTCTGATTGGCTCTCCATTTTCACATGACCTATTGCTGATTGGTCCCCTTGGAGGATAAGCCACACCCCTGAAGTTCCTCTGGAATGTGTAACTGTAACAGCCCAGCCCAAGTTCTGAGAGACTTTCCAATTTGTAATTTAATCCATTTTGACTTCAGAAGCCACAGAGGATAGATCTCCCCAAAAGCCAGCAAGTTCCAGCCGAAGACCCTTGCCCAAGTGCAAGACCTTATACCACCCCCCCTACCATAGGAGGGGCATTGTGTGCGGATTATTAACAGGTTTATTGGTATGAAGTGAATAGTGACAGTGTCGTGACTTCTGGATTTCACCCACCCCAACGATATCCCCAGTAACACACTCGCCGAGCTTGCACGCACCAGGGGGTAGAAAGAACGTGATCCGTCCTCCCTGAGTTCCCTCTCTCCCCTCCAATTTCCCCCCCCCCCAACCTGTGTCTCTTTCCACACCCCACCTCCCTTCCCCAGGCTCTCTCTCTTCCCCCAACCCGCCAGGCTCTCTCTTCCTCCCCACCCCCCACCCCAGGCTCTCTCTCTCTCGCTCTCTCTCTCTCCCCAGGCTTTCTCTCTCTCTCCGCCCCACAGGCTCTCTCTCTCTCTTGCTCTCTCCCCCCCAGGCTCGCTCTCTCTCTCGCCAGGCTCTCTCTCTCTCGCCAGCTTTCGCTCTCTCTCCCCCACAGGCTCTCTCTCTCTCGCCAGCTCTCTCTCTCTCTCTCCCCCCAGGCTCTCTCTCTCTCCGCCCCACAGGCTCTCTCTCTTCCCCCCACCCGCCAGGCTCTCTCTTCCCCCCCCCCCCACCCCAGGCTCTCTCTCTCTCGCTCTCTCTCTCTCCCCAGGCTTTCTCTCTCTCTCCCCCCCAGGCTCTCTCTCTCTCCGCCCCACAGGCTCTCTCTCTCTCTTGCTCTCTCTCTCTCGCTCTCTCTCTCTCTCGCCAGCTCTCGCTCTCTCTCCCCCACAGGCTCTCTCTCTCTCGCCAGCTCTCTCTCTCTCTCTCCCCACAGGCTCTCTCTCTCTCCGCCCCACAGGCTCTCTCTCTTCCCCCCACCCGCCAGGCTCTCTCTTCCCCCCCCCACCCCCACCCCAGGCTCTCTCTCTCTCGCTCTCTCTCTCTCCCCAGGCTTTCTCTCTCTCTCGCCAGCTCTCTCTCTCTCTCCCCAGGCTTTCTCTCTCTCTCGCCAGCTCTCTCTCTCTCTCCCCCCAGGCTCTCTCTCTCTCCCACCACTCCAAGCTCTCTTCCCGCTTCTTGCTCTCCCCTCCGCCCCAATCTCCCCACCGCCCCCCACCCCCCCGCAATGAAGCATCGCCTGAGGACCTCCTCGGCCAGGCGGCTCGGAGTCGGGAGGGGAAGGGGAAGGGGTAGAGGTGGGGAGGAGAAGCGGGGGTGGGGTGGGTGGGGGGAAGGGTTGGTTTTTACAGAAATACTGATGTTCAGATTAATGTTCGGTTTAAATTTTTTTTATTTAACAAAACCTTGTAGCACATTGGTGGCTCAGATAGCTGCACCGTTACACACTGGTGATTCCTTAACATCAAAGGGTCTAATTACACTTAACTTCAATCAACTTAAACTTTAACTGTCACCAAGGTGATGCCCACCATTGCTGTATGACCTGCACACCCAGCAGTGTGTCAGCCTTATAAATAACACCAACGTTCTTTCAGGCAAAGCGATCATTGATGAGCTCCTGACGTAAGGCTCTTGCAGCTATCATGTCACCATGGGCCCTTTCATGCAGTCTACAGGGAGGCGGGGGCATGGCTTCAGCATCAGCCTGATTGTCTGGGCTGATGTTGGTGTCCGCCTCCTTGTTCTCCTCTTCCTCTCTCTGGTGAGGTGGACTGTCAGACTCATCAGGCAATTCTTGTCCCCTCCTGATAGCCAAGTTGTGTAGCATGGAGCACACCACCACGAATTGAGCTACTTGCTCAGGGTGGTATTGGAGCTCGCCTCCTGAGTGGCCCAGACATCTAAAGAGCTGCTTCAGCACTCCAGTGGTTTTCTCCATGATATTGTGAGTTACTTTGTGGCTCTCATTGTATCGCTTCTCGGCCTCGGTGTGGGTGTCACACAGCGGGGTCATCAGCCAGGTGGCAAGGCCCTATCCTTTGACACCAAGCATCCAGCATTGACCTTGTGGCTCATTGTTAAACAAGTCAGATACAGTGCTCTCACGCAGGATATGATCATCATAGATGCTGCCCGGAAATTGAACATTCACTGCCAATATAATTTGCTGGTGGTCGACAACCAGTTGGACATTCAGGGAGTGGAATCCCTTGCGGTTCCTGAAAACCTCAGCATCCTGAAAAGGTGCCCGCATTGCGATGTGCATACACCTTGGGGAAGTTTACAATTCTGGAGAATCCTAGAGCCCTCTCACTCTGTGCCTCCCTGGTCATAGGGAAGCTGATCAAGACCCTCCTGCGTGCGTACAGGGTTTCAGTGACCTGTCTAATGCAGCGATGTGTGGCATGCAGAGAAAGTCCGCAAATGTCGCCAGCTGTGGCCTGAAAAGAACCCGAGGCGTAGAACGACAGTGCTGCGGTGACTTTGACCTCAACGGACAGTGCAGTACTGATAGTGCTGGCAGGCTGCAGATCTGCCCTTATCAGCTGGCATACCTCAGTGATAACCTCTTTGTGGAAGCGCAGTCTCTGAAGGCAGGTGGTGTCGGGCAAGTCGAGGTAAGAATGCTTCTCCTTGTTCTTGCCGGGGATGTAACATCTGGTCCTCCTCATCTGTCTGTCACTTCTTACATTGGACACATAATGCAGTGGAGCATTGAGGGGGATGACTCATCAGGGGAGGGCAGCAGCAGCCAAATTCATGGCACCATAGGTGGCTCTGCTGCACAGGAGGGCAGGAAAAAGAGTGGGAGAGCTATAGTGATAGGGGATTCAATTGTAAAGGGAATAGATAGACGTTGCGGCCACAACCGAGACTCCAGGATGGTATGTTGCCTCCCTGGTGCAAGAGTCAAGGATGTCTTGGAGCGGGTGCAGGGCATTCTGAAAAGGGAGGGTGAACAGCCAGTTGTCGTGGTGCACATTGGTACCAACGATATAGGTAAAAAACGGGATGAGGTCCTACAAGACGAATTTAGGGAGCTAGGAGCTAAATTTAAAAGTAGGACCTCAAAAGTAGTAATCTCAGGATTGCTACCAGTACTATGTGCTAGTCAGAGTAGGAATCGCAGGATAGCTCAGATGAATACGTGGCTTGAGGAGCGGTGCAAAAGGGAGGGATTCAAATTCCTGGGACATTGGAACCGGTTCTGGGGGAGGTGGGACCAGTACAAACCGGGCAGTCTGCACCTGGGCAGGACCGGAACCAATGTCCTAGGGGGAGTTTGCTAGTGCTGTTGGGGAGGAGTTAAACTAATATGGCAGGGGAATGGGAACCTATGCAGGGAGACAGAGGGAAGTAGAATGGGGGCAGAAGCAAAAGATAGAAAGAACAAAAGTAAAAGTGGAGGGCAGAGAAATCTAAGGCATAAAGCAAAAAGGGCCACATTACAGCAAAATTCTAAAGGGGCAAAGTGTATTAGAAAGACAAGCCTGAAGGCTCTGTGCCTCAATGCAAGGTGTATTCGGAATAAGGTGGATGAATTAACTGCGCAGATGGCAGTTAACGGTATGATGTAATTGGCATCACGTTGATATGGCTCCAGGGTGACCAAGGCTGGGAACTCAACACCCAGGGGTATTCAACATTTAGGAAGGAAAGACAGAAAGAAAAAGGAGGTGGGGTGGCATTGCTGGTTAAAGAGGAAATTAATGCAAAAGTAAGAAAGGACATTAGCTTGGATGATGTGGAATCAGTATGGGTGGAACTACGGAATACCAAGGGGCAGAAAACGTTAGTGGGAATTGTGTACAGACCACCAAACAGTAGTAGTAAGGTTGGGGACAGCATCAAACAAGAAATTAGGATGCATGCAATAAAGGTACAGCAGTTATCATGGGCAACTTTAATCTACATATAGATTGGGCTAACCAAACTGGTAGCAATACAGTGGAGGAGGATTTCCTGGAGTGTATTAGGGATGGTTTTCTAGACCAATATGTCGAGGAACCAACTAGGGAGCTGGTCATCCTAGACTAGGTGATGTGTAATGAGAAAGGACTAATTAGCAATCTTGTTGTGCGAGGCCCCTTGGGGAAGAGTGACCATAACATGGTAGAATTCTTTATTAAGATGGAGAGTGACACAGTTAATTCAGAAACTAGGGTCCTGAACTTAAGGAAAGGTAACTTCGATGGTTTGAGGCGTGAATTGGCTAGAATAGACTGGCAAATGATACTTAAAGGGTTGACGGTGGATAGGCAATGGCAAACATTTAAAGATCACATGGATGAACTTCAGCAATTGTACATCCTTGTCTGGAGTAAAAATAAAACGGGGAAGGTGACTCAATTGTGGCTAACAAGGGAAATTAAGGATAGTGTTAAATCCAAGGAAGAGGCATATAAATTGGCCAGAAAAAGCAACAAACCTGAGGACTGGGAGAAATTTAGAATTCAGCAGAGGAGGACAAAGAGTTTAATTAAGAGGGGGAAAATAGACTACGAGAGGAAGCTTGCCAGGAACATAAAAACTGACTGCAAAGATCTATAGATATGTGAAGAGAAAAAGATTAGTGAAGACAAATGTAGGTCCCTTGCAGTCGGATCAGGTGAATTTATAATGGGGAACAAAGAAATGGCAGACCAATTGAACTATTTTGGTTCTGACTTCACGAAGGAAGACACAAATAACCTTCCGGATGTACTAGGGGACCGAGGGTCTAATGAGAAGGAGGAACTGAAGGATATCCTTATTAGGCGGGAAATTGTGTTGTGGAAATTGATGGGATTGAAGGCCGATAAATCCCCAGGTCCTAATAGTCTGCATCCTAGAGTACTTAAGGAAGTGGCCCTAGAAATACTGGATGCATTGGTGATCATTTTCCAACAGTCTATCGACTCGGGATAAATGGGTCCTTTTCAGAATGGCAGGCAGTGACTAATGGAGTGCTGCAGGGCTCAGTGCTGGGACCCCAGTTCTTTACAATATACATCAATGATTTGGATGAAGGAATTGAATGTAATATCTCCAAGTTTGCAGATGACACTAAACTGGGTGGTGGTGTGAACTGTGAGGGAGACGCTAGGAGGCTGCAGGGTGAGTTGGACAGGTTAGGTGAGTGGGCAAATGCATGGCAGATGCAGTTTAATGTGGATAAATGTGAGGTTATCCACTTGGGGGCGAAAATGTGAAGACAGAATATTATCTGAATGGCAGCAGATTAGGAAAAGGGGAGGTGCAACGAGACCTGGGTGTCATGGTTCATCAGTCATTGAAAGTTGGCATACAGGTACAGCAGGCAGTGAAGAAGGCAAATGGTATGTTGGCCTTCATAGCTAGGGGATTTGAGTATAGGAGCAGGGAGGTCTTACTGCAGTTGTACAGGGCCTTGGTGAGGCCTCACCTGGAATATTGTGTTCAGTTTTGGTCTTCTAATCTGAGGAAGGACATTCTTGCTATTGAGAGAGTGCAGCGAAGGTTCACCAGACTGATTCCCGGGATGGCAGGACTGACATATGAGGAGAGACTGGATCAACTGGGCCTTTATTCACTGGAGTTTAGAAGGATGAGAGGGGATCTCATAGAAACATATAAGATTCTGACGGGATGGGACAGGTTAGATGCGGGTTGAATGTTCCCAATGTTGGGGAAGTCCAGAACCAGGGGACACAGTCTTAGGATAAGGGGCAGGCCATTTAGGACTGAGATGAGGAGAAACTTCTTCACTCAGAGAGTTGTTAACCTGTGGAATTCCCTGCCGCAGAGAGTTGTTGATGACAGTTCATTGGATATATTCAAGAGGGAGTTAGATATGGCCCTTACGGCTAAAGGGATCAAGGGATATGGAGAGAAAGCGGGAAAGGGGTACTGAGGGAATGATCAGCCATGATCTTATTGAATGGTGGTGCAGGCTCGAAGGGCCGAATTGCCTACTCCTGCACCTATTTTCTATGTTTCTATGTTTCTATGTTCCTTCGGTGATGTCGAATCTGCTGCCTGTATTTGGTCACCAAGAGAGGGTGAGAAAGGACAGGCCCACTGCAGTCGCTCTCTGTTTTCCACCGATTGCTCTCAAACAAGGAATGTCCTGATGAAGACACCTCTTCAATTCCAATCGGTCACAGTGTGGTCAAGATGTTTTTAGAGATGTTCACATCAACTCCAACGACCTGCAGAGTACGTCCGAACGCCGCTGAGGTTGAAGCAGAGCAGCCTTTTAAAGGATGCAACATGTGATCTACAACATGGCGTCCATAAGGCTGTGATTCGTTCCAGTTAGTTCCATTTTTTTGTGGGCAGTTTTTTGGGCGAGCGATATTGTGGCCGATATGTGTGCGAGGTGGTGAAATTAACGATGGCCGATCTCCATGGCCGCTAGTTAACGACAAAAAACAGTGGGCGGGCGTTGATATTGAATCTCGGCGTTAATTCCGTGCCGAAAGTAACGCTAAGCGATATTATGGGCGTTGATTTCGCCCATTCTGATGATTCCGCGCAAAAAAAATGGGCGGGCAGTAATATTTTTTCTCGCCGTTAAGCACACGGGGTAAGTAACACTCGCCGAAAAGTTTCCGATAAATGCCCGACAGTTTCCATTTTGTGCCAAAATGGGCGATATCTGGGCGTTATACGTCATTTCAGCGGTAAAATGGGCGTTAAGTGGGCGTTAAGCAGGCAAAAAATGTTGAGGTTCTAGCCCCAGGTTTGTTGAATTGAACTTCAATGCGGGTCATGGTGAGATTTGAACTCTAACCACACCTGATCTAAGTAATGGCCAAGATGGCAATTTTGTTTTCACAACTGCTTACGATAGGTGGCTGAAAGATGGGTGAAGTTAACTCCTGCACTGTGTGGCTTCGAGATAAAGCAAAAAAAGAAAGAAAGACTTGCATTTCTACAGCGCTTTTCATGACCTCAGGACGTCCCAAAGTGCTTTACAGCCAATGAAGTACTTTTGAAGTGTAGTCACTGTTGTAATGTGGGAAACGTGACAGCCAATTCGCGCACAGCAAGCTCCCACAAACAGCAATGTGATAATGACCAGGTAATCTATTTTAATGATGTTGATTGAGGGATAAATATTGGCCCCAGGACGAACTCCCCTGCTATCTTTCAAAATAGCACCATGGGATCTTTTATGTCCACCTGAGAGATTTAACCATCTCATCTGAAAGACGGCACCTCCGGACAATGTAGCACCCTCACAGCACTGCTGTGTCAGTCTGGATTATGGGTTCCAGTCCCTGGAGTGGGGCTTGAACCCACAACCTTCTGACCCAGAGGCAAGAGTGCTACCCACTGAGCCACAGCTGACACAGATGGAGGCTGTACAACTGAGCTGATTCAATCGTGGCTTTCAAAAGGAAGTTGGATAAGTACCTCAAGGAAAAAAAATTGCCGGGCTCCGGGGAAAGGGCGGGAGAGTGGGACTGGCTGAAATGTTCTTGCAGTGAGCCGGCACGGGCTCGACTGGCTGAATGGCCTCCCTCTGTGCTGTAGGCATTCTATGGTGCGATGATTCTAAATGGTGGTCCAGGCACGAACCTTCTCATGATTAAACAACCGGGGTTACAGATTCATGATGTCAGTTAGCAATTGCCGTGTCACATGGCCATGACTTCCAGAAGCTCAGATTTCTCCTACTTGATGTCCACGACTGACATTTTCCATAATAGTTGAATTATGAAGATGAACTGTGTCCAGATTAACCTGCTTCTATTTCCAGTTGAATTTCTGGTTTTGTCACAGCCTGAAACAACTTTTGTAGCACTTGTACGGAACATCATTCATCCTGCTTTGCTGGGAATGGCTTTGAGCTTTCAATGGCATGCACTGGGAATGAATAACACACGTCTGCCTTTTCCACACACACACAGTCAGTTAAATAAAGAATTGTTCTCTTGCCTCCCCTTTCCTCCATCACTGTCCGCTGTTCCCCGGTATTTACGCTATCTTTGGGAACTGAAATGAAAGATCGCCTTATCACCGGGCCAACCAGACAGGAGGAGGCATGACTGATGAACTGAGATACCAGTACTTTACTTGCTTCATGGGTTCTTAGCTTAAGGATTCGTAGCAACACATTGCTATTAAGAACTTGTTGGTTTATTAGCAAACATTTAATGATAAGATTACACAATACCGGTTCATCCACTAGGCTCACAACTGCATACTTCATCGTGGATGACCTAGACCCAACTGGCTGGTGTTTTATTGAGTCTTGAGCACATCACGTCATTGGCTAAGCCTAAGACAATGCAACAGCTCTACAAACCTGTGAGCATTCTGACAGGTTCATACATTACAATACCCAAATGCCAATATAGCTATTTCCCACAGACTGGTGAACACTTTGCATTTACATATCACCTTTAACGTAGTAAAACATCCCAAGGTGCTTCACAGGAGCGATTATCAACAAAATTTGACACCTAGCCACATAAGGAGATATTAGGGCCGAAAGAGATAGGTTCTAAGGAGCCTAGGAGGAGAGAGAGTTAGAGAGGTGGAGATGTTTACATAGGGAGTTCCAGAACAAAGGACCCCGGCAACAGAAGGCACAGCCACCGATGGTGGAGAAAATAAAATTGAGAATGTGCAAGAGACGAGAATTAGAGGAGCGTGGCGATCTCGGGGGTTGGAGGGCTGGAGGAGATTACAGAGATAGGGAGGGGCGAGGCCATGGAGGGGTTTGAAAACAAGGATGAGAATTTTAAAATCGAGACATTGCTTAACTAGGAGCCAATATGCGTCAGCGAGCACAGGGGGTGATGGGTGAGCGGGACTTGGTGTGAGTTAGGACATGGGCAGCCGAGTTTTGGATGAGCTCAAGTCCTGAGGTCGTGAAAGAGGCTATACAAATGCAAGTCTTTCTTTTTTTTAGGTGCTTCCCCTGTGCTAATTCTGTAGGCTGTGGCTTAGTGGGCAGCACTCGCGCCTGGGTTAGAAGGTTGTGGGTTCAAGTCCCGCTCCGGAGACTTGAGCACAAAATCTCGGCTGACGTTCCCAGTGAAATGAAAGAGGAACATTTCTGATGTTTTACTCCTGGTTAAGAGCCTCACCCAACAGAGGCATGTGTTAGAAATTCAGGAGAGCAATCCGCGCAATTTCCTGATCTCCGTTCCCATCGGGTGAGATCTAAAACTCGTCCTTCGATGTCCTTTCTCCATTAGTCTGAGCTGTGGCTAAGTGGGTAGCACTCACGCCCCTGTGTCAGAGACTTGAGCACATGAGTCTCGGCTGACACTCCAGTACAGTGCTGAGGGAGTGCTGCACTGTCAGAGGTTACGTCTTTCGGATGAGACGTTAAACTGAGGCCCCGTCTGCTCTCTCAGGTGGACGTAAAAAGATCCCAAGGACATTATTTCGAAGAAGAGCAGGGGAGTTATCCCCAGTGTCCCGGCCAATATTTATCCCTCAATCAACACCTAAAACCGACGATCCGACCATTATCACATTGCTGTTTGTGGGAGCTGGCTGCATTTCCCTCATTACAACAGTGACTACACTTCAAAAGTTATTCATTGACTGTAAATCGCTTTGAGACAGCCCAAGGTTGTGAAAAGTGCTTTATAAATGAATGTTCATTCTTCATGCAGTCATTATCCATTCATTTCTTATGTTCCTTATTACTTACATCACCCAGCATCATTTCAAGGCACTCTGTAACACTGCCCTTGATATCATACACTTTTCATGTGGTCCCAAAAGAACGTCTGTGGAAAGCACATTTTTAAGTCTTGCAATAAATCTACATGAGATGTTGGTGCAGTAAGATGTGAAAAATGTAAATATTTTGTAAAGCGAACATTGTGTTTGTGTTCCCTGATGAGGGAGCCCGAGGGGTCGATGGCCTACTCTGTCTGTCATCGATATTTTAAGTGGTCAATCCTCCAGACACACTGAGCAGCTGCATTGGTGACATGTGCCTTCTCACTGTTACTCATTATAAAACTTGCACAGGATGAAGTGTAAACAAGGTCCCAGAAAGGAGCAGTTCTCGATTTTATTTTCACCACCATCGGCGGCCTTGCCTTCTGTTGCCTGGGCCCTTTGTTCCGGAGCTCCCTGCCTAAACCTCTCTTCCTCTCTACCTCTCTCTCCTCCTAGGCTCCTCAGAACCTACCTCTTTGACCAAGGTTTTGGTCATCGGCCCTAATATCTCCTTATGTGGTTCGGTGTCAAATTTTGTTTGATAATCGCTGCTGTGAAACGCCTTCAATATTGGAAATAGCTCGAATATCCTTCCTGGCTCTGCACACACACGGGACATGGAACAAGGCTCTGAGGAAGACCAACAAAACACTGGAAAGAATGAAAGACTCTGCATTTATATAGCTGCTTTTTACCACCTCAGGACATCCCCAAGTGGAGATGAAGGGAAGTGGAGCTGTGTCCATGATCAGATCAGCCATGATCTTATTGAATGGCGGTGCAGGCTCGAGGGGCCGAATGGCCTACTCCTGTTCCTATTTCTTATGTCATTATGTTCAAAGCAATTTACAGCCAATGAAGTACTTTTGAAGTAAAAACAGAAACTGTTGGAGAGAGTAACAGAGTTAACGTTTCAGGTCGATGACCTTCCATCAGTACTTTTGGAGTGCAGTCACTGTTGTAATGTAGGAAACGCGGCAGCCAATTTGTGCACAGCAAGCTCCCACACACAGCAATGAGATTATGACCAGTAAATCTGTTGTTGAGAGATAAATATTGGCCCCAGGACACCGGGGAGAACTCCCCTGCTCTTCTTCAAAATAGTGCCATGGGATCTTTTACATCCACCTGAGAGGACAGATGTGGCCTCGGTTTAACGTCTCATCCGAAAGACGGCACCACCAACAGTGCAGCACTCCCTCAGTACTGTCCCTTCGACAGTGCAGAATTCCCTCAGTACTGTCCCTCCGTCAGTGCGGCGCTCCCTTAGTACTGCCCTTCCGACAATACAGCGCTCCCTCAGTACTGCCCCTCCAACAGTGCGGCGCGCCCTCAGTACTGCCCCTCCGACAGTGCGGCGTTCCCTCAGTACTGTCCTTCCGACAGTGCAGCACTCCCGCAGTACTGCACCTCTGACAATGCAGCGCTTCCTCAGTACTGCCCCTCCGAAAGTGCAGCACTCCCTCAGTACTGCCCCTCCGACAGTGCAGCACTCCCTCAGTACTGTCCCTCCGACAGTTCAACGCTCCCTCAGTACTGCCCCTCCAATAGTGCGGCGCTCCCTCAGTCCTGCCCCTCCAACAGTGCGGTGTTCCCTCAGTACTGCCCCTCCAACAGTGCGGCACTCCCTCAGTACTGTCCCTCCGACAATGCAGCACTCCCGCAGTACTGCACCTCTGACAATGCAGCGCTCCCTCAGTACTGCCCCTCTGAAAGCGCAGCACTCCCTCAGTACTGCCCCTCCAACAGTGCAGCACTCCTTCAGTACTGCCCCTCCGACAGTGTAGCACTCACTCAGTACTGCCCCTCCGAAAGCACAGCACTCCCGCAGTACTGCACCTCTGACAATGCAACGCTCCCTCAGTACTGCCCCTCCGAAAGCGCAGCACTCCCTCAGTACTGCTCCTCCGACAATGTAGCACTCCCTCAGTACCGTCCCTCCGACAGTGCAGCACTCCCTCAGCACTGCCCCTCCGACAGTGCGGCGCTCCCTCAGCACTGCTCCTCCGACAGTGCGGCACTCCCTCAGTACTGCCCCTCCGACAGTGCGGCGCTCCCTCAGCACTGCTCCTCCGACAGTGCGGCACTCCCTCAGCACTGCACTGGACGGTCAGCTTAGATTTTGTGCTCAATCCCTGGAGTGGGACTTGGACCCACAACCTTCTGAGTCAGAGGCGAGAGTGCTGCCCACTGAGCCATGGCTGACACTGTCTGCTCTCTTTCCTTACATAGAAGCAGAAGCCGAGGAAGGGTAAGGCAGCACCCAGTAGACAAAGTTAAGTGCGACTCGTCACAGACACAGATACCGAGGACTATAGCATCCCGGCCAGTCCAGAACTGACAACAGTGGAGATCATTCACCCCCATTGCTACTGTTGGGCTGACAGACAAGAGGTTATTAGAACATAAGAACATAAGAATTAGGAGCAGGAGTCGGCCATTCGGCCCCTCGAACCTGTTCCGCCATTCAATAAGATCATGGCTGATCTTCTACCTCAACTCCACTTTCCTGCACTATCCCCATATCCCTTGATTCCCTTAATATCCAAAAATCTAGCGATCTCTGCCTTGACTATACTCAAAGACTGAGCCTCCACAGCCCTCTGGGGCAGAGAATTCCAAAGATTCACCACCCTCTGAGTGAAGAGGTTTCTCATCATCTCAGTCCTAAATGACCGACCCCTTATCCTGAGACTGTGGCCCCTGGTTCTAGACTCCCCAGCCCGGGGGGAAACATCCTCCCTGCATCTACCCTGTCAAGCCCTGTAATAATTTTGTATGTTTCAATGAGATCACCTCTCATTCTTCTAAACTCGAGAGAATATCGGCCCAGTCTGCTCAATCTCTCCTCATAGGACAATCTCCCCATCCCAGGAATCAGTCTGGTGAACCTTCATTGCAATCCCTCCATGGCAAGTATATCCTTCCTTAGGTAAGGAGACCCAAATTCTACACAATACTCCAGGGGGCTGATTTTGGTCAAGGCCCCTGCCTGCCCGAGTGCCGCCGATGGCCGTCGAGGTACTGGACGGTACTTTGGGCGGGATATTCATCACCGAGGTCCCTCGAAGGCCGGCGGACGGCAAATGGACGACGTACGCCGCCAATCTGGGCGGCAGCGGGCGGGAGCTCTCATTCCCGGCGGCAGAGGCGCTTGCCGCCCAAGTGTCACCGAGGATGGAGTCGGGGCCCACCGAGGGTCGAAGAGCTGGAAATAAAAATCATCAGGAAATAATTTTAAAAACTATCGGAAGACCTTCAGGGGACCCCCATCCAGGTAATTCGCTGGGGAAAAAATATATGTAAAATGTTCACTTACCTGTTTTTCAGGTTCTACAGACTGACCGTCGGGGACAGACCAGCCTCCAGCCAGCGGCACCACCCCCCCCCCCCCCGCCCCGTTCTGGCGCCAACTCCCGTCCGCAGGAATCCGGGAGCTCGGTGCGCGGGAGCTCAGGTGCGCCACTCGGCCGCCCGCTGACGTCAGCGGGCGCTTCCCGGCGGCTCTCCCCTCCCGCCCACTCCAGGGCACCCCGAAAGTGGCACTGGGCCGATCTTCAGGAGGAATGTCGGGGACAGCGGGCGGTGAGGTGATGAATGTCGGTGAGGTGAGGTGTCTCACCAGGGCCCTCTATAATCGTAGTAAGACGTCTTTACTCTTATACTTAGTAATAATTAGTTATAGTAGTTGAAGTAGTAGTACTAGTAATAGTAGTAATAGTATAGGATGAAGTGACACTGGGCATGAGGACTGATGACTTGGTCAGCGATCTTCTGCGCAATGTTGTTCTGGTTTTGGTGTTGATGATTGAATAATGAAGAATTGTCACGTACCTGACAAAGAAGAGGTGAGTAATTAATTGGCACACACCTATACATTAATCATAGATTATCATCATCATAGGCGGTCCCTCGAGGCGAGGATGACTTGCTTCCACGCCCAAAAAATGAGTGCACAGGTGTTTCAATGAAGGACCTAATATTCCAGATCCTGAACAACATGTTGAAGGGTGGGAGATGCCTGTGGGTGGATTTTTTTAACGTGGGGTGCCCGTTGCACACCAGCCACCACACGGGCTTGACAGAGCGAGGTCTTGGTCCAGTGGCAAGGGTTAACCAGGACGACTGGAGACCAGCTCTGCTGCACGGACCCAGTGCGCGCACATATCGCACAGTGTGGGCCGGGCCCGTGCTGCCCCTGGGCCCTCGCCTCTCCTGGGCCCCGATCATTTCCATCTGCAAACTCTCGCCTCTCCTTCGCCCCTCCTGCTGTGCCTGCCCGCACTGCAATCAGCGACCTGGCTTCGCAGCCGTCGCCCTCCTGCAGCAACACGCACTGCTCCCTGCAGTGGTATGCCGCTGTACGTTGCTCCCTCCGATAGCCCCGGCCTGCTGATGGTCTTGCAGGCTGGGACCGTGCCGATTTCCGGGTTGGGCCACCGTACGCTGCTCCCTCTAATACAGCCTTTCATACAGCACAGAGAGACACCTCGCAGACTCGAGGCGCTTCACAGGAGCGTTATGAGACAAAAAGTTTGACACCAAGTCACATAAGGAGAAATTAGCGCAGGTGACCAAACACTCGGTCAAAGAGGTAGGTTTTAAGGAGCGTCTTGAAGGAGGAGGAGAGAGAGGTAGAGAGGCGGAGATGTTTAGGGAGGGAGTTCCAGAGCTTGGGGCCTGGGATTAGGGACAAGTAATAAATTCTGGCCTTGCCAGCGATGCCCGGAACAAACAAAAATTAAACAATCTGTGAGATCTTTCGCCTCTCTGAACAAGCTTTGGACATAATGGTCGAAATCAAGGGTAGATTTCCACTTCCAGCGGGACGTATGACGGGAGCTGACTGCAACAGCCCAGCCTTCAGTCAGGGAAGAGCTTCACTAGCTATTACAACACTCACACCCAGGAGCCCTGAGAGACCCCGCAGGTATTTTTACAAGCAGGGTTGTTGGGGAAACACACACGTCCTTTGCATTTTATGTCCAGAAGGGACTCGGGTTTTAGGCAGAGGGAGAGGGCAGAATCAAACAATAGATTAGTGTCAAAGGTCAACCATTTACAAGCACTTTTACTGTGATTTGAATCTCGATGGTCTTTCACTTGAATGAAAGGACCTCAAAATTACCTTATCTTTATAAATATTTATGACAACCTCTAGATTAGCTTCCAAAGGAACGCAGCCCTGGTTTCACTGAAACGTAACTGCCTCATGTTACTGTCCCAATCACACTGGATGAAAAGCTTTCTCGAGTCGGGCTAGAAGTTCCCACGGGCTGGAACATGTGCACTGACATCCATCAACATCTCAGAACACCGTAGCACACCTGAGGATAATCCATTCAGGCTGTGTCAGCTGTGGCTTAGTGGGCAGCACCCACGCCTCTGCATCAGAAGGTTGAGGGTTCAAGCCCCACTCCAGGAACTTGAGCACATAAATCTAGGCTGACACTCCCAGTGCAGTGCTGACGGAGTGCTGCACTGTCCGAGGGGCAGTGCTAACGGAGTGCTACACTGTCGAGGGGCAGTACTGAGGGAGCGCTGTATTGTCATAGATGGAGTGCTGCACTGTCGGAGGGGCAGTACTGATGGAGCGCTGTATTGTCATAGATGGAGTGCTGCACTGTCGGAGGGGCAGTACTGAGGGAGTGCTGCACTGTCGGAGGGGCAGTACTGATGGAGCGCTGTATTGTCGTAGATGGAGTGCTGCACTGTCGGAGGGGCAGTACTGAGGGAGTGCTGCACTGTCGGAGGGGCAGTACTGAGGGAGCGCTGTATTGTCATAGATGGAGTGCTGCACTGTTGGAGGGGCAGTACTGAGGGAGCGCTGCACTGTTGTCTTTCCGAGGAGATGTTAAACCGAGGCCCCGTCTGCTCTCTCAGGTGGATGTAAAAGATCCCAGGCACTATTTTGAAGAAGAGCAGAAGAGTTATCCCCAGTGTCCTGGCCAATTTTTATCCCTCAATTAACATAACAAAAAAACTGATTATCTGGTCATTATCACAATGGTGTCTGTGGGAGCTTGCTGTGTGTAAACTGGCTGCCGCGTTTCCCACATAACAACAGTGTCTGCACTCCAAAAGTACTTCATTGGCTGAAAAGTGCTTTGAGATGTCCAGTGATCGTGAAAGGCACTATAGAAATGCAAGTCTTTCTTTTTTTTTGTGAGCGACTGTTATTCCTCACCGTCAATCCTTAAAGGGAACACACCATATGAGGACTAGTATCCCACGCACACGAATTTCCATCTGAAAGTATAACAACATAATTGACTGAATTGAGAACACAATTTCAGTTTGAATGGAACAGACAGGAAGGGATTAAGAGATACGTATTCAGAAGTTGAACTTGCATTAATCTTCAAACCTCCTGGATATTAAGACTGAATCTTAACTTTCATTAAATTCATAGAAGCATAGAAATTTACAGCACGGAAGGAGGCCATTCGGCCCATCGTGTCTGCGTCGGCTGACAAAGAGCTACCCAGCCTAATCCCACTTTCCAGCTCTCGGTCCGTAGCCCTGTAGGTTACGGCACTTCAGGTGCACATCCATTTTAAATGTGGTGAGGGTTTCTGCCTCTACCACCCTTTCAAGCAGTGAGTTCCAGACCCCCACCACCCTCTGGGTGAAGACATTTCCCCTGAAAACCCCTCTAAACCTTCTACCAAGTACTTTAAATTTATGCCACCTGGCTGTTGACCCCCTGCTAAGGGAAATAGGTCCTTCCTATTCACTATATCCAGGCCCCTCATAATTTTATACACCTCAATGAGATCTCCCCTCAGCCTCCTCGGTTCCAATGAAAACAATCCCAGCCTATCCAATCTGTACTCATGGGTTAGATTCTCCACTCCCGGCAACATCTTCGTAAATCCCCTCTGTACCCTCTCTGGTGCAATCACGTCCTGCCTGTAATGCGGTGACCAGAACTGCACGCAGTATTCCAGCTGTGGCTTAACCAGTGTTTTATCATCATCATCATCATAGGCGGTCCCTCGAACAAGGATGACTTGCTCCCACGAGTTCACAAATGTTTCAATGAAGGACCCGATGTTCCAGTCCTGAACTCCAATTGAGGGGGTGGAAGATGCCTGTGGGTGGATTTTTTTAACGTGGGGTGACCGTTGCACACCAGCCACCACACGAGGCTTGACAGAGCGAGGTCTTGGTCCAGTGGCAAGAGTTAACCAGGACGACTGGAGACCAGCTCTGCTGCACGGACCCAGTGCGCACACACATCGCAGTGTGGACTGGGCCCGTGCTGCCCCTGGGCCCTCGCCTCTCCTGCGTCCCATGCCTTCATTTGCCGCACCTCCGCCGTGATCTCTCGCCGCTCCTCCACAAAAACATTCGCCGCATCTCCACCGCGATCTCACACCGCTCCTACGCCACGATCTCTCGCCGCATCTCCACCACGATCTCACACCGCTCCTACGCCACGAACTCTCACCACTCCTCCGCCACGATCACACGCCGCTCATCCGTCCCGACCTTCCCGTTCCTCCGCTGTACCTGGGCCCCGCCGATGTTCCTGTCCACGCTCCAAACGGCGACCTGGATTTTGATGACCACCCAGTCCCTCGAAGTCGTCGCACACTTGGAGCAGCTCCCGCTGGAAGTTGTGGTGATACACCGCTCCAGCTCTTATACTGCCCGACCTGCGGAGATGTTCTCTCACACACAGGTCGGGGGGGCCACGATGTTCCAGGGCCCGGCGCTCCAGCTCTTTTATAGCCTGCCAATCATCAATTTCCCGGCTGCCTGCTGAGGTTGACTGTAGGCCCGGATCTTAGTAGCAGTTTGCGTCTCGAAGACACACTGCTGTCTGTTGCTGTTTCGGTACTGTTCCTGATACTGTTTTATACAGTTCAAGCATAACCTCCCTGCTCTTGTATTCTATACAACTTTGGTTGGTGAAAGTTTTCCAGGGCGGAAGATTTAACAGGGTTTATTGTTCCTTCAGCTTGTTGTGCCGTTACAGAGTAATTATTGGCTCTCGGATATTATGGGCAGTGTCGTTGTTTGCAGTGAGGTATTGCACCGGATAATTCAGCCTTGTAGCTGTTACAACTGCACGAAACACCCTGCTTCAGATTCACGCCACATTCAGAAACTGAGTCACTTTCACCGAAGCTGCCTGATATGACTAATGAAGTTCAGATGGCGGGGCAGGATCCCTGACTCTGATGTTCTTCAAAAAGCTGGTACGCCTCAGCTGACCGAGACGCTCCAATCATGAAGGCACAGCCCATGATGCTCAGGTCGGGTGTTGTGAATGTCTGATGATTGAATCCTGAGACGATCTTTTTTGCTGCACTAACAACCGGGAAGCGATTTTGTGGCGCTGAGCGAAAGAGATGTAAAGACCGTTCAAAAGTGACTCTGAAACAACAACAACAAACAACAACTTTTATTTATATAGCGCCGTTAACGTAGTAAAACATCCCAACACACTTTCCCAGCAGTGTTACAAGACACCGAGCCACATAAGAAGAAATTACAGCAGATGACCAAAAGCTTGGTCAAAGAGATAGGATTTAAGGAGGAGAGGTAGAGAGGCGGAGAGGTTTAGGGAGGGAGTTCCAGAGCTTGGGGCCCAGGCAACAGAAGGCACGGCCACCGATGGTTGAGCGATTATAATCAGGGATGCTCAGGAGGGCAGAATTTGAGGAGCGCAGAGATCTCGGGGGATTGTGGGACTGGAGGAGATTACAGAGCTAGGGAGGGGCGAGGGCCATGGAAGGATTTGTAAACAAGGATGAAAATTTTGAAATCGAGGCGTTGCTTAACCGGGAGCCAATGTAGGTCAGCGAGCACAGGGTGTGATGGGTGAGCGGGACTTGGTGCGGGTTAGGACACGGGGCAGTCGAGGTTTGGATCACCTCTAGTTTACGTAGGGTAGAATGTGGGAGGCCAGCCAGGAGTGCGTTGGAGTAGTCGAGTCCAGAGGTAACAAAGGCAGGGATGAGGGCTTCAGCAGTAACAGGGCAAAATAGTTGCCGTAAATGGGAAGAACTTACCGAAGATAAGAAAGATTCTGTGAAGGCACCTCTGACTGGGAGGCACGTCACATCGCTGATCCTGAATGTAAATAGCAGCGGAGGAAGTCTCACCTTTAGAATCAAGATCCACCCCTGGTGTATCTGAGACCCACTGACCAATCTACAGCCCGTTACCAGCAAGAACAGGTCCCATCATTCACTGCAACAGCCAACACATTGCAAAAATCAGGAGATGATATTCCGGTTGTCTTCTTCGCTATCGAAGGCCAAATGACAACTTATTAGAAAAGGAGCTAACGTACGAATTAGGAGCAGGTGTAGGACACTCGGCCCCACGAGTCTGCTCCACCATTCAATGGCTGATCTTCGCCCTGAACTCCACGATCCCACCCGATCCCCATATCCCTCGATTCCCGTAGTGCCAAAAACCTAGTGATCCCACTCTTGAATTATTTTTAAATATTCATTCCTGGGATGCGGGCATCGCTGGCAAGGCCGGCAT
This sequence comes from Pristiophorus japonicus, assembly GCF_044704955.1. Classification (NCBI taxonomy): domain Eukaryota; kingdom Metazoa; phylum Chordata; class Chondrichthyes; family Pristiophoridae; genus Pristiophorus; species Pristiophorus japonicus. The sequence continues at coordinate 234,328,803 of NC_091984.1, forward strand.
TTATTGCCCATCCCTAATTGCCCCTTGAGAAGGTGGTGGTGAGCCGCCTTCTTGAACTGTTGCAGTCCGTGTGGTGAAGGTGCTCCCACAGTGCTGTTAGGGAGGGAGTTCCAGGATTGTGACCCAGCGACGATGAAGGAACGGCCGATATATTTCCGAGTCAGGATGGTGTGTGACTTGGAGGGGAACGTGGAGGTGGTGGTGTTCCCATGCGCCTGCTGCCCTTGTCCTTCCAGGTGGTAGAGGTCGTGGGTTTGGGAGGTGCTGCTGAAGAAGCCTTGGCGAGTTGCTGCAGTGCATCTTGTAGATGGTATATACTCAACCACTGAGCCCCACAGTCCTCTGGGGTAGAGAATTCCAAAGATTCACAACCCCCTGAATGATTAAAGTTCTCCTCATCTCAGTCCTAAATGACCGACCCCTTACCCTGAGAGTGTGACCCCTGGTTCCAGACTCTCCAGCCAGGGGAAACATCCTCCCTGCATCTACCCTGTCAATCCCGCTTGGATTTTTTATTGCAAACTCATATATAGTCAAGCTTGTAGTTTAATGACACCTATCAGGACTACCCCTTCGAACCCCGATAAACCAGCCCCTTCGAACCCCAATAAGCCAGCCCTTCGAACCCCGATAAACCAGCTCCTTCGAACCCCGATAAACCAGCCCCTTTGAACCCCGATAAACCAGCCCCTTCGAACCCCGATAAACCAGCCCCTTCGAACCCCGATAAACCAGCCCCTTCGAACCCCGATAAACCAGCCCCTTCGAACCCCGATAAACCAGCCCCTTCGGACCCCGATAAACCAGCCCCTTCGGACCCCGATAAATCAGCCCCTTCGGACCCCAATAAACCAGCCCCTTTGAACCCCGATAAACCACCCCCTTCGAACCACAATAAACCAGCCCCTTCAAACCCCGATACACCAGCCCCTTAGAACCCCGATAAACCAGTGGCCATGAGATAGAAACATAGAAACATAGACATAGAAACATAGAAAATAGGTGCAGGAGTAGGCCATTCGGCCCTTCTAGCCTGCACCGCCATTCAATGAGTTCATGGCTGAACATTCAACTTCAGTACCCCATTCCTGCTTTCTCGCCATACCCCTTGATCCCCCTAGCAGTAAGGACCTCATCTAACTCCTTTTTGAATATATTTAGTGAATTGGCCTCAACAACTTTCTGTGGTAGAGAATTCCACAGGTTCACCACTCTCTGGGTGAAGAAGTTCCTCCGCATCTCGGTCCTAAATGGCTTACCCCTTATCCTTAGACTGTGACCCCTGGTTCTGGACTTCCCCAACATTGGGAACATTCTTCCTGCATCTAACCTGTCTAACCCCGTCAGAATTTTATATGTTTCTATGAGGTCCCCTCTCATTCTTCTGAACTCCAGTGAATACAAGCCCAGTTGATCCAGTCTTTCTTGATAGGTCAGTCCCGCCATCCCGGGAATCAGTCTGGTGAACCTTCGCTGCACTCCCTCAATAGCAAGAATGTCCTTCCTCAGGTTAGGAGACCAAAACTGTACACAATACTCCAGGTGTGGCCTCACCAATGCCCTGTACAACTGTAGCAACACCTCCCTGCCCCTGTACTCAAATCCCCTTACTATGAAGGCCAACATGCCATTTGCTTTCTTAACCGCCTGCTGCACCTGCATGCCAACCTTCAATGACTGATGTACCATGACACCCAGGTCTCTTTGCACCTCCCCTTTTCCTAATCTGTCACCATTCAGATAATAGTCTGTCTCTCTGTTTTTACCACCAAAGTGGATAACCTCACATTTATCCACATTATACTTCATCTGCCATGCATTTGCCCACTCACCTAACCTATCCAAGTCGCTCTGCAGCCTCACAGCATCCTCCTCGCAGCTCACACTGCCACCCAACTTAGTGTCATCCGCAAATTTGGAGATACTACATTTAATCCCCTCATCTAAATCATTAATGTACAGTGTAAACAGCTGGGGCCCCAGCACAGAACCTTGCGGTACCCCACTAGTCACTGCCTGCCATTCTGAAAAGTACCCATTTACTCCTACTCTTTGCTTCCTGTCTGACAACCAGTTCTCAATCCATGTCAGTACACTACCCCCAATCCCATGTGCTCTAACTTTGCACATCAATCTCTTGTGTGGGACCTTGTCGAACGCCTTCTGAAAGTCCAAATATACCACATCAACTGGTTCTCCCTTATCCACTCTACTGGAAACATCCTCAAAAAATTCCAGAAGATTTGTCAAGCATGATTTCCCTTTCACAAATCCATGCTGACTTGGACCTATCATGTCACCTCTTTCCAAATGCACTGCTATGACATCCTTAATAATTGATTCCATCATTTTACCCACTACCGATGTCAGGCTGACCGGTCTATAATTCCCTGTTTTCTCTCTCCCTCCTTTTTTAAAAAGTGGGGTTACATTGGCTACCCTCCACTCCATAGGAACTGATCCAGAGTCAATGGAATGTTGGAAAATGACTGTCAACGCATCCACTATTCCCAAGGCCACCTCCTTAAGTACTCTGGGATGCAGTCCATCAGGCCCTGGGGATTTATCGGCCTTCAATCCCATCAATTTCCCCAACACAATTTCCCGGCTAATAAGGATTTCCCTCAGTTCCTCCTCCTTACTAGACCCCCCGACCCCTTTTATAACCGGAAGGTTGTTCGTGTCCTCCTTCGTGAATACCGAACCAAAGTACTTGTTCAATTGGTCCGCCATTTCTTTGTTCCCCGTTATGACTTCCCCTGATTCTGACTGCAGGGGACCTACATTTGTCTTTACTAACCTTTTTCTCTTTACATATCTATAGAAACTTTTGCAATCCGTCTTAATGTTCCCTGCAAGCTTCTTCTCATACTCCATTTTCCCTGCCCTAATCAAACCCTTTGTCCTCCTCTGCTGAGTTCTAAATTTCTCCCAGTCCCCAGGTTCGCTGCTATTTCTGGCCAATTTGTATGCCACTTCCTTGGCTTTAATACTATCCCTGATTTCCCTTGATAGCCACGGTTGAGCCACCTTCCCTTTTTTATTTCTATGCCAGACAGGAATGTACAATTGTTGTAGTTCATCCATGCGGTCTCTAAATGTCTGCCATTGCCCATCCACAGTCAACCCCTTAAGTATCATTCGCCAATCCATCTCAGCCAATTCACGCCTCATACCTTCAAAGTTAGCCTTCTTTAAGTTCTGGACCATGGTCTCTGAATTAACTGTTTCATTCTCCATCCTAATGCAGAATTCCACCATATTATGGTCACTCTTCCCCAAGGGGCCTCGCACAACGAGATTGCTAATTAATCCTTTCTCATTACATAACACCCAGTCTAAGATGGCCTCCCCCCTAGTTGGTTCCTCGACATATTGGTCTAAAAAACCATCCCTTATGCACTCCAGAAAATCCTCCTCCACCGTATTGCTTCCAGTTTGGTTAGCCCAATCTATGTGCATATTAAAGTCACCCATTATAACTGCTGCACCTTTATTGCACGCACCCCTAATTTCCTGTTTGATGCCCTCCCCAACATCACTACTACTGTTTGGAGGTCTGTACACAACTCCCACTAACGTTTTTTGCCCTTTGGTGTTCTGCAGCTCTACCCATATAGATTCCACATCATCCAAGCTAATGTCCTTCCTAACTATTGCCTTAATCTCCTCCTTAACCAGCAATGCTACCCCACCTCCTTTTCCTTTTATTCTATCCTTCCTGAATGTTGAATACCCCTGGATGTTGAGTTCCCAGCCCTGCTCATCCTGGAGCCACGTCTCCGTAATCCCAATCACATCATATTTGTTAACATCTATTTGCACAGTTAATTCATCCACCTTATTGCGGATACTCCTTGCATTAAGACACAAAGCCTTTAAGCTTGTTTTTTTAACACCCTCTGTCCTTTTAGAATTTTGCTGTACAATGGCCCTTTTTGTTCTTTGCCTTGGGTTTCTCTGCCCTCCACTTTTCCTCATCTCCTTTCTGTCTTTTGTTTTTGCCTCCTTTTTGTTTCCCTCTATCTCCCTGCATTGGTTCCCATCCCCCTGCCATATTAGTTTAACTCCTCCCCAACAGCACTAGCAAACACTCCCCCGAGGACATTGGTTCCGATTCTGCCCAGGTGCAGACCGTCCGGATTGTACTGGTCCCACCTTCCCCAGAACCGGTTCCAATGCCCCAGGAATTTGAATCCCTCCCTGCTGCACCATTGCTCAAGCCACGTATTCATCTGAGCTATCCTGCGATTCCTACTCTGACTAGCACGTGGCACTGGTAGCAATCCCGAGATTACTACTTTTGAGGTCCTACTTTTTAATTTAGCTCCTAGCTCCTTAAATTCATTTCGTAGGAACTCATCCCTTTTTTTACCTATGTCATTGGTACCAACGTGCACCACGACAACTGGCTGTTCTCCCTCCCTTTTTAGAATGTCCTCCACCCGCTCCGAGACATCCTTGACCCTTGCACCAGGGAGGCAACATACCATTCTGGAGTCTCGGTTGCGGCCGCAGAAACGCCTATCTATTCCCCTTACAATTGAATCCCCTATCACTATCGCTCTTCCACTCTTTTTCCTGCCCTCCTGTGCAACAGAGCCAGCCACGGTGCCATGAACTTGGCTGCTGCTGCCCTCCCCTGATGAGTCATCCCCCTCAACAGTACTCAAAGCGGTGTATCTGTTTTGCAGGGGGATGACCACAGGGGACCCCTGCACTACCTTCCTTGCACTACTCTTCCTGCTGGTCTTCCATTCCCTCGCTGGCTGTGGGCCCTTCTCCTGCAGTAAGACCAACTCGCTACACGTGATACTCACGTCATTCTCAGCATCGTGGATGCTCCAGAGTGAATCCACCTTCAGCTCCAACTCCGCAACGCGGACCGTCAGTAGCCGGAGGTGGACACACTTCCCGCACATGTAGTCATCAGGGACACTGGTGTTGTCCCCGTGTTCCCACATGGTACAGGAGGAGCATATCACGTGACCGAGCTGTCCTGCCATGACTTAACCCTTAGATACACTTAAATTGCCGACAACAATGTTAAGTTACTGACTAATAAAGAAAAAGAAAAACTACTCACCAATCAGCAGCCAATCACTTACCACGTTGGCTGTGACGTCACCTTTTGATTTCCTTCTACTTCTTTTTTGCCTTCTCTCCCAGCTGGAGCTGCACCGGTACGCCTCTCTCCCAGGACTGCTGAGCCTTTTATAGGCCGCTGTCTCTCTCGACTCCCGCCTCTCTCGACGCTCCCCGGACTGCTGAGCCTTTTATAGTCCGCTGTCTCTCTCGACTCCCGCCTCTCTCGACGCTCCCCGGACTGCTGAGCCTTTTATAGGCCGCTGTCTCTCTCGACTCCCGCCTCTCTCGACGCTCACCGGACTGCTGAGCCTTTTATAGGCCGCTGTCTCTCTCGACTCCCGCCTCAAGAGAGCCTTGATTTAACATTTTATCCAAAAGATGTCACCGCTGACAGTGTCACACTCCTTCAGTACTGCCCCTCCGACAGTGCGGCGCTCCCTCAGTACTGCCCCTCCGACAGTGCAGCGCTCCCTCAGAACTGCCCCTCCGACAGTGCAGCACTCCCTCAGTACTGCCCCTCGACAGTGCAGCGCTCCCTCAGTACTGCCCCTCCGACAGTGCGGCGCTCCCTCAGTACTGCCCCTCCGACAGTGCGGCGCTCCCTCAGTACTGCCCCTCCGACAGTGCAGCGCTCCCTCAGTACTGCCCCTCCGACAGTGCAGCACTCCCTCAGCAATGTACTGGCGTGTCAACCTGGAGTTTGTGCTCCAATCTGTGGTGTATGACTTGAACACACGACCTTCTGGCTCCAAGACGTGAGCGCTACCTTTCAGTTCGCAGAACTGTCAGTGGCTATCAGTGGGCAGGAGCAAGCCTCACTGACGTTCAGCAGTAATCTTCCAAACTACTTGTAAACACCGAGAAGGGCAGCCATGGGTGACACATACCTACCGTATTATGGTCACGGGGAACAAAGGCTGTGTTTCTGTCAGTCGGTTGAAAGCCGCAGGTTTCGAGCTGCTTTGCACGCCACGGAAAGTCCCCATCACTCTCGTTGAGAGTCGTTCATTCTGGTTAAAGTTGCAATCTCTTTTTACACGTCTCATTCTTCAAAAAAATGATTGGGGCCGTGCGGCTTTTCAATGGGTTTCCACTTCACAGGGCACTGTTGCAAAATGCTCGTTCGCAGGGAGGCGCTGAGGTGAATCTGTCCTCCCCGTCTTTCTATTTGCTCTGCTAATATCTGGTGCTTCTGTAATTTGTATGTGTCAGATCTCCCCCCCACCCCCACCCCCCAAACATGTGTCATTACAGTAAAAAAAGACAGACTAGCATTTATATAGCGCCTTTCACATCCACCAGACGTCTCAAAGTGCCTTACAGCCAATTAAGTACTTTTGGAGTGTAGTCACTGTTGTAATGTGGGAAATGCGCAGCCAAGTAGCGCACAGCAAGCTCCCACAAACAAACATGGAGTACTAAAGCAGGGAGGTCCTGCTGCAACTGTACAGGGTATTGGTGAGGCCGCACCTGGAGTACTGCGTGCAGTTTTGGTCACCTTACTTAAGGAAGGATATACTGGCTTTGGAGGGGGTACAGAGACGATTCACTAGGCTGATTCCGGAGATGAGGGGGTTACCTTATGATAGATTGAGTAGACTGGGTCTTTACTCGTTGGAGTTCAGAAGGATGAGGGGTGATCTTATAGAAACATTTAAATAATGAAAGGGATAGACAAGATAGAGGCAGAGAGGTTGTTTCCACTGGTCGGGGAGACTAGAACTAGGGGGCACAGCCTCAAAATACGGGGGAGCCAATTTAAAACCGAGTTGAGAAGGAATTTCTTCTCCCAGAGGGTTGTGAATCTGTGGAATTCTCTGCCCAAGTAAGCAGTTGAGGCTAGCTCATTGAATGTATTCAAATCAGAGAGATAGATTTTTAACCAATAAGGGAATTAAGGGTTACGGGGAGCAGGCGGGTAAGTGGAGCTGAGTCCACGGCCAGATCAGCCATGATCTTGTTGAATGGCGGAGCAGGCTCGAGGGGCTAGATGGCCTACTCCTGTTCCTAATTCTTATGTTCTTATGTAAACACTGTGATAATGAGCGAATAATCATGCTTTTATCGTGATGTTGGTCGAGGGAGATATATTGGCCCCCAGGACTCCGGGAAGAACTGACTGAGCTCATGCATAGCAACGTGGGCAGTCAATTGCTGGTGCCCATTTAACTGTACACCACGGGTAGCTGACACTTAAAGGAGGGAAGGTGAGAAAATTGAAGGGCCAAATGAATGAAAGCAAAAGAAATAACTTGCATTTATATAGCGCCATTCATAACGTCCCAATGAGGTACTTTATAAGTGTAGTCACTGTTGTAATGTGGGAAACGCGGCAGCCAATTTGCGCACAGCAAGCTCCCACACACAGCAATGTGATAATGACCAGATCATCTGTTTTAGTGATGTTGGTTGAGGGATAAATACTGGCCCCAGGACACCGGGGAGAACTCCCCTGCTCTTCGAAATAGTTCCATGGGATCTTTTACATCCACCTGAGAGGGCAGACGGGGCCTGTGTTTAACGTCTCATCTGAAAGACGGCACCTCCGACAGTGCAGCACTCCCTCAGTACTGCCCCTTCGTCAGTGCAGCACTCCCTCAGTACTGCCCCTCCAACAGTGCAGCACTCCCTCAGTACTGCCCCTCCGACAGTGTGGCGCTCCCTCAGTACTGCCCCTCCAACAGTGCAGCGCTCCCTCAGTACGGCCCCTCCAACAGTGCAGCACTGCCTCAGTACTGCCCCTCCGACAGTGCAGCACTCCCTCAATACTGCCCCTCCGACAGTGCAGCACTCCCTCAGTACTGCCCCTCCGACAGTGCGGCACTCCTTCAGCACCGACCCTCCGCCAGTGCGGCGCTCGCTCAGTACTGCCCTTCCGACAGTGCGGCTCTCCTTCAGCACTGCCCCTCCGACAGTGCAGCACTCCCTCAATACTGCCCCTCCGACAGTGCAGCACTCCCTCAGTACTGCCCCTCCGACAGTGCGACACTCCCTCAGTACTGCCCCTCCAGACAGTGCAGCACTCCCTCAGTACTGCCTCTCCGACAATGCAGCACTCCCTCAGTACTGCCTCTCCAACAGTGCAGCACTCCCTCAGTACTGCCCCTTCGACAGTGCAGCACTCCCTCAGTACTGCCCCTCCGACAGTGCGGCACTCCCTCAGTACTGCACTGGGAGCGTCAGTCTGGATTTTGTGCTGGAGTCTCTGGAGTGGGACTTGAATCCACGACCCTCTGAGGGAAGGGAGGACTGCCCACTGAGCCACAGCTGACATCAAACGGTACTTTTCGAAGAAGAGAGGGAGATCAGATGCTGGGCAGAGGAGGCGATTATCCATCGAAAGTTCGTCATTGGCTGTAAAGTGCTTTGGGACAGAAATGCAAGTCTTTCTTTCTTTTTCTTCTGGTTTGTTACGTGGTCTCCTCACATGGTGAGTGAGGCTTTGGAGAGGGTGCAGAAGTGGGCCACGAGACTAATTGCCAGTCTAAAGCATCTTGGTTATCAAGATAGGCTAAAAGAGTTGGGACTCCACACCTTAGGGAAGCGTAGACTTAGGGGGATCTGATTGAGGTTTCTAAGATAATGAAGGGAATCGATTGTGTTTCAGCTGACAGTTTGTTCCAATTAAATAGGTTAGGGAGGACCAGGGAGGAACAATTTTAGGTTGTATAAGGTCAGATGTCAGGAGGTGGTTCTTTTCCCAGAGAACACTGGGCCTCTGAAACAGGCTGCCGTCTCGAGTGCTGGACGCTGATTGGCTGAATTCCTTCAAGCGAGAGCTGTAGCTGTTTCTGGCTGCGGCGGTGATCACCTGATACAGAAGGGTAGGTACTGCAGGGAACTCAGGGCCAGAGTGATTTCCTCCATTACTTTCGATCGCCTGGACGAGTTGGCGAGAAATTTCCCAGGTTTTTTTCCCCCAAATTGGCCTGGGTTTTTTTTATCTGTTCTTTGCCTCTCCCAGACGATCGCATGGTTTGGGGCGGGGCGAAGTGTCTACGTTGTTATACGGCAATTAGGGTATGGCAATTGTGTGGGACAGGCTCAATGGGCCAGATGGTCCTTACCTGTCCGTCATTGTTCCGTACGTTAGCAGTGAAGTTTACTAGTATTTTTTTTTTACTCATTCACGGGCTGTGGACGTTGCTGGCAAGGCTGGCATTTATTGCTCACCCCTAATTGCCCTCGAGAAAGTGGTGGTGAGCCACTTTATGTCTCGCTGGGCCATGTCAGAGGGCAGTTCAGAATCAACCACATTGCTGTGGGTCTGGAGTCACATATAGGCCCTGACCGGGTAAGGGCGGCAGATTTCCTTCTCTCCTTACATTAGTGAACCCGATGGGTGTTTACGACAATTCGATTACTTCGTTGCTGTTACTGGCACTCACATTTTTATTCAAGAATTTGTTTAATGAATTAATTTAACCAGCTGCTGTGGTGGGATTTAAACTCCCGTCTCTGGATTACTGGTCCAGTAACATAACCACGACGCCACCATTCCCGTGTGGTGATGTAATGAAAGTTTCATCCGCGATATCACTGGTAAATCTCCAGGCTACTGGGGATTAAAACCACTGGCGTGAGTTAAGTCCAGCAAAGCGGTCACGGATTATGCAAATCTGTCGGAGTCGACCCCACGATACAAACGGAGGGCTCCCGTTCAGCGGATCCCAGCCTTGTGCAAACGGAGCACGGGTGCAGCAAGTCACTGCACACTGGGTGGTGTCCGACTGCGAAGGTTCAAGGAGCCGAAGCAAATGCAGCCAACAGCGGTGCATTGCTGAAATCGGCGCACGGAAGGTTTGCGAGGTCCAAAGGGCAGCTGTGCAAAGTCTGCTCGGAGATGAGAAAATGGACAGGAAGGACAAACATTCTGATCGCAAACCCGAGAGGGCGGCTGAAAACATAAGTCAAAGCAGGAAGTGAGAAGGGAAAAGGCGATGAATTTGGTCATTTGAGCACCAGCTGTGCCCTGTCGGTATTGATCAGTAACTGTCAGAGAGGGAGTCTCGTTTGTGCTCGATTTCAAAATTCTCAATCTTGTCCATGGCCCTCGCCCCCCACCCCCCCCCGGCCCAGCTCTGTAATCTCCTCCAGCCCCACAACCCCCCCCGAGATGTCTGCGCTCCTCTAATTCTGCCCTCCTGAGCATCCCTGATTATAATCGCTCCACCATTGGTGGCCGTGCCTTCTGTTGCCTGGGCCCCAAGCTCTGGAACTCCCTCCCTAAACCTCTCCGCTTCTCTACCTCTCTTTCCTCCTTCAAGACGCTCCTTAAAACTGACCTCTGTGACCAAGCTTTTGGTCACCTGCCCTAATTTCCACTTAGGAGGCTCGGTGTCAATTTTTTAAAATCTCATAATACTCCTGTGAAGCGCCTTGGGATATTTCACTACGTTAAAGGCGCTATATAAATGCAAGTTGTTGATTCCACAAGATCCTTCAAATCCCCTGGGAGAACAGGCACATTAACATCAGTGTCCTCGACCAGGCCAACATCCCCAGTATTGAAGCACTGACCACACTCGATCAGCTTCGCTGGGCAGGCCACATAGTTCGCATGCCAGACACAAGACTCCCTAAGCAAGTGCTTTATGCGGAGCTCCTTCACGGAAAACGAGCCAAAGGTGGGCAGCGGAAATGTTACAAGGACACCCTCAAAGCCTCCCTGGTACGACATCACCACTGACACCTGGGAGGCCCTAGCCGAAGAACACTCAAAGTGGAGAAAGTGCATCCAGGAGGGCGTTGAGTTCTTCGAGTCTCAACGCAAAGAGCGTGAAGAGGTCAAACGCAGGCAGCGGAAGGAGCGCGCGGCAAACCAGCCCCACCCACCCCTTCCCTCGACCAATGTCTGTCCCACCTGTGACAGGGTCTGTGGCTCTCGTATTGGACTGTTCAGCCACCAAAGAACTCACTTTGGGAGTGGAAGCAAGTCTTCCTCGATTCCGAGGGACTGCCTATGATGATGATGTTGTTGATGAAAGACTGAAGACAGTGAGTAAACTGAGTGTCTCCATGAGGATGTTATGAAGGAAGCGCTCAAATCCCGCTGAACAGTTTGCGCGGAATTTGGTAATGCATTGCTTGCAGTGCTGTCAATAAAGCTATTGGGGAACAACTTGTAAACAAAAAGTGATGTCACTTTTTACTCCTTCCAAATGCAGATTGTTGATGGAGGAGAACGGGTGGGGGGGGGTTATTGGCGGGGGCAGGGGGGGGTGGGGAATGAGGGTTTGAAATGGAGATCGGTGCATCTCCCGTGGCATTGCTCATGCTGGCATGGTAGATGGGAGGTTCTCAAGAATAGGACACAGAATGTAACGTGGGGCGTATAATTCTGCTGTTCAATTGGAGCTGTGTATGAGTTGGTTTCTGTTGAAGCAACAAGATGACTTTCTAAGGTCAGTTAGAGGCCAATTGGCCTTCAGCAGATCCTCAGGTCAATTGCAGCCTAATTGCCCTTCCGCAGATCTTCGGGTCATATAGAGGCCAATTGCTTTTCAGCAGACCCTGAGGTCAATTGAGAGGCCAATTGCCCTTCAGTAGATCCTCAGGTCAGTTAGAGGCTGATTGCTCGACTAGGTGGATGCAGAGAAGATATTTCCATTCATAGGGGAAACTAAAACTAGGGGGCATAGTCTCAGAATAAGGGGCCGCCCATTTAAAACTGAGATGAGGAGGAATTTCTTCTCTCAGAGGGTTGTAAATCTGTGGAATTCTCTGCCCCAGAGAGCTGTGGAGGCTGGGTCATTGAATATATTTAAGGCGGAGATAGACAGATTTTTGAGCAATAAGGGAGTAAAGGGTTATGGGGAGCGGGCAGGGAAGTGGAGCTGAGTCCATGATCAGATCAGCCATGATATTAAATGGCGGAGCAGCTCGAAGGGAAAATGGCCGACTCCTGCTCCTATTTCTTATGTTCTTATGTAGATCCTGGTGCCAATTAGAGATCAAAGTTTCCTTTTTTAATACACATTTTTTTTTTAAAGTGTGACTCCAGAAGGCATTTTCTATTGGTGTAGAAGTTTCAGTGCACACGAGAAGTGTGCACAATTTCCTATGTGTAATGTGGGCGCGCTGGCCCGCTTTTCTGAATGCTTTGCTTCGGCTGCGGTCTGGAAATACCGAAAGGGTTAAAAGTTGGAAGATTGAAGTTTGGATTAAAAAACAGGAAGAGCGAAAGAGGCTGCTAGACGATCGGGGCCACCTAGCCATTCAAATGTGACGTTCCGATCACCTGTGTGTTTACAGTAAGTACTTCAGTCGATCATGACATTGTCTGTATTTGAGTACCTTGTTACTATTTGATGACATTTGTATGTTAAATAATCTGGTTTGTGTAAAGTAATTCAGAAAGCAGTTAGCCGTGATTGTCTGAATGCAAAGAAATAAGAGTTCAAAGGTTTTTTTTAGGTCTAAAGGGATGGAACTGGCTTTTGTCTCTCACACACATACACACACGGACACCAGTGACACTGGAATCTCGAAAGGTGTGTCGCTGCTTGGAGAGCTGCCTTTGCAAGCAGAGAGTTTGTTTAGTATGAATGTCTAAATAAATGACCCGATCCTGCCTTCACTACAACTGAGTGTGTTTATAAATCGACGGTTAAAGCAACGAAGCGAAAAGAGCGAGATAGCCTTATAACACGTAACACCTGTGATGTGTGCTTCTTCGAGTAGGGAGCACGGTTCTGGTCTCCAGATTATAAACAGGACGTGGAGGCAACGGAGAAGGTGCAAAAGAGATTTACAAGGATGATGCAAGAACTCAAAAGGTTATAACTGTCAGGAAAGACTAAACTGTCAGGAAAGGCCTGGGGTGACCTGATAGAGGTCTTTAAGATTATGAAGGGGATCAATAGGGTAGACGGAGAGACCAGAACTCGGGGCCATAAATATCAGACAGTCACTAATAAATCCAATTGGGAATTCAGGAGAAACTTCTTTACCCAGAGAGCGGTGAGAATGTGGAACTCGCTGCCACAGGAAGTGGTTGAGGCGAATAATATCGGTGCATTTAAGGAGAAGCTAGATAAGCATATGGGGGACAAAGGAATAGAAGGATATGCTGACAGGGTGAGATGCAGTAGGGTGGGAAGAGGCTCGAGTGGAGCATAAACACCGACACAGACCCGTTGGGCCGAGTGGTCTGTTTCTGTGCTGTAAATGCGATGTAATTATAGGCTTGGAGGGAAGGAGAGAAACTCAGGGTGTGAGGAAACCGAGCGATTGCAGGGAGATCGGGCGCAGGGCAGCGCTTGAGGAGGCCAAACAGCAGGCCACCTCGACGCACAAATAACTCAAAATTAAAATGATCTCCTTACTAAATCGAGATACGATGAAGATCATGAACGCTACCGTGAAGACACGTCAGTGAGGCGACAGACCCAAGAGTCCGTGAGCAGAGCGATCCCCACATTACAGCCCATCGACAGGCCTCTCAGCACTTCACACTGTGAGGTTTTTTTGTCAATAGGCTTACCGATCAATTGCCACAAGAAGCGCTTTTAATAAAGTAGAAACATTATTCCTGCTGCTAGACCTCATTACAAGCTGAGTAAATAGTGAAAGAGAAATTACACACCCACCTTGCACACACACCTTACACGCACATCTTACACACCCTCCTTACAAGCACATCTTATACACACACCTTACACACCCACCTTACACACCTTACACACACACCTTACACACCTTACACGGCCACCTTACACGCCCACCTCACACACTCACCTTACACACCCACCTTACACACCCACTCTATACACTCACCTTACACACCCACCTTACACAGCCACCTTACACGCCCACTTCACACACCCACCGTACACACCCACCTTACATACCTGCTCTATACACTCACCTTACACACCCACCTTACACGCCCACCTTACACACCCACTCTATACACTCACCTTACACACCCACCTTACACACCTTACACAGCCACCTTACACGCCCACCTCACACACCCACCTTACACACCCACTATACACACCCACCTTACACACCTACTCTATACACTCACCTTACACACCCACCTTACACACCCACTCTATACACTCACCTCACACACCCACCTTACACACCCACTCTATACACTCACCTTACACACCCACCTCACACACCCACCTTACACGCCCACCTTACACACCCACTCTACACACCCACCTTACACACCCACTCTACACACTCACCTTACACACTCACCTTACACACCCACCTTACACACCCAGACCACAAACTTACAATCTTCTCTCAACCACCCACAAAGGGCAGTGACCCTAAAACAACAACAACTTGCATTTAAGTTGTGCCTTTATCACAGGAACACGCTTCACCGGAGTGTTATCAGACAAAACGTAACACGAGTCACATAAAGAGGTATAAAGGAAAGATGACTAACAGCTTGGTCAAAGAAGTATGAGAATTTTAAAACCAAGGCCTTGCTGGACCAGGGTCCAGGGGGTTATGGGTGAGCGGGACTCAGTGTGGGTTAGGACACGGGCAGCAGAGTTTAGGATGAGTTCAAATTCATGGAGGGTGGAAGATGGGAGGCCAGCCAGGAGAGCGTTAGAATCGTCGAATCCCGAGTGAATGAAAGCGTGTAGGCGGGGAAGGTGCTGGATAGCCCCTGACTCAAACAAATCCCAGCAATTCATCAAATTATTTTGACACCCAAACTGTGACTCCCAACCATACAGACATTGAGCCAATGTATTCTCCTGTATATACCGTACCATGTGTTAAAAAACTGAGCGGTGACCCCACAAAATATGTGCATTTGTTCTCCCCCTTTCATAAAGAAAATTGAAATAGATTCCAGAAGGCTTGCAATCCACCCAGAACTTTCAACCTTCCTTAATTTGCACTTTTCAGTTTCAGTTTGGTGAGCATGGGCTTCCTCTTGCCATTGGCTTCTCAGACGATAGATATTTGAGGGTAGCCAGAGATTTCTGGCTCAGCAAGTGAGGTGGTCTGGATTCCCAGGTGTTGTGGCATATCTTCCACAGCACCTCCCAAACCCGCAACCTCCCCCGCCAAGCACAAGAATTGCAGGAGCATGTGAACACCACCACCTACAGGTCACACACCATCCCGACTGGGAAATATATCGGCCGTTCCTTCATCATCGCTGGGTCACAATCCTGGAACTCCCTCCCTAACAGCACTGTGGGAGCACCTTCACCACACGGACTGCAGCGGTTCACGAAGGCGGCTCACCACCACCTTCTCAAGGGGCGATTAGGGATGGGCAATAAATGCCGGCCTTGCCCACATCACAGGAACGAATAAAAAGAAAGGCATTGGGCGAGACACAGGAAGCGAGAAGCCAACGGTCGAGTCTATTTAGGAAACTTTCTGCGTATAGCGCCCAATTAAACTTGTAAATAAATTGCACGGTGCGGGGGGGGAGGAGAGAGCAGATAATTTATTGAAAATTTATAGAGGTCCTTTTTTGAAAAACCAGCCAAGGTAAGCCGTAAAAATTGGAGAAGTATCTTCAACGATGGAGCAAATCAAATCCAAAAATATCGAATCAAGCCTTGCTTTCCCTAACCAAACGTCACAGAGTGATGTCTGAAACTGAACGTGGTTTACGTGCGTAATCGATGGGGCGATACTGCAGAATGTTCATCAGTCGACAGGAAATTCATTATTAATCATAATTATGACCACCTTCTCAAGGGGCAATTAGGGATGGGCATTAAATGCCGGCTTTTCGAGCAACACCCACAAAATAAAAATATACACAAGAACATAAGAATTAGGAGTAAGAGTCAGCCATTGGGTCCCTCGAGCCTGCTCCGCTATTCAATAAGATCATGGCTGATCTGATCTTGGGCTCAACTCCACTTCCCTGCTCACTCTCCTCACCCCAACTGTGCCGGTGTTTATGCTCCACACGAGACTCCTCCCATCCCACTTCATCGAACCACATCTGTATATCCTTCTGATTTAGAAGCGTCTACTCAGAAATCTAAATGTAAGAGATTTCTTATGAGTAATAACGTTTCCATCAATCCCCGACATTTTAGGGAGTGGAGTTTATGGAGATGTTCATCGAACAGCGCTCTAAATGGGCGCAGATCACCAGTTCCGATGCCTTTAAAGGGGCGAATCAGTTGTAGATGTTGAACAGGTGAGTTTAATGGAGCGTTTAATGGCGCTTTGCATCACCTGCTCACCGTTCCTAATTGCTGTTGGTCTTCGGAAGCTGCTGCTATCAATCCATTACAACCGTTGCTCAAACATTTACTGTTTGAGGATGAATAGCAACTGAGAAATGAATAATCCATTTTCTGATAGGCAACACAAATATTATCAGATAGGAAGAGGGACGTGTCGGTCAGGATACAAGTGATTCACTCGATTTCGCTAAGCCACACGCTTTGTTACTGTTCCAAGCTCCGTCCCTTCTTGTCTTTTGACTAGTGACGGGACGCAGTGGGGTGTCATTTTACCCCAGTCAGAGGTTCTCTTTCCTCATGAGAGGGGGAAATGATGCTTCGGCTGTACAGAGCCTTGGTGAGGCCCCATTCTGGGCCCCGCCCCTCAGGAAGGGTATATTGGCCTTGGAGGAGATGCTGCGTAGATTCACCAACAACAACAACATGTCTTTATATAGCGCCTTTAACGTAGTAAATCGTCCTAGGGCACTTCACAGGAGCGATTATCAAACACAATTTGACACCCAGCCACTTGAGATATTAGGGCAGGTCACCAAAGGCTTGTTCAAAGAGGTAGGTTTTAAGGAGCGTCTTAAGGGAGGAGAGAGAGTCGGAGAGGTTTAAGGAGGGAGTTCCAGAGCTTGGGGCCCAGGCAGCTGAAGGCACGGCCACCAACGGTGGAGCGATGGAAATCAGGGGTGCTCAAGTGGGCAGAATTAGAGGAGTGCAGAGATCTCGGGGGGTTGTGGGGCTAGAGGAGGGTTACAGAGATAGGGAGGGGCGAGGGCATGGAGGGATTTGAAAACAAGGACGAGAATCTTAAAATCGAGGTGTTGTTGGACCGGGAGCCACATAAGAAGAAAAATACCCGGGGATAAAAGGGTTAAGTTACGAGGATAGGTTGGATGGACTACACGTGTATTCCCATGAGTATAGAAGATTAAGGGATGATCGAATCGAAGTGTTTAAAATGTTAAAAGGAGCTGATGGGGTAGATATGGAGAATCTATTTCCCCTGGTGCGGGAATCAAGAACAAGGGGACATCATCTTACAATTAGAGCTTGGGCATTGAGAAGCAAAATCTGGGAGCACCTCTTCACACAAGGGGGTAAGTGCAAGTCTAGAATTCTCTCCCCCAAAAGGCTGTGCACGTTGGGGGACAATTGGAGCTCTCAAGACTGAGATCGCTAGAGTTTAGTTGGGGAAGGGTATCGAGGGATACGGAGCAAAGGCGGGTAAATACTGATCAGGCACGATCTAATTGAATGGCGGAGCAGGCTCGAGGGGCTGAATGGCCTCCTCCTGTTCCTATCAATAACACACCAAGCACTGAAATGGTAAAGTGGAGTGTGGATGGACAGGAATAACCTGACAAAGTTAGGGGATTGACGGGGTAGATGCAGGGAGGTTGTTTCCCCTGGAGTGTCTAGAACCAGGGGGCACAGTCTCAGGATAAGGGGTCGGCCATTTAGGACTGAGATGAGGAGAAGTTTCTTCACTCAGAGGGTGGTGAATCTTTGGAATTCTCTGCCCCAGAAGGCTGTGGAGGCTGAGTCTCTGAATATACTCAAGGCTGAGATCGATAGATGTTTGGAGTCTAGAAGAAGCAAGGGTTATGGAGATCGGGCGGGAAAGTGGAGTTGAGGCCGATGATCAGCCTTGATCTTATTGAATGGCGGAGCAGGCTCGAGGGGCCGGTTCCTGCTTCTTCCGTTCTAAGTCTCGCGGAGACAGAACCCTTGGAGGGGGAAGAGACATGGGGGGCCAAACACAGGCCACACTGGTCTATGCGGAGCTCCTTCACGGCAAAGGAGCCAAAGGTACAGCGCGAGCTGGTGCAGGAGGGCGACTGGACTGGACGTCACCAAGGTCTAAGTCGGTGATTGGAGCGTGGGCAGGTACAGCAGGAGTGGCTAGAGACTGTAGAGAGATGTGATCGGGGCCCAGGAGAGGCATGAGTTCGGGGCCCAGAAGAGGCGAGGGCCCAGGGGCAGCACGGGCCCAGCCCACAGTGCGACATGTGTGCGCACTGGGTCCATGCAGCAGAGCAGGTCTCCAGTCGTCTTGGTTAACCCTTGCCACTGGACCAAGACCTAGCTCTGTCAAGCCTGTGTGGTGGCTGGTGTGCAACGGTCACCCCACGTTAAAAAATTCCACGCACAGGCATCTTCCACCCTTCAGGATGTAGTTCAGGACCTGGAATATTAGGTCCTTCATTGAAACATTTGTGAACTCAACCATTTTTGAACATAAGAACATAAGAATATAAGAACATAAGAATTAGGAACAGGAGTAGGCCATCTAGCCCCTCGAGCCTGCTCCGCCATTCAACAAGATCATGGCAGATCTGGTCGTGGACTCAGATCCACTTACCCGCCCGCTCCCCATAACCCTTAATTCCCTTATTGGTTAAAAATCTATCTATCTGTGATTTGAATACATTCAATGAGCTAGCCTCAACTGCTTCCTTGGGCAGAGAATTCCACAGATTCACAACCCTCTGGGAGAAGAAATTCCTTCTCAACTCGGTTTTAAATTGGCTCCCCCGTATTTTGAGGCTGTGCCCCCTAGTTCTAGTCTCCCCTACCAGTGGAAACAACCTCTCTGCCTCTATCTTGTCTATCCCTTTCATTATTTTAAATGTTTCTACAAGATCACCCCTCATCCTTCTGAACTCCAACGAGTAAAGACCCAGTCTACTCAATCTTTTGGTGTGGAAGCAGGTCATCTGACACTGGGAGAGAGAGGATCTGGGCCGCTGTGCTCAGGGTGCGACAGAAAGGCAGAAGGTGCAACAACCGATCCAATGTCAGTGCTTTAAAGTATCCAGTCAAACAGCAAACGTGCCCCCAGCCCCCAGAAGCTGCAACACAACAGGAGCAGACTCAAGAGGTTTCTGCGATATTTTTACTTGCATTTCTATAGCGCCTTTCATAACCTCAGGACGTCGCAAAACACTTTACAGCCAATGAAGTACTTTTGGAGTGCAGTCACTGTTGTAATGTAGGAAACACGGCAGCCAATTTGCACACAGCAAGCTCCCACAAACAGTAATGTGATAATGATCAGATTTTAATGATGTTGATTGAGGGATAAATATTGACCAGGACACCAAGGATAACTCCCCTGCTCTTCTTTGAAATAGTGCCATGGGACCTTTTTTCGTCCACCTGAGAGGGCAGAGGGGGCCCTCGGTTTAAAGTCTCATCTGAAAGACGGCACCTCCGACAGTGCAGCACTCCCTCAGTACCGCCCCTCCGACAGTGGGACGCGCCCTCAATACTGCCCCTCCGAAAGTGCAGCACTTCCTCAGTACTGCTCTCCCTCAGTACTGCTCTCCCTCAGTACTGCCCCTCCGACAGTGCGGCACTCCCTCAGTACTGCCCCTCCAACAGTGCGGCACTCCCTCAGTACTGCCCCTCCGACAGTGCGGCGCTCCCTCAGTACTGCCCCTCCAACAGTGCAGCACTCCCTCAGTACTAACCCTCCGACAGTACAGCACTCCCTTAGTAACTGCCCCTCCGACAGTGCGGCACTCCCTCAGTACTGCCCCTCCGACAGTGCGGTGCTCCCTCAGTACTGCCCCTCCGACAGTGCAGTGCTCCCTCAGTACTGCACTGGAGTATTAGCCTGGATTTTTGTGTTCAAGTCCCTGAAGTGGGACTTGAACCCACAACCTTCTGACTCACAGGCGAGAGTGCTGCCCACTGAGCCACATGGCATTGTACATATTGGCACCTACTCACTTCCCCAGTACCAACATCTCGCAGTAGCAACAGGATTGGGCTGGTGTTGTTGAATATTGAATGCACTGTCAACAGTCTATAGAATGTGGCTTCAAAGACATAATAGAGCTGGAACATCGAGCAGATAAGTAATCTTGCCCAGCAATCCAAGCAGATAATACTTAATTCCAGGATGAAAACATATCTTTCTTTATACCATTTATGTGAGAGCCTAGAAAGCTGCGTAGACGTCTGCTTTTGTGTTATCAGGTCTTTGCCAGCATTATGTATAACAAGCAGCATGTCCCCAATGTGTGTCGATTATTGATAGCTCTAAGTAGTTGGAAGAATTGCCTGTCCCTGTGAACTGCCGAGGCATTTTAATGTAGTGTAAAGACTCTATAAAAACTCTCGAGCCGGCTGTATAGGTCGCACCTGTAGAACATTAGATGGAGCTTTTGGGGGATGTGGGGGGGGGGCTTTTTCACTCCAGCTCAGTGAGACTGAAGACTGAAGAAAAAGAGAGAGAGAAAGACGGAGAGAGAAAGAGAGAGAGAAAGACGGAGAGAGAAAGAGAGAGATAGAAAGAGGGAGAGGGAGAGAGAAAGAGAGAGAGAAAGAGGGAGAGAAAGAGGAAGAGAGAAAGAAAGAAAGAAAGATTGTGAAAAAGAAAGTGAGAAAGAGAGAGAGAAAGAAAGAAAGAAAAAAGAAAGAAAGATTGATTATCAAGCAAAATTTGACACCGAGCTACGGAAATACTTGGTGGTCGCGGAGGAACGTAGGTTTCCGGTCGGAGGTCTTCATTTGCTGCGCAGCGCACGGTGACTTGTCCTCAAGAACGTATCCTGGGATCACATGGGCCCAATCACTACGTAGTATTCATTGATAATAATGTGAGCTCTGATTTTACAAGCCCCCATTACTGTCAATGAGAATACCTCCCTAAACCCCCATACGAGAGCATGGGCCTTACACTAAACATCCACAAGACAAAGATCCTCTACCAACCTGCCCCCCCAACACAGCACTGCCCCCCGATTATCAAGTTCCATGACGAGGCCTTGGACAACATGGACCATTTTCCATCCCTCGGGAGCCTACTGTCAACAAGGGCAGACATTGATGACGAGGTCCAACACCGCCTTCAGTGCGCCAGCACAGCCTTCGGTCGCCTGAGGAAAAGAGTGTTTGAAGACCAGGACCTCAAACCCGGCACCAAGCTCATGTTCTACTGAGCAGTAGTGATATTCGCCCTCCAATATGCCTCAGAAACATGGACTATGTACAGCAGGCACCTCAAAGCACTGGAGAGGTACCGCCAACGCTGCCTCTGCAAACTCCTGTAAATCCATTGGCAGGATAGGCACACCAACGTCAGTGTTCTCGCTCAGGCCAACATCCCCAGCATCGAAGCACTGACCACGCTCGATCAACTCCGATGGACGGGCCACATCGCCCGCATGCCCGATACTAGACTCCCAAAGCAAGCGCTCTACTCAGAGCTTCGACACGGCAAGCGAGCCCCAGGTGGGCAGAGGAAACGCTTTAAGGACACCCTCAAAGCCTCCTTGATAAAATGCCACATCCCCACCAACACCTGGGAGGCCCTGGCCCACGACCGCCCAAAGTGGAGGAGGAACATCCGGGGAAGGCATCGAACGTCTCCAGTCTCTTCGCCGGGAGCACGCGGAGACCAAGTACAAACAGCGGAAGGAGCGCACGGCAACCCAAGCCCCCCACCCACCCGTCCCTCCAACCACCGTCTGCCCCACCCCAGAGTGTAGGTCCCGCATTGGTCTCATCAGTCTCCTGAGAACTCGCGTTAGTGTGGAAGCAAGTCATCCTCGACTCCGGGGGGCTGCCTAAAGGGGAAGATCCCCCTACCCCCAAAACAAGAAACACAACACAATAAATTAAAGAAACACCTCACTTATTTAAAATTTATTGAAATTGAATGTAATTAAATGTTTTAGAAAAAAAAGTATTTTGGCAAATTTTTAAAAATGTGTTTTAATAGGGTTAACAATAAACTTACCTTAATGGGCAGGATTTTTAATATAAAAATGAATGAGTAAACTTAATTTTTCTATATTTCTATGGTGAAAGTAAGCTATACGCCTGCTTGTACCAGGCGTGAGTTTGAAGGACATTCGATGGGCATGAATGGAGCAAATAGCCCAATCTCTCCCGCACAGATGTCCTTCTCCCGGGGATGCATGCAATTTTCCAAAAGAAATTTTGACAGATCGTAAAAGCTAGTTCTCGGGGCATCGGCACATCGTACGCACCCAGCAAGGCCGCAGTCTTCGGCCCAATAGGCCCAGGTGACCAAAAGCTTGGTCAAAGAGGTAGGTTTTAATGAGCGTCTTAAAGGAGGAAAGAGAGGCAGAGAGGTTTAGGGAGGGAGTTCTGGAGCTTAGGACAACCAGTTTTTTATTTATTTCAAAATATACTTTATTCATATAAAAATTTGTACAGTACATTCAAAAGCAGTTCAGTACATTTAGCTGCGGTCAGCAGTCCCATACACTACATTTGGGTGCTGACGGCAGTTCCGTTCGATACATTTCCTTGTTTTTCAGTTCAAGTACAATTCGGTACAATACTGGATACCTTGTAGTACATTCAACAAATTACATTACATGTGATACTATACAGTACACGGAATGGGTGACGGTACATTTAAATTTTTCCTTTCCAACACGAAACAGACCTTGCATTGTACATGGCACTACCGAGGTGTTTACAAATCATGGTGCTCCATGTACACAAAAAAGAAGTTACAAGTACGGCCCGAGGGGAGTTTTGTTCTGATTTCTGCCCCCCGGTTTACCGTGGCAGAAGGGCTTTAAACTATGGCCCTTCCCCACCGTGCCTTTGCGACGACTGCACCAATTTTAAGGACAACCAGTGTGCCACCTAATTCATCCTCCTGATGATCTTTCTCACCTCCCCTCCTCCACACAATTCTCTCTCCCTCTCCTATTTCCATCTCCATTTTAAGTTTAGATGGTCACCACTGGGTCTTGGGAGCTGACCTGTAATTGGTCCTTTTGCACGAATGACAAGAAATGGCCGGATTTCTGGGGTGCATTTTATCTAAACTTTTTGTAATTCTCCCTTCAAATTTTATTTTATGGCTTATTTGTTCAACGCTGATCAGCCGGAACCATTCCAGCCCAGCTTTACATTGCGTATGCCTGTCTGGTAAGTCATTCATTTCAGCTTAGTGTCGTCAACAGTATCTTCAATAAACTGAGATAACCTTCAAACAGGCCCGATTAACATCAAAATGGTTTATTATTCTACAGCATCACATATTTAATTGTAATGATCATCAAGCTGAATAAAACTCATGTGGAATTTATTCTATGTTGTTGAAAATTGGAAATTGAAAAGTTTAATCAACATTTTTCAAATGGGTGAAAATTTCTACTTAAAGGCCTCGATAGTCAACAGCTCCCCCCGGGCTCCCGATCACCCCCACCTCCCTCTCAATCACTCCCCCTACCTCCTGATTACCCCACCTTCCTCCCAATTGCTTCTCCCCCCTCCCGAACATTTCCCTCTCCCTCCCGATCACTTCCCCTTTTCCCTATCGCTTCCCTCCCACCCCTCCATCAGCTGAGGCTCAGTGGGTAGCACCCACACCTCTGAGTCAGAAGGTCGTGGGTTCAGGTCCGACTCAAGAGACTTCAGCACATAATCCAGGCTGACACTCCCAGTGCAGTGCTGAGGGAGTGCTGCAATGTCGGAGGGGCCGTGTTTTGGATGAGACGTTAAACCGAGGCCCCGTCTGCTCTCTCAGGTGGACGTAAAAGATCCCATGACACTATTTCAAAGAAGAGCAGGGGGAGTTATCCCCGGTGTCCTGGGGCCAATATTTATCCCTCAATCAACATCACAAAAAACAGATGATTTGGACATTATCACATTGCTGTTTGTAGGAGCTTGCTGTAAGCAAATTGACTGCCGCGTTTCCCACATTACAACAGTGAAAAGTACTTCATTGGCTGTAAAGCTCTTTGAGATGTCCAGTGGTTGTGAAAGGCGCTATATAAATGCAAGTCTTTCTTTTTTCTTTTCCAATCGCCTCCCTCATCTCTCGCTCGCCCTCCCGAATACGCCCCCTCTCCCGATCACCCCCTCCCACCTGCTCGCTGGCCCCTCCCGGTCTGTTCCCTCAGCACTGCACCGAAGTGTCAACCTCATGCAGAGGTTAAAATGCTGCCGCTGAGCCAAGGCTGCGACAGGGAGGTGGCGTTTATCCCAGCCCGATGGTCTGGTAGCACCTCCAGGGTCTCGGGCCAGCGGCAGGGCCGGGAAACGCTGGAGCGTGCCTTGGATTGGGAGGCGAGTGTGATGTATGCATCTGTGCGTATGCTCACAGCTTTGCCGAGCTGTTTTTTGCACTGTGAGTGGCTGAGCCAGTCACGTGATATTCACAAGACTCAATAAAACCCCAGCCAGTTGGGTTCGGGGGATCCACGATGAGGTATGCAGTTGTGAGCCCGGTGGATGAACTGGTAATGTGTAGTGTGATTGTTAAACCTTTGCTAATCAACCAACTCGTTCTTAATAGCAATGTGTTGGTAGGAAGAACCCATGAAGCAAATACATTACAGGGAGCGGCGTTCAAATTAGACAGTTAGCAGCAAGTTGATTCAAGCCCACTCAGCCTGGAACCCGTTTTGAGCCAACATGGGGAGGTCGGAGGAAGGAGTTTAGGTTGAGATATCTTCCTCTTTACTGAGAGATAGTGAGGCTGCACTTTCAAGGAGATGGATATTTGGATGAAATCCATGCTCTGTGGTCGAGTGCCAAAAGTGGAAGTGAGGTTAGACACCAAGAGAGTAATATTATCTGTTGCCTCTGTCACAACTACAACTGAACACTGGTGTATGTAATAGGTCAGTCCAGTCAAAAGAAGCTGTTTGTAACCAGACTTGCTCGGTTGGTAGCAGGCTCATCTCTAAGTCAGAGGTCATGGGTTCAAGTCCCTCTCCAGAGACGTGAGCACAAAAACCCAAGCTGACACTCCAGTGCAGTGCTGAGGGAACGCCGCACTGTTGAAGGTGCCGTCTTTTGGTTGAGACGTTAAACCGAGGCCCAGTCTGTCCTCTTGGGCACTATTGGAAGAAAGGCAGGGGAGTTATCCCCGGTGTCCAAGCCAATATTTATCCCTCAACCAATATCACTATAAGACTATATCTGGTCATTATCACCTAGCTGTGTGTGGGAGCTTGCTGTGCACAAATTGGCTGCCGCGTTTCCCATATTACAACAATGACTGCACACCAAAAGTACTTCATTGGCTTTAAAGCACTTTCAGATGTTCTGAGGTTGTGAAAGGCGCTATAGAAATGCAAGTTTTTCTTTTGATTGCAGTTGGGTCTATTTTTGGTGATGTTGGTTCAGGTCATCAGGGCAGCAGGCAAATTGCACGTGCTCTTCGAATCGTGGCCATGGGATCTTTCACGTCACCTGACTTGGGCAGACAAGGGGCTTCGGTTTAACATGAAATTGAGTGCCGCACTCCCTCAGTACTGCACCCGCAACCTTCTGACCCAGAGGCAAGAGTGAGCCAAGCTGGTAAAGGAAGAACTGGATTTACATAGCGCCTATCAAGACCTCAGGGCATCCCAAAGCGCTTTACGGCCAATGAAATACTAACGGTAGAGTATGGGCAGTGCAGTGAAATAGCAGCATACCTTTCATTGCGGTAATCAATGTTGCCTTGGGGGCAGTGCTGTGTGGCAGGGTCAGGTTGGTGGAGGACCTTTGTCGTACGGATGTTTAGTGTAAGGCCCATGCTTTTGTGTACCTCGGTGAAGATGTTGACGATGGCTTGGAGATCAGCCTCTGAATGTGCGCAGACGCAAGCGTCGTCTGCGTACTGTGGCTCGATGACCGAGGATGGGACAACGTTGGATCTAGCCTGGAGGCGACGAAGGTTGAACAGGTTCCCATTGGTTCTATAGTTCAGTTCCACTCCAGCGGGGGGTTAGTGGAGCGTGAGATGGAGCATTGCAGCGAGGAAAATCAAGAAGAGCGTTGGTGCGATGACTCAGCCCCGCTTGACCCCGGTCCAGACGTGGATTGGGTCTGTGGTGGATCTGTTGGTCATGATCACGGCCTGCATGTCATTGTGGAGCAGGCCGGGGATGGTGACAAACATTTGGCGGCAGCCGAAACGGAGGAGGACGTTCCATAGTCCCTCGCGGTTGACAGAGTCAAAGGTCTTTGCGAGGTCAAAGAAGGCCATGTACAAGGGTTGGTGTTGTTCCCTGCATTCCTCTTGTAGTTGTGGCGCAATGAAGATCAGGTCCGTTGTACCCCTCAGTGGATGGAATCAGCATTGTGACTTTGGGAGGAGCTCTTCAGCCACAGGGAGAAGACGGTTGAGGAGAATTCTAGCGATGACTTTCCCAGTGGCCGACAGCAGGGAGATTGCTCTGTAGTTGCCTCAGTTGTACTTGTCCCCTTTTTTAAAGGCGCGGTCTTGGACAACGTGGACCATTTTCCAGAACTCGGGAGCCTACTATCAACAAGGGCAGACATTGATGACGAGGTCCAACACTGCCTCCAGTGCGCCAGCGCAGCCTTCGGTCACCTGAGGAAGAGAGTGTTCGAAGACCAGGACCTCAAATCTGGCACCAAGCTTATGATCTGCAGGGCTGTAGTAATACCCGCCCTCCTGTATGGATCAGAGATGTGGACCATATACAGTAGACACCTCAAAGCGCTGGAGAAATACCACCGACGCTGCCTCCACAAGATCCTGCAAATCCATTGGGAGGACAGACGCACCAACGTCAGTGTTCTCGATCAGGCCAATATACCCAGCATCGAAGCACTGACCACACCCAACCAGCTCCATTGGGCAGGCCACATCGTCCGCATGCCTGACACGAGAATCCCTATGCAAGCGCTCTACTCTGAACTCCTACACGGCAAGCGATCCCCAGGAGGGGAGAGGAAACTTTACAAGGACACCCTCAAAGCCTCCCTGATAAAGTGCAACATCCCCACCGACACCTGGGAGTCCCTGGCCAAAGACCGTCCTAAGTGGAGGAAGTGCACCCGGGAGGGCGCTGAGCACCTCGAGTCTCATCGCCGAGAGCATGCAGAAACCAAGCGCAGGCAGCGGAAGGAGCGTGTGACAAACCAGTCCCACCCTCCCTTTCCTCCAACCACTGTCTGTCCCACCTGTGACAGAGACTGTAATTCCTGTATTGGACTGTACAGCCACCTGAGAACTCACTTTTAGAGTGAAAGCAAGTCTTCCTCGATTCCGAGGGACTGCCTGTGATGATGATGATGAATCAATGTTAGAAGGTCACGGTGGTCCGTTTGTAGAGTCATATCGAAGGAGAAAGGGGAGAGAAATAATCACCTCGGGGGATTGAACAGATGAGATTCTGCAGCGTTGTGAATAGTGTCTCCTTGACAATGTGTGAAGAGTTGCATGCAACAATCAGCAAGTGTAATTTTAGCTTCTTTGCAGATTAATTTTCATGGGATATTTTTTCAGTGTAAATTGCTGTTGCTTCATTAACCACAGCTCCTATATTGCGAAGACTTATTAGTTACTGCGCGTATAAAGATGACAGTCTGAGCCGGGCTCGATATAGCTGGGTGTAGGCTGTTTGTTTACGATGTGTGCCATCGCATTAACCATTCAAGTCATCAACTTGCGGCAGCTGACATCATTAGGAACAGGAGGAGGCCATTCAGCCCCTCCAGCCTGTTCAACCAGTCCACAGCTCATCTGTACCTCAGCCCCATTTACCCCCCCTGTTTCTTCCACCTCGCCCCCACTTTTTTGCCACCTCTAAGGGTTAGCTCACAGTTGAATGAGTGGAATCTAAAGTTGAGTCATTCCATTGAATTACATGGAATGTACAGCACAGAAACAGGCCATTGGGCCCACCGCTCCGTGCCGGGGTTTATGCTCCAAACCAGCCCCCTCCCACTCCTCTCCATCTCACCTCATCACCATATCCTTCTATTCCTTTCTCCCTCATGTGTTTATCCAGCTTCCCCTTAAATACATCGATACTATTCACCTCAACCACTTCCTGTGGTGGCGAGTTTCACATTCTCACCACTCCCCTGAACTCCTTCCTGGATTTATTAGTGACCATCTTATATTTACGGTCCCTAGTTTTGTTCTCCACACAAATGGAAACATCTTCTCCACATCCACCCTATCAAATCCCTTCGGTGGCTCAGTGGGTGGCACTCTCTCTCACCTCAGAAGGTTGTGGGTTCAAATCCCACTCCAGGGACTTGAGCACAAATAAATCTAGGCTGACACTCCCAGTGCAGTGCTGAGGGAGTGTTGCACTGTCGGAGGTGCCGCCTTTCGATGAGACGTTAAACCGAGGCCCTGTCTGCTCTCTCAGGTGGACGTAAGCGATCCCTTGGCGCTATTTCGAAGAAGAGCAGGCGAGTTACCCCCGGTGTCCTGGGGCCAATATTTATCCCTCAATCAACATAACAAAAACAGATTATCCGGTCATTATCACATTGCTGTTTGTGGGAGCTTGCTGTGCGCAAATTGGCTGCCGCGTTTCCCACATTACAACAGTGACTACACTCGAGAAGTACTTCATTGGCTGTAAAGCGCTTTGAAATGTCTGGTGCTCATGAAAGGTGCTATATAAATGCAAGTCTTTCTTTCTTTCATAATTTTAAAGACCTCCAACATCTAATGGTTAGGATCACCATGAATCAGTCTAATGGTCTTATCTCATCATTGTCACATAGTCACATCCTTCATGAGAGAAAATAAAGGAAATGGAAATATAGAATGATTTGATTATAGAAGCTTCCAACTTCGCTCAATCCTCCAGTCAGGCAAGGTTTAGAACTGGTTAAACATAAAGGATAAGCCAGAAATGTGGCTAGGAACATTGAATGTGCAGTGGGAGAGATTACTCTTTGGCAATATTCCCTTGATAGGTTCCAGATGCTTTTTATCCTCTCTCCCACATTCTCCTCTCCCCTCCTAAAGGCGTTTAACTCCCTCATAGGATGTATTTCCACAGGCGCTGGGTGCAGTCCAACCATTCTAGCAACCAGTCACAGAGGCTGAGACTTGACAATCAGGACTAGAAATTCGGTAGGTTAGCGCCTCCCGTTACCGCCTGGCGGGGGCACTAACAGGGCGCTAAGGGGTTAGCGACCGAGCGCGGCGAATGTAGCGACTCCCGCGAACTTCAGTGCCGGGCTGGTGCTGCCGCTAACTCTTACCGTCTGGGTCTCCAGCACGCCGCAGATCGTGATGTCATAAAGTGCGCAGCGCCCCGTTACCGCCCCGGATGTGAAATTGCCCCGCACCCCCTTGCTGTATCGCCGGGCGTCAACAACGGCAGCAAGAGGGAGGCGTTGTGAACTCGGCCGGCCGCTGGGGGAACGCTGATTAAAGGGAATGGTCTTCAGCGAGCGCAACCGTTACTGTTCGCCCCAGTCTGGTGCCTGCGCAAAGCTTTCCCTGTCCCAGCCCTCCGCTCTCTGAGAGTGTTTGGGGCTGTAACGGCGGTCGGGCAGGTCGCCTGGCAATGTATTGGTGGGTTTTTTTCAGGTTTTTTTCTTACTCCAGGCCTCTGTTACGGCGCTCCGAGGCCGGCTGTTTAGCTGGGGAGTTTCCCATGCTGAGCCGGTCTAGCGCCCTGTGCAACGCCTCCCTTACCGCCCCGTCCCACACTCCAGGTCAGCTGATGAATTTTGCGGCACAAACCGACACAAACCATTTGACGGCACAAAAATTACCGCTCCGCCCGGGACATCGCCCCAACTGAGGCGCAACCGAACTTCTGCCCCCATTCAGCAGGAACATTGGTGAGCAATACTTGTGCCTCCGAGTTGGAGATTTATGAGTTCAAGTCCCAGTTCAGGAACTGAGCAAATACATCTTCTGATAAGTTGCAAGGCATCTGGTAGATTCAGAATTCCTTGAGGCAATTCCTACCTGACGGAGTCAGCTGGTTTGTGACTGAGGTAGCCTCAGCAACAACAACAATTTGTATTTATACAGCGCCTTTAGCTACGTAAACTAGAGGTGATCCAAAACTCGGCTGTCCTAACTCGCACCGAGTCCCGCTCACCCATCACCCCCTGTGCTCGCTGACTTACATTGGCTCCCGGTTAAGCAGCGCCTCTATTTCAAACTTCCCATCCTGGTTTTCAAATCCCTCCATGGTCCTCGCCCCTCCCTATCTCTGTAATCTCCTCCAGCCCCACAACTCCCCCGAGATGTCTGCGCTCCTCTAATTCTGCCCTTTTGAGCATCCCTGATTATAATCGCTCCATCATCGGTGGCCGTGCCTTCTGTTGCCTGGGCCCCAAGCTCTGAAACTCCCTCCCTAAACCTCTCCGCCTCTCTAGCTCTCTCTCCTCCTTCAAGACGCACTTATATTTATAGACATAAGTCCCTTTGATGTAAGTAAATGCTCTGGGATTGTGGTCGGCAGAAAATGTAACTTTACTGTTTGCAATTAAGATGTTACATTTTCAGAAAATGTCTCTTGCCTCTGTATATGGTCTCAAAAAAAGAAAGAACTTGCATTTGTATAGCGCCAGTCACAACCTCAGCACGTCCCAAAGCGCTTTACAGCCAATGAGGTACTTTTGAAGTGTGGTCACTGTTCCAATGTGGAAATCGCGTCAGCCAATTTGCGCACAGCAAGCTCCCACAATCAGTAATGTGATAATGACCCAGTTAATCTGTTCTTGTGATGTTGATTGAGGGATAAATATTGGCCCCAAGACACCGGGGAGAACTCCCCTGCTCTTCTTCGATATAGTGTCATGAGAGAGCAGACGGGGCCTCGATTTTAACGTATCATCCGAAAGACGGCACCTGTGACAGTGCAGCGCTCCCTCAGCTCAAGTGGTCACCTTGCTGACTAATAACACGTTAAGTGCGATGAGAAACCATTATTGGAGCTATATTTGCATGAGGTTTATAATCAGTGCTGGGCTGTTTCATTATCTTGTGTTAAAGCCAACCCAGTGCCTCCCATCGATCCCTTGATCCCAGAAGAGCTTTTCAACGCGGCCCAGCACAATGAGGTAACCAGAGAGCCAAGCCTGTGCAGGAGATACTGGTGCTAAGAGGACGCTGAGATGCCCTGAGGCTTCCTCTTGGCTGACAAGCGCAGAACGAGGGAAGTTTCTACAACCTGTTAGACCTGTATGTCGGAGCGTACAGTGTTCTCAGAGAATTGTCAGCAGCGCACATGGCATCTGAACATCAGAACAAGGGTTATGTACAAAGGAATATAAACACACACAAGCATAAACTCACCCCGAATGCTGCTGAGACACGAGAAGAGTTGCTCCTATTTTTTTGGAGCAACTAGTTTAGTATGGAGTATCTTAGAAATTGTAATTCTCTGCATTTAGTTTGCTCCAGTTCTAGTGAGTTAGAATAGTTTTGTTTTAGTACAGTTTTTTTTTCAAAAGGGGCCATTACCAGTCACCTACGCCTGTTTTGCAAGTTTAGGCAGCGAAAAGCTACTCCAAACTAACTTAGAACGGAGTAAGTGTAGATTTTTGTAGGCTCAGAAAAACGTTGCCTACACTTAGAAATCAGGCGCAGTAGCGAGAGATAGGCGGGGAAGGGAAGTTTGGAGATTTTACAAAGCAGTAAACACTTCACGTTTACCAATAAAGAGCCATCATCAATAATAAATTATAAGTAAATCAATAAATCAACCAATAAATCAATCAACAAAACAAATACAAAATTTTAAAAAATTTAAAAATTAATCAATAAATAAAAACATTTTAAGTTTCACTTGCCGACTGCAGCACCGGGAGTCCTCCAACAACCTGCTGAAGAGGAAGGCTGGGTGGTATCTGTACGGCCAATTCTATAAATTGAGAACCTGCAGTCAACTGGATTTTCAATGATTCATTTGCGGCTCTATGTGTCCTTCTTATTTTGCTCCATCCACTTTTTCTCACATTCAGATTTTGCTTCTTCTGCCTCGTGTCGCTGAATCAAAACCTCGACTTCCTTCTGCCTCAGCACCTTTATGCGAGATGGGGGGGACGAGAGAAAGGGGGGGGCGAGAGAGAGGGGGGCGAGAGAGAAGGGGGGCGAAAGAGAGGGGGAGCGAGAGAGAGGGGGGCGAGAGAGAGGGGGAGCGAGAGAGGGAGGGCGAGAGAGGGGGGGCGAGAGAGAGGGAGGGCGAGAGAGAAGGGGAGCAAGAGAAAAGGGGAGCGAGAGACAGGGGGGCGGGAGGGGGGGGCGAGAGAGAGGGGGGGCGAGAGAGAGGGGGAGCGAGAGAGAGGGGGGCGAGAGAGAGGGGGAGCGAGAGAGGGGGGGCGAGAGAGGGGGGGGCGAGAGAGAGGGAGGGCGAGAGAGAAGGGGAGCAAGAGAAAAGGGGAGCGAGAGACAGGGGGGCGGGAGGGGGGGGCGAGAGAGAGGGGGGGCAAGAGAGAAGGGGAGCAAGAGAGAAGGGGAGCGAAAGACAGGGGGGGCGAGAGAGGGGGGCGGGAGAGAGGGAGGCAAGAGAGAGGGGGAGCGAGAGACGGGGGGGCGAGAGAGAGGGGGAGCGAGAGAGAGGGTGGCGAGAGAGATGGGGCGAAAGAGAGGGGGCGAGAGATGGGGGGCGTTGGAGAGGAGGGGGCGAGAGAAGGGGGGGCAAGAGAAGAGGGGGCAAGAGAGTGGGCGAGAGAGAGGGGGGTGAGGGGAGGGCGATAGAGGGGGGGTCGAGAGAGGGGGGCGAGAGCGAGGGGGCGAGAGGGAGCGGGCGAGAGAGAGGAGCTAGAGAGGAGGTCGAGAGCGAGGTAAGCGAGAGAGAGATAAGCGAGAGAGTGGGGTGTGAGGGGGGGTGAGAGAGCGCGGGCGAGAGAGAGGGGCGAGAGGGGGGACGAGAGAGAGGGGGAGCGAGAGATAGGGGGTGTGAGAGAGAGGGGGGCGAGAGAGAAGGGGGCGAGAGAGAGAGGGAGCAAGAGACAGGGGGCGCGAGAGAGGGGGGACATGAGAGGGGGGGCGAGAGAGGGGGCGACAGAGAGAGGGCGGGCAAGAGAGAGAGGGGCAAGAGCGAGGGGGGTGAGAGAGGGGGGCGGCGAGAGAGAGAGGTGGGCGAGGGGGGGGCGAGAGAGGGGGGGTGAGAGAGGGGGCAGGAGAGAGGGGGGCAAGAGAGAGGGGTGCGAAAGAGATGGGAGCGAGAGAGAAGGGGAGCGAGGGACGGGGGGGCGAGAGTGAGGGAGCGAGAGAGGGGGGACGAGAGAGAGGCGGGATGAGAGAGAGGGGCAAGAGAGAGGCACGCGAGAGGGGGGGTGAGAGAGAGGGGCGAGAGAGGGTGGGGCGAGAGAGAGGGGGCAAGAGAGAGGGGCGCGAGAGGGGGGTGAGAGAGAGAGGGTGAGAGAAGGGGGGCGAGAGAGAGGGGGGCGAGAGAGGGGGGGACGAGAGAGGGGGGCGAGAGAGAGGGGGACGAGAGAGAGGGGGTGAGAGAAGGGGGGGGCAAGAGAGAGGGAGCGAGAGAGAGGGGTGCGAGAGAGAGGGGGCGAGAGAGAGGGAGCGCGAGAGAGAGGGGGGAAGAGAGAGGAGGGGTGAGAGAGAAGGGCGAGAGAGAGGGACGAGAGAGAGGGGGCGAGAGAGAGGGGGGGTGAGAGAGAGGGGGTGAGAGAAAGAGGGTGTGAGAGAGAGAGGTGGCATGAGGGGGGGCGCGAGAGGGGGCGAGAGAGAGAGAGGGGCAAGAGAGAGGGGGGCGATAGAGGGGGGTGAGAGAGGGGGGTGAGAGAGAGGGGGGAGAGAGAGAGGGAAGCGATGGATGGGAGCGAGAGGGGGGCCGAGAGGGCGGAGCGAGAGAGAGGGGGGTGAGAGAGAGGGGGTGAGAGAAGGGGGGGGCGAGAGAGAGGGGGGTGAGAGAGAGGGGGTGCGAGAGAGGGGGGCGAGAGATGGGGGGCGAGAGAGAGGGGCGCGAGAGAGAGGGGGGACGTGAGAGGGGTCAAGAGAGAGGGGGGCAAGAGGGGGGGCGAGAGAGAGGGGGCAAGAGGGGGGGGCGAGAGAGAGGGGGGGCAAGAGAGAGGGGAACAAGAGAGAAGGGGAGCGAGAGACAGGGGGGCAAGAGAGGGGGGTGGGAGAGAGGGAGGCAAGAGAGAGGTGGAGTGAGAGACGGGGGGGCGAGAGAAAGGGGGCGAGAGAGAGGGGGCGAGATAGAGGGGGACGAGAGAGAGGGGAGCGAGAGAGAAGGGGAGCAAGAGAGAAGGGGAGCGAGAGACAGGGGGGCAAGAGAGGGGTGCGGGAGAAAGGGAGGCAAGAGAGAGGGTGAGCGAGAGACGGGGGGGGCGAGAGAGAGGGGGCGAGAGAGAGGGGGGTGAGAGAGAGGGGCGCGAGAGAGAGGGGGCGAGAGAGAGGGGGGCAGGAGAAAAGGGGGCGAGAGAAGGGGGTCCAAGAGAGGGGGCGAGAGAGAGGGGGCGAGAGAAAGGGGCACGAGAGAGAGGGGCACGAGAGAGAGGGGGCGAGAGAGAGGGGGCGGGAGAGAAGGGGGCGAGAGAAGGGGGGCCAAGAGAGGGGGCGAGAGAGATGGGGCCAAGAGAGAGGGGAGTGAGGGGAGGGCGATAGAGGGGGGGACGAGAGAGAGGGGGGTAAGAGGGAGGGGGTGAGAGAGGGGAGCTAGAGAGGGGGTCGAGAGAGAGGTAAGCGAGAGAGAGTGGGGCGTGAGGGGGTCGCGAGAGCGCGGGCAAGAGAGAGGGGGCGAGAGAGAGGGGGCGAGAGAGAGGGGGAGCAAGAGACACGGGGTGCGAGAGAGAGGGGGGTGCGAGGGGGGCGAGAGAGAAGGGGGCGAGAGAGAGGGGGCGAGAGAGAGGGGGAGCGAGAGACAGGGGGCACGAGAGAGGGGGGCATGAGTGGGGGGGGCATGAGAGGGGGCAACAGAGAGTGGGCGGGCAAGAGAGAGAGGAGGCAAGAGCGAGGGGGTGAGAGAGGGGGGTGAAAAAGAGAGGGGGCGAGAGGGAGGGGCGAGTGAGAGGGGGTGGGAGAGGGGAGCAGGAGAGAGGGGGGCAAGAGAGAGGGGGGCGACAGAGAGAGGGCAGGCAAGAGAGAGAAGGGGCGAGGAGAGGGCGAGAGAGAGGGGGGTGAGAGAGTGGGGACAAGAGAGAGGGGGGCAAGAGAGAGGGGTGCGAGAGAGAGGGGGACGAGAGAGATGGGAGCGAGAGAGAAGGGGAACGAGAGACGGGGCGGCGAGAGATGGGGGGGAGCGAGGGGGCGAGAGAGGGGGGACGAGAGAGATGGGAGCGAGAGAGAAGGGGAGCGAGAGACGGGGCGGCGAGAGATGGGGGTGAGAGAGAGGGGGCGAGAGAGGGGGGTGAGAGAGGGGGGAGAGAGAGGGGGTGGTGAGTGAGGGGGTGGGAGAGAGGGGGCCAAGAAGGGGGGGGGCGAGAGAGAGGGGGGTGAGAAAGATGGGACGAGAGAGAGGGAGCAAGAGAGAGAGGGGGCGAGAGAGAGAGGGGGTGGCAGAGAGGGGCTGAGAGAAGGGAGGGGCGAGAGAGAGGGAGGCAAGAGAGAGGGGGTGAGAGAAGAGGGGTCGAGAGAGTGGGGGGGCGAGAGAGAGGGGGGGCGAGAGAGGGGGCGAGAGAGAGGGGGGCCGAGAGAGAGGGGGTGAGAGAAGGGGGGGCGAGAGAGGGGGGCAAGAGAGCAGGGGCGAGAGAGAGGGGGCGAGAGTGGGATGAGAGAGGGGGGCGAGAGAGATGGGGTAAGAGAGAGGGGCGAATAGAGAGGGGCAAGGGGGGGGCGAGAGAGAGGGGGGCAAGAGAGGAGGGGCGAGAGAGAGAGGGGTGAGAGAGAGGGTCGAGAGGGGGGGGCAAGAGAGAGGGGGAGCGAGAGACAGGAGGGGTGAGAGAGAGGGGGGTGAGAGAGAGGTGGGTGAGAAAGAGGGGACGAGAGAGAGGGGGAGCGAGAGATAGGAGGGGTGAGATAGAGGGGATGAGAGAGAGAGGGGAGCGATGGATGGGGGCGAGGGGGGTGCGAGAGAGGGCGGGGCGAGAGAGAGGGGTGTGCGAGAGAGAGGGGCGTGAGAGAGAGAGGGCGGGGCGAGAGAGGGGAGGGGCGAGGGGGGCGAGGGGAGCGAGGGAGGGGGCGAGAGAGGGAGAGGGGCGAGAGCCGGGGGTGGGGGGGCGACATGAATTGTCAGTTGGAGTCAAAGCAGCAATTGAGATTTATAATTTGGTTTTGATCAACTCTGAAAATTTTCCACTGATCAACAGATAGGTTCCTCACGCTTGTAGAATACGACCCATTTGTTACAGGAGATGCCGGCCGGGCGGGCACGCCTCCGACAAGGTAAGGGCTGTCAGGCCACTTGGCCCGGTATAGGGTTGACGTCCCTTTGGCCAGGGATAGGGTCATCACCCGGAGACAGGACGCGCTGGGTTGGCCGGGAGCTCCTGCTGCGTCGCACCGAGCTAGAAACGACACGACATATATCCGAGAATTGCGAGGTAAATATTTGTCGCAATTTCTGTTCCACAAATTAGGCGGGCCTCTCCGATGTGCGCCGTTCTAGCGGGGGTCCGAAACTTGAGCCCAGAGTGCTGTGCTCAGGAAAGAAATACTTGCATTTATATAGCGCCTTTCACGACCACCGGACATCTCAAAGCGCTTTTACAGCCAATCAAGTACTTTTGGAGTGTAGTCACTGTTGTAATGTGGGAAACGCAGCAGCCAATTAGCGCACAGCAAGCTCCCACAAACAGCAATGTGATACTGACTCGATAATCTTTTGTTATGTTGATTGAGGGATAAATATTGCCCCAGGACACCAGGGAGAACTCTCTTGCTCTTTTTCGAAATTGTGCCATGGGATTTTTTTACGTCCATTTGAGAGGGCCGACGGGGCCTCGGTTTAACGTCTCAACCAAAAGACGGCAACTCCGACAGTGCAGCACTCCCTCAGTACTGCCCCTCCAACAGTGCAGCGCTCCCTCAGGACTGCCCCTCCGACAGTGCAGCAGTCCCTCAGTACTGCCCCTCCGACAGTGCAGCACTCCCTCAGTCCTGCCCCTCCGACAGTGCGGCACTCCCTCAGTACTGCCCCTCCGACAGTGCAGCAGTCCCTCAGCACTGCCCCTCCGACAGTGCAGCGCTCCCTCAGTACTGCCCCTCCGACAGTGCGGCGCTCCCTCAGTACTGCCCCTCCGACAGTGCAGCAGTCCCTCAGCACTGCCCCTCTGACAGTGCAGCACTCCCTCAGCTCTGCCCCTCCGACAGTGCAGCGCTCCCTCAGCACTGCCCCTCCGACAGTGCAGCACTCACTCAGCACTGCACCGGGAGTGTTAGCCTGGATTTTTTTGTGCTCAAGTCCCTGGAGTGGGACCTGAACCCACAACCTCAGAGGCAAGTGTGCTGCCCACTGAGCCATACCTGACTTACACAGGGCTTCGCAGTATTTTTCCAAAGCTTAAAGGACTTGATGATACATAGATTACTCAGCTAGATGTGTTTCCACCTTGTTACAGGTGCTTCACTTTTCAGATGACACAAAACAGGTCTCTTTCCCCCTTTAAGACGCTCCTTAAAACCGACCTCTTTGACCAATCACCTGCCCTAATTTCCCCTGAGGCGGCTTGGTGTCAAATTTATTTAATTTGTCTTCGAACACTGCTGTGAAGCACCTTGGGATGTTTCACTGCGCTAAAGTTGTTATATAAATACAACTTACTGTTGATAGTGAAATACTTCAAGACGACATCGACAGGCTGGTGGAATGGGCAGACACATGGCAGATGAAATTTAACGCAGAAAAGTGCGAAGTGATATATTTTGGTGGAAAGAATGATGAGAGGAAATATAAACTAAAGGGTGCAATCCCAAAGGGGGTGCATGAACAGATCGGCCTCGGGGTCTGTGTGCGCAAATCGTTGAAAATGGCAGGGCAGGTTGAGAAAGCGGTTAAAAAAGCACAGGGGATCCTGGGCTTCATAAATAGAGGCACGGGGCTAGAATTTGCTCGACTTTGCGACTGGGTTTTCGCCATGATTTGACGCTCCGCGCCGAAATCCCGGTCGGTAGGATCGCCAGTGACCTTTTTGCAGTGGCACTTCCACGTACCACCGGGGAGAGGAGTGCCGACGTGCAACGAGGCAAATAGCGATCGCGATCCATTTTTGGCTCTCTCGGGACCCGTACACCGCGCCCAGAATACCGACGGGGAAAAACCCGCGATGCAGCCCTGCCAGCAGCGGTAAGTGTGAAGCCTGCAAAAAAAAGGTAAGTTCAAGTTTTTATTTTTAAATTATTTTTCATCGATTTAGTAGGTAAGGGTTTTGTGAATGTTTTTTTGTTTTTTTTCACCCCTCCCAAAGGTCTCTCTCGCAGCCCCCACCGGCCGCGGACTAAAGTGGCCAACATTTGCGATTTGCGGCGCGAATCCTCGTGCAACGCCGATTATTACCGCTACTAAAATTAAAGGCGGAAAAGCGAGCCTAAAAACGGTAGAGAAGCGAAAACGGTCAT
The DNA here is from genome assembly GCF_044704955.1 of Pristiophorus japonicus. NCBI lineage: Eukaryota > Metazoa > Chordata > Chondrichthyes > Pristiophoridae > Pristiophorus > Pristiophorus japonicus. The sequence goes on from NC_091984.1 coordinate 234,367,269, forward strand.
TTTGACGTAAAAGTACCATCTTCGCTGAAAACCGAAATTCTAGCCCTTAGAGTACAAAAACAAGGAAGTTATGATGAACACTTATAAAGCACTGGTTCGGGCCTTGGCCCCAGCTGGAGTATTGTGTCCAATTCTGGGCCTCGCACTTTAGGAAGGATGTGAAGGCCTTAGAGAGGGTGCAGAGGGAGATTTACGAGAATGGTTCCAGGGATGAGGGACTTCAGTGACGTGGATAGACTGGAGAAGCTGGGGTTGTTCTCCTTCGAGCAGAGAAGGTTGAGAGGAGATTTGATCGAGGTGTTCGCAATCATGAGGGGTCTGGACAGAGTAGATAGAGAGAGAAACTGTTCCCATTGGTGGAAGGGTCGAGAACCAGAGGACACAGATTTAAGGTGATTGGCAGAAGAACCAAAGGCGACATGAGGAAAAACATTTTTACGCAGCGAGTGGTTAGGATCTGGAATGCGCTGCCTGAAAGGGGGGTGGAGGCAGACTCAATCGTGGCTTTCAAAAGGGAGTTGGATAAGTACCTGAAGGAAAATAAATTGCCGGGCTACGGGGAAAGGGCGGGGGAGTGGGACTGGCTGAGGTGCTCTTGCAGAGAGCCGGCACGGGCTCGACGGGCCGAATGGCCGGTTTCTGTGCTGTAACCGTTCTATGATTCTAAGGGGCCGTATTTGATCACCTCACCGCCCACTGCCATCGACATTCCTCCTGAAGATCGACCCAGTGCCACTTTCGGGGCGGCCTGGAGCGGGCGGGAGGGGAGAGTCGCCGGGAAGCGCCCGCTGACGTCAGCGGACGGCCGAGAGGCGCAACCGAGCTCCCGCCCGCCGAGCTCCCGGATTCCTGCGGGCGTGAGTCTGCGGGAGAACGGGGGTGGGCCGCTGGCTGGAGGAGGGTCTGTCTCCGACGGTCAGTCTGAAGATCCTTAAAAAAAGGCTAAGTGAACATTTTAGATATTTTTTTCCACAGCGACGTACCTGAATGGGGTCCCCTGGAGGTCTTCCGATAGTTTTTTAAATTTTTTTCCCGATGATTTTAATTTCCAGCTTGTCGACCCTCCGTGGGCCCGACATCATCCCCGGCAGCAAGCTCCTTTGCCGCCGAGAATTAGACCTCCCGCCCGCCCGCTGCCACCCAGATTGGTGGCGTACGTCGTTTATTTGCTGCCCGCCGACCTTCGAGGGACCTCGGCGATAAATATCCCGCCCAAAGTACCGTCCGGTACTTCGGTGGCCATCGGGGGAGCTTGATCAAAATCAGCCTCTGTGATTCTATGAACAGCCATGTGGAGGCTGGTCTTACGCCTGTAATGAGATGGGCTGGATTACAGTCATTCAGTTGTTACACGGGAACTGAGGTCAGTGAGCAAATGCTCTCCTTTTTGGAACAAATGAAGACAATAACAACTTGCATTTATATAGCACCTTTAAGGTAGTAAACCTTCACAGGAGCGTCACGGGACAAAGTTCCCACTGAGCCCCGTAAGGAGATAATAGGACTGGTGACCCAAAAGGTTTTTTCAAAGAGGTAGGTTTTAAGGAACGTCTGAAGGAGGAACGAGAGGTAGAGAGGGGAGAGAGGTTTCGGGAGAGAATTCCAGAGCTTAGGGCCCAGGCAACAGAATGGTGCTTGATCGAAATCAACACGTAGGAGGCCAGAATTGCAGGAGTGCGGAGATCTCGGAGTGTTGTAGGGCTGGAGGAGGTTACAGAGATAGGGAGGCTAGCATCACCCTGTTGTACTGCCAATATAATGCATGGGCTCGCGCTGAAAACAAATTAATTTGGTACTGAGTGTTGTGTTCATGCTCTATTTGTTTGTTACAGCTCACAGGACGGGCATTCGGACCCAGCAGGAGCTGTTCACGGTTGCTGTACTCATGCAGGTTTGAGACACCATTTTGGGTTGTATAAAAGCACAGTTAAGTTAAGTTACTTTTCTCCTGGCTCAGTTTGTCAGCTAATTTACACGTACACAACACTGAGCGTAATTTTAACCTAATCCAAGGGCAGATCTTGGTTTATCGTTTCACCCGAAAGACGGCACCTCGAAAAGTGCAGGATTCCCTCAGCACTGCACTGGGATTGTCAGCCATTGGTCAGTGGGCAGCACTCTCGCCTCTGAGTCAGAAGGCCGTGGGTTCAGGTTCGAGTCCCACTCCAGGGTATTGAGCATCAAATCCAGGCCGACGCTCCCAGTGCGGTACTGAGGGAGTGCTGCACTGTCGGAGGGGCAGTACTGAGGGAGTGCTGCACTGTCGGAGGGGCAGTACTGAGGGAGTACCGCACTGTCGGAGGGGCAGTACTGAGGGAGTACCGCAATGTCGGAGGGGCAGTACTGAGGGAGTGCTGCACTGTCGGAGGGGCAGTACTGAGGGGGTGCTGCACTGTCGGAGGGGCAGTACTGAGGGAGCACTGCACTGTCGGAGGGGCAGTACTGGGGGAGTGCCACACTGTCGGAGGGGCAGTACTGAGGGAGCGCTGCACTGTCAGAGGGACAGTACTGAGGGAGCACTGCACTGTCGGAGGTGCTGTCTTTGAGATGAGACGTTAAACCGAGGTCCCGTCTGCTCTCTTAGGTGGATGTAAAAGAACTTGCGGCTACTATTTCAAAGAAGAGAAGGAGAGTTCTCCCCAGTATTTTGCCAACATCACTAAAAAGCCAGATTATCCAGTCATTATCTCATTGCTGTTTGTGGGAGCTTGCTGTGCGCAAATTGGCTGCCGCGTTTCCTACATTACAACAGCGACTGCACTCCAAAAGTACTTCATTGCCTGTAAAGCACTTTGGAATGGCCTGAGGCCCTCAAAGGTGCTATATAAATGTAAGTTCTTCATATTCTTTCTAATTGCCTGCATGGTGTGCCTTTACAGAGCACTTTCTCCATATTGGTCTTAAAGGGACAGTTTAAGATTGGGAAGGGTGAATTTTGGGTGTGTTCCCTCACCATTAAAACAAGAAAAGTATGCTCAATATTCCAAGTTAATTTCAAATGCGACTGAAAGTTCATTTATAACTTATTATAATATTACAGTTGCCAATATGAGGTGCTAAATCACAATTCAAGCTATTGTTCCTCTTGTGCTTTCAGAGTCCTGTGTGCAGCTTAATTGCCGCAACAAATCACTTATCCTCGGTATGAATGGGAGAAAGCCCAAACCCATAATCTTCACAGCAAACGCTGCCCTGCCTCCTCTATTCTGAGACATACTCACACTGAAATAGTTTAGTTTTACAATGGAAACGGGGCTCTATTCATTGGAGCACAGGAGGCTGAGGGATGATTTAATCCAAGCTAAGGCAGATGGGGAGGGGAACCGTTTCTACCTGGTCAGTTCAGTCGCTCATTAAAGGACATGCATTTAAGAAAGAACAGAAAGACTTGTTTTGGGTCTGGAGTCACATATGAATCCTCCTCAATCATTGCCTCCCAGTGGCTGAAGAGCTCCTCCCAGAGTCGCAATGCGGATTCCGCCCACTAAGGGGCACCACGGACATGATCAGCCATGATCTTATTGAATGGCGGAGCAGGCTCGAAGGGCCAAATGGCCTATGCCTGCTCTTATTTCTTATGTTCGTATTGTAAGATAAAACATTTCACACCGAGCCACATAAGGAGAATTTTTTTTTTATTCGTTCCTGGGATGTGGGCGTCGCTGGCGAGTCCGGCATTTATTGCCCATCCCTAATTGCCCCTTGAGAAGGTGGTGGTGAGCCGCCTTCTGAACCGCTGCAGTCCGTGTGGTGAAGGTGCTCCCACATACGCTGACTTTGTTGCTGTGGTTTGTTACAACTGGGCCATTTCAGAGGGCAGTTCAGAGTCAACCACATTGCTGTGATGTCATCAAATGATGTCATCCATCTCGGAAAAACAGTGAACGATTTTTGCTTTTTTAAACTTGTGCATCATCAGCCAGATTCCTTAAAGGGACCGTGTCCACGTTGATTTTGACAGCTGTGCTGTCAGTGTTCTACAGCATTGAGGCTATCCATCAGCTCAAGAACAACAAGGCATCAGGAGCAGATGGAATCCCCCCTGAGGCACTAAAGTATGGCGGAGAGGCACTATTGGCATGAATGCATGACCTCATCTCTCTTATCTGGAAGGAGGAGAGCATGCCGGGAGATCTAAGAGATACCGTAATCGTGACCATCTTCAAAAAAGGGGGCAAGTCCGACTGCGGCAATTACAGAGGAACCTCGACAAGGTGAATGCAGAGAGGATATTTCCACTCTTAGGGGAAACTAAAACTAGGGGGCACGGTCTCAGAATAAGGGCCTCCTATTTAAAACTGAGATGAGGAGGAATTTCTTCTCTCTGAGGGTTGTAAATCTGTGGAATTCTCTGCCCCAGAGAGCTGTGGAGGCTGGGTCATTGAATATATTTAAGGTGGAGAGAGACAGATTTTTGAGTGATAAGGGAGTAAAGGGTTATGGGGAGCGGGCAGGGAAGTGAAACTGAATCCATGATCAGATGAACCATGATCATATTAAATGGCGTGACAGAGTCAAGCAGGACTGCATCATCGCGCCAACCCTCTTCTCGATCTTCCTCGCTGCAATGCTCCATCTCATGCTCAACCAGCTCCCAGCTGGAGTGGAACTAAACTATAGAACCAATGGGAACCTGTTCAACCTTCGTCGCCTCCAAGCTCGATCCAAGACCGTCCCATCCTCTGTCGTCGAACTACAATACGCGGACGACATTTGCATCTGCGCACATTCAGAGGCCCAACTCCAAGTCATCGTCAACACCTTCACCGAGGCGTATGAAAGCATGGGCCTTACACTAAACATCCGTATGACAAAAGTCCTCCACCAACCTGACCCCACCACACAGCACTGCTCCCCGGTCATCAAAATCCACGATGCGGCCTTGGACAACGTGGACCATTTTCCATACCTCGGGAGCTTACTATGAACAAGGGCAGACATCGACAACGAGATTCAACACTGCCTCCAGTGCACCAGTGCAGCCTTCGGTCGCCTGAGGAAGAGAGTATTCGAAGTTCATGCCCTCAAATCTGGCACCAAGCTTATGGTCTATAGGGCTGTAATAATACCCGCCCTCTTGTATCAGAGATGTGAACCATATACAATAGACACCTCAATCGCTGGAGAAATACCACCAACGATATCTCCGCAAGATCCTGCAAAGCCCCTGGGAGGACAGACGCACCAACGTCAGTGTTCTCAATCAGACCAACATCCCCAGCATCAAAGCACTGACCACACTCGACCAGCTCCATTGGGCGGGCCACATTGTCCACATGCCCGACAAAAGACTCCCAAAGCAAGCGCTCTACTCGGAACTCCTACACGGCAAGCGAGCCCCTGGTGGGCAGAGGAAATGTTTCAAGGACACCCTCAAAGCCTCCCTGATCAAGTGCAACATCCCCACCGACACCTGGGAATCCTTGGCCAAAGACCACCCCAAGTGGAGGAAGTGCATCCAGGAGGGCGCTGAGCACCTCGAGTCTCGTCGCCGAGAGCATGCAGAAAGCAAGCGCAGGCAGCGGAAGGAGCGTGCGGCAAACCAGACTCCCCACTCACCCTTTCCTTCAACCACTGTCTGTCCCACCTGTGACAGAGACTATAATTCCCATATTGGACTGTTCAGTCACCTGAGAACTCACTTTTAGAATGGAAGCAAGTCTTCCTCGATTTCGAGGGACTGTCTATGATGATGATGATGAGCAGGCTCGAGGGGCCAAATGGCCTACTCCTGCTCCTACTTCTTACGTTCTTACGTGCAGCATCAGGTGATTGTGGAGAAGGTTGGTGTTGTTGTGGGTGCTGCTGTTGTGCCTGGTGATGCTCGTGTTGGGGTTGATCGTGGTGGGATTCTGAGGATCGAGGTGTGATTTCTTTCAAGGGCACCGATGCTGATGAAGTTGAGATGACAGAAGCGATCTGTCAATGGTGAGAGAGGTTGTTCCAATGAGGTGACACTGGATAGAAAGTTTGCTCTAAATAATTGCAAGCTGCATAAAGCTTAATCTGTCTTCTAAATACAGTAAGCAACAGCTTCTGAGCTTGGAAAGTGAACACCTACGGAATGGAAGCTTAAGAAATTATCCCATGTTGACACAACACCCGACCTCCTTACCTATGTGATCCGAGAGCCATTGGCGAACTCTAAAAATCTAAAGGTGAGCTTAAAATAGTTTTAAACGCCTGTTAAGAAACTCTTACTAATCTAAATTGTCTCCCCTGTCGCTTGGTGTTGGGTCTGTTCAGCGCTGACAGACCCGACACCTGGGAGACGAGCGTTGAGGTGGGTTGACAGCAAGGTCACAAACCCCTGTCAATCATTTCAAATTTCACAGCTGACCCGCCTCCGATCCCGTCCTCTCAGCCCTGGGAAAATTCCGGCCGTCCTGCCTGAAGTTGGTTTACGAAGTAGAAAGAAAGACTTGCATTTATATCGCGCCTTTCACGACCACCGGATGTCTCAAAGCGCTTTACAACCAACGAAGTACTTTTTGAATTGTAGTCACTGTTGTAATGTGGGAAACGCGGCAGCCAATTAAGGCACAGCAAGTTCGGGTCAGGGATAAATATTGGCCCCAGGACACCGGGGATAATTGCCCGACTCTTCTTCGATATAGTGGCCATGGGATCTTTAACATCCACCTGAGAGAGCAGATGGGGCCTCGGTTTAACGTCTCATCCAAAAGACGGCCTCTCCAACAGTGCAGCGCTCCCTCAGCACTGCACTGGAGTGTCAGCCTCCCATCGATCCCTTGATCCCAGAAGAGCTTTTCAACGCGGCCCAGCACAATGAGGTAACCAGAGAGCCAAGCCTGTGCAGGAGATACTGGTGCTAAGAGGACGCTGAGATGGCCTGAGGCTACCCCTTGGCTGACAAGCGCAGAACGAGGGAAGTTTCTACAACCTGTTAGACCTGTATGTCGGAGCGTGCAGTGTTCTCAGAGAATTGTCAGCAGCGCACACGGCATCTGAACATCAGAACAAGGGTTATGTACAAAGGAATATAGACAGACACAAGCATAAACTCACCCCGAATGCTGCTGAGACACGAGACGAGCAATGTAACAATTTCAACCCGGAGCAAATGAAGCAACGCTTTACTCCCAACTAGAGTGCTGTGCTCAGGAAATAAATACTTGCATTTATATAGCGCCTTTCACGACCACCGGACATCTCAAAGTGCTTTACAGCCAATGAAGTACTTTTGGAGTGTAGTCACTGTTGTAATGTAGGAAACGCAGCAGCCAATTTGCGCACAGCAAGCTCCCACACACAGCAATGTGATAATGACCAGATCATCTCTTTTTATTATGTTGATTGGGGGATAAATATTGGCCCCAGGAGACCGGGGATAACTCCCCTGCTCTTCTTCGAAATTGTGCCATGGGATTTTTTTTACGTCCATTTGAAAGGGGCCTCGGTTTAATGTCTCAACCAAAAGACGGCACCTCCAACAGTTCAGCACTCCCTCAGTTAGCCTGGATTTTTGTGCTCAAGTCCCTGGAGTGGGACTTGAACCCACAACCTTCTGACTCAGAGGCGAGAGTGCTGCCCACTTTTTTTTTATTTTTTAAATATAATTTATTCAACGTTAAAAACATCGTGATCATTCCATAGCATGATACAAATCCCACAACCTTCTGACTCAGAGTCAAGAGTGCTACCCACTGAGACACTGGCTGACATAGAGTACAGATCTCATGAATCACAAAGCAGTACAGAAACAGGCCATTAGCCCAACAACAGGTCTATGCCGGTGTTTATGCTCCACACGAGCCTCCTGTCACTCTGAATTCTAGGGAATACAACCCGGGTTTGTGTAATCTCTCCTCGTAACTTAACCCTTGGAGCCCGGACATCATTCTGGTAACCCACGCTTCCCTCCCTCCCAATATACTCTCCCTAAGGTGTGGTGCCCACAACTGCTCACAATGCTCCAGGTGGGGTCTAACCAGGGTGTTGTACAGCTGCAGTATAACTTCTACCCCCTTGTATTCTAGTCCTCCAGATATAAAGGCCAGAATCCCATCAGCCTTGTTGATTACTTTCTGTACCTATTCCTGACATTTTAATGACTATGTACCTGCACTCACAAATATCTTTGGCATCCAATGTTTCTAGCTTTTCACCATTTATGATTTAATTATAAATTAATGTATAATTAATGGGCACCCGTGGGTGCAGGCAGAGTCCATTAATGGGTGGCGCACTGATCTCCGAGTTCCACAGACCACAACTAGCCCCTTGATCCACATCGGATTCATTCTCTCTCAGTTTGAGTCCTACAATCAGCAAAATTAAAAGATGCAATAAGCTGAGAGCCACCCACCAAACAATAACTTGTATTTATATAGCGCCTTTAACGTAGTGAAACGTCCCAAGGTGCTTCACAGGAGTATTATGAGGTAAAAAATTTGACACCAAGCCGCATAAGGAGAAATTAGCGCAGGTGATCAAAAGTTGGTCAAAGAGGTCGGTTTTAAGGAGCGTCTTGAAGGAGGAGAGAGAGGTAGAGAGGTGGAGAGGTTTAGGGAGGGAGTTCCAGAGCTTGGGGCCCAGGCAGCTGAAGGCACGGCCACCGATGGTGGAGCGATTATAATCAGGGATGCTCAGGAGGGCAGAATTAGAGGAGCGCAGACATCTCGGGGGGTTGTGGGGCTGGAGGAGGTTACAGAGATAGGGAGGGCCAAGGGCCATGGAGGGATTTGTAAACAAGGATGAGAATTTGATTCTCAACATAACATCAAGCAACGAAAGTCAATTAAAAGAACGAAAGATGTGCATTTCTATAGCGCCTTTCACAACCTCAGGACGTCCTAAGGCGAGTTACAGTCAATGAAGACGTTTTGAAGTGCAGTCACTGTTGTAATGTGGGGAACACGTACTCCAAGTGCGGTCTAACCACCGAATTTCCGTTGAATTGCCGGTCCAAGCATCACCTCGGTGTTCTGACTCAAGGACTGCATCACAGGCGCCCATAAATCTTTCATTCTGAGTAGCTGTAAACCATGGAATTTACCTTTAATGAATCGTCTCTGCGGGCAGACCCATCTTTGGTGTGAAACCGTTGAGTGAAAATGGATGGGGAAATTAAGTCACCCCAAGGTACCTTTCTCAAACATTCTAATACTTTCAGGATTCAAGTTACAATAGTCACTTTGGCCAACAAATAGTAGGAACATTTGAAGCACTGTATGTGTGTGTGTTTTTAGCGAGTTCCGTCAATGGCACGAGGACACCATGTTCCCTGGTTGTGGGCAGAGAGTTGGCTGCCAAGCCCCGCCTATTGGCAGTTTGTAGATTGAGTTCACATTCCTCATCACCACTTTCCTAACACTTCCACTCTTATACTCACGGAGCAAAACAAGACTTGACAGCTTTGCTCTGCCACACAGCAGGCCAAGAAAAACAGCAGAGAGAGGAGAGAGAGCTGTAACTGACAGCCTTGGCCACTGGAATACATCACAATGCACTGTACCTATCACGACCATTAAAGGGTCTTCTTAAAGCAAAAGAAAGACGTGCATTTCTATAGGAACATAGAAACATAGAAAATAGGTGCAGGCCATTCGGCCCTTTGAGCCTGCACCGCCATTCAATGAGTTCATGGCTGAACGTGCAACTTCAGTACCCCATTCCTGCTTTCTCGCCATACCCCTTGATCCCCCTAGTAGTAAGGACTACATCTAACTCCCTTTTGAATATATTCAGTGAATTGGCCTCAACAACTTTCTGTGGTAGAGAATTCCACAGGTTCACCACTCTCTGGGTGAAGAAGTTTCTCCTCATCTCGGTCCTAAATGGCTGACCCCTCATCCTTAGACTGTGACCCCTGGTTCTGGACTTCCCCAACATTGGGAACATTCTTCCTGTATCTAACCTGTCGAAACCCATCAGAATTTTAAAAGTTTCTATGAGGTCCCCTCTCATTCTTCTGAACTCCAGTGAATACAAGCCCAGTTGATCCAGTCTTTCTTGATATGTCAGTCCCGCAATCCACCTCGGAATTAGTCTGGTGAACCTTCGCTGCACTCCCTCAATAGCAAGAATGTCCTTCCTCAAGTTAGGAGACCAAAACTGTACACAATACTCCAGGTGTGGCCTCACCAAGGCCCTGTACAACTGTAGCAACACCTCCCTGCCCCTGTACTCAAATCCCCTCGCTATGAAGGCCAACATGCCATTTGCTTTCTTAACCGCCTGCTGCACCTGCATGCCAACCTTCAATGACTGATGTACCATGACACCCAGGTCTCGTTGCACCTCCCCTTTTCCTAATCTGTCACCATTCAGGTAATAGTCTGTCTCTCTGTTTTTACAACCAAAGTGGACAACCTCACATTTATCCACATTATACTTCATCTGCTATGCATTTGCCCACTCACCTAACCTATCCAAGTCACTCTGCAGCCTCATAACATCCTCCTCGCAGCTCACACTGCCACCCAACTTAGTGTCATCCGCAAATTTGGAGATACTACATTTAATCCCCTCGTCTAAATCATTAATGTACAATGTAAACAGCTGGGGCCCCAGCACAGAACCTTGCGGTACCCCACTAGTCACTGCCTGCCATTCTGAAAAGTACCCATTTACTCCTACTCTTTGCTTCCTGTCTGCCAACCAGTTCTCAATCCATGTCAGCACACTACCCCCAATCCCATGTGCTTTAACTTTGCACATTAACCTCTTGTGTGGGAATTTGTCGAAAGCCTTCTGAAAGTCCAAATACACCACATCAACTGGTTCTCCCTTGTCCACTCTACTGGAAACATCCTCAAAAAATTCCAGAAGATTTGTCAAGCATGATTTCCCTTTCACAAATCCATGCTAACTTGGACCTATCATGTCACCTCTTTCCAAATGCGCTGCTATGACATCCTTAATAATTGATTCCATCATTTTACCCACTACCAATGTCAGGCTGACCGGTCTATAATTCCCTGTTTTCTCTCTCCCTCCTTTTTGAAAAGTGGGGTTACATTGGCTACCCTCCACTCGATAGGAACTGATCCAGAGTCTATGGAATGTTGGAAAATGACTGTCAATGCATCCGCTATTTCCAAGGCCACCTCCTTAAGTACTCTGGGATGCAGTCCATCAGGCCCTGGGGATTTATCGGCCTTCAATCCCATCAACTTCCCCAACACAATTTCCCGACTAATAAGGATTTCCCTCAGTTCCTCTTTCTTACTCGACCCTCTGACCCCTTTTATATCCGGAAGGTTGTTTGTGTCCTCCTTAGTGAATACCGAACCAAAGTACTTGTTCAATTGGTCTGTCATTTCTTTGTTCCCCGTTATGACTTCCCCTGATTCTGACTGCAGGGGATCTGTGCATTTCAACACTTCAGGACGTGACAAAGCGCTTTACAGCCAATGAAGTACTTTTTGAAATGCTATCACTTTTGTAATGTAGGAAATGCGGCATCCAATTTGCGCACAGCAAGCTCCCACAAACAAAAATGTGATAATGACCAGATAATCTGTTTTTAGTCATTTTGATTGAGAGATAAATATTGGCCCCAGGACACCAGGGATAATTCCCCTGCTCTTCTTCGATATATTGCACGGGATGCTTTATGACCACCTGAGGGAGCAGATGGGACCTCGGTTTAACGTCTCATCTGAAAGCCGGCCTCTCTGACAATACAGCGCTCCCTCAGTACTGCCCCTCGGACAGTGCAGCACTCCTTCAGTACTGCCCCTCCGACAGTGCAGCACTCGCTCAGTACTACCCCTCCGACATTGCAGCACTCCTTCAGTAATGCCCCTCTGACAGTGCGGCACTCGATCAGTACTGCCCCTCCGACGGTGCAGCGCTCTTTCAGTATTGCCTGTCTGACAGCGCCGCACTCCCTTAGTACTGCCCCTCCGACAGTGCGGCGCTCCCTCAGTACTGCCCCTCCGACAATGCAGCACTCGCTTAGTACTGCCCCTCCGACAGTGCAGCACTCCCTCAGTACTGCCCCTCTGACAGTGCAGCACTCCCTCAGTACTGCCCCTCTGACAGTGCAGCGCTCGCTTAGTACTGCCCCTCCGACAGTGCAGCAGTCCCTTAGTACTGCCCCTCCGATAGTGCGGCACTCCCTCAGTACTGCCCCTCCAACAGTGCAGCACTCCCTCAGTACTGCCCCTCCGACAGTGCAGCACTCCCTCAGTACTGCCCCTCCGACAGTGCAGCACTCCTTCAGTACTGCCCCTCCGACAGTGCAGCACTCCCTCAGTACTGCCCCTCTGACAGTGCAGCACTCGCTTAGTACTGCCCCTCCGACAGTGCAGCAGTCCCTTAGTACTGCCCCTCCGATAGTGCGGCACTCCCTCAGTACTGCCCCTCCAACAGTGCAGCACTCCCTCAGTACTGCCCCTCTGACAGTGCAGCACTCCCTCAGTACTGCCCCTCCAACAGTGCAGCACTCCCTCAGTACTGCCTCTCCGACAGTGCAGCACTCCCTCAGTACTGCCCCTCCAACAGTGCAGCACTCCCTCAGTACTGCCTCTCCGACAGTGCAGCACTCCCTCAGTACTGCCCCTCCAACAGTGCAGCACTCCCTCAGCACTGCCCCTCCAACAGTGCGGCGCTCCCTCAGCACTGTCCCTCCGACAGTGCGGCACTCCCTCAGTACTGCCCCTCCGACAGTGCAGCACTCCCTCAGTACTGCCCCTCCAACAGTGCAACACTCCCTCAGCACTGCCCCTCCAACAGTGCGGCGCTCCCTCAGTACTGACCCTCCGACAGTGCAGCACTCCGTCAGTACTGACCCTCCGACAGTGCAGCAGTCCCTCAGTACTGACCCTCCGACAGTGCAGCACTCCCTCAGTACTGACCCTCCGACAGTGCAGCAGTCCCTCAGCACTGCCCCTCCAACAGTGCAGCACACCCTCAGCACTGCCCCAATGACAGTGCAGCACTCTCTCAGCACTGCCCCTCCAACAGTGCAGCACTCTCTCAGTACTGCCCCTCCGACAGTGCGGCGCTCTATCAGCACTGCACTGGAGTGTCAGCCTGTATTTTTGTGAAGTGAGAGATCGAGCTGAACAATACAGACGAAGCAGGCCCAGGTTTGAATCTGACCTCGAGGACCTCAGCTGGGGCAGTAACAGGGGCCATTATTATTGTTATATGTTCTAATTGTTTTAGATTATTTGGACTGTGTTGTGGGATCAGAAATGTTGAGGCAGTCTGCATTTGTAGCAGATTCTGTTTCTCTGAAATTTAAAGCAAAGCACTTTTGATCAATGATTAAGGAGCATAGATTTAAAGTCACTGGGGGGGAGGTTGAGAGGGAATTTGAGGAAAACTTTTTTCACCCAGAGGGTGGTGGGGGTCTGGAACTCACGGCCTGAAAGGGTGGTAGAGGCAGAAACCCTCACCACATTTAAAAAGTACCTGGATGTGCGCCTGAAGTGCTGTAACCTACAGGGCTACGGACCCAGAGCTGGAAAGTGGGATTAGGCTGGATAGCTCTAGGTCGGCCGACGCGGACACGATGGGCCGAATGGCCTCCTTCCGTGCTGTAAGTATCTATGATTAACTGGTTCTATGAATTGTTAATTTTAAATCTGAGATTGATAGATTTTTGTTCACCAAAAGGTAGAGGTCGCGGGTTTGGGAGGTGCTGCCGAAGAAGCCTTGGCGAGTTGCTGCAGTGCATCTTGTAGATGGTACACACTGCAACCACGGTGCGCCGGTGGTGGAGGGAGTGAGTGTTGAAGGCGGTGGATGGGGAGCCAATCAAACGGGCTGCTTTGTCCTGGATGGTGTTGAGCTTCTTGAGTGTTGTTGGAGCTGCACTGCTCCAGGCAAGTTCATTCCCGTGTGCTAGTCAATATTTATCCCTCAACCAACATCTCTAAAACAGATTATCTGGTGTGTGCAGGATCTTGCTGTTCACAAATTGACTACATTTAAATAGAGCTTTGTTGGCTGTGAATCATTTGGGGAAATGCTGAGGGCTTAAAGGCATTGTAAAAGTGTGAGTTCATTGTTTCTTTTACCGCATTACCAAGGAACAGAACACCAAAACTATCCACCGAACCAAACATGCTTCGGTTCACATTCGATTACTTAAGACACAAATAACCTTCCGGAAATACTAGGGGAGTGAGGGTCTAGTGAGAAGGAGAAACTGAAGGAAATCCTTATAAGACGGGAAATGCTGTTCGGGGAAATTGATGGGATTGAAGGCCAATAAATCCCCGGGGCCTGATAGTCTGCATCCTCGAGTAGTTAAGGAAGTAGCCCTAGAAATAGTGGCTGCATTGGTGATCACCTATTTTCTATGTTTCTATAAGAAATAGGAGCAGGAGTCGGCCATTTGGCCCCTCGAGCCTGATCTGCCAATCGATAAGATCATGGCTGATCTTTCACCTCAACTCCACTTTCCTGCACTATCCCCATATCCCGTGATCCCCTTGATATCCAAAAATCTATCGATCTCTGTCTTGAATATACTCAATGACTGAGCCTCCACAGCCCTCTGGGGCAGAGAATTCCAAAGATTTACCACCCTCTGAGTGAAGACGTTTCTCCTCATCTCAGTCCTAAATGACTGATCCCTTATCCTGAGACTGTGAGCCCTGGTTCTCGACTCCCCAGCATCTACCCTATCAAGCCCTGTAAGAATTTTGAATGTTTCAATGAGATCACCTCTCATTCTTCTAAACTCTAGAGAATATAGGCCTAGTCTACTCAATCTCTCCTCATAGGACAATCCCCCCATCCCAGGAATCAGTCTGAAAATTCGTTGCACTCCCTCTATGGCAAATATATCCTTCCTTAGGTAAGGAGACCAGAACTGCTCACAATACTCCAGGTGTGGTCTCACCAGGGCCCTGTATACATTGTAGGAAGACTTAGTAGCAGACCACTGGAACTGAGAAGACTATAGGCTGACATCGAACAGCTAAATCTGCTGTACACCAGTCAGAGTACATGAGGCACAAATGGTGCCGCTTGGTGAACTAGCTTTAACGGAGTACACTCAACTTAATGTTGTTTCACCTGTTCCTTACTCTCGGTCGACCATAATTGCTTTCGCTGCCACCCGCACCTATTTGCGAGAGTGATAATTATGCCGTTTTTTTTCTGACTGAATATTTTTTTTTAAAATTCGTTCACGGGATGTGGGCGTCGCTGGCAAGGCCGGCATTTATTGCCCGTCCCTAATTGCCCCTTGAGAAGGTGGTGGTGAGCTGCCTTCTTGAACCGCTGTAGTCCGTGTGGTGAAGGTGCTCCCACAGTGCTGTTAGGGAGGGAGTTCCAGGATTGTGACCCAGCGACGATGAAGGAACGGCCGATATATTTCCAAGTCAGGATGGTGTGTGACTGGGAGGGGAACGTGGAGGGGGTGGTGTTCCCATGCGCCTGCTGCCTTGTCCTTCTCGGTGGTAGAGGTCGCGGGTTTGGGAGGTGCTGCCGAAGAAGCCTTGGCGAGTTGCTGCAGTGCATCTTGTAGATGGTACACACTGCAGCCAGGGGGCGCCGGTGGTGGAGGGAGTGTGTGTTTAAGGTTTAATGTATTTATTATCAAGTAGTAGATTGCGAACATAAGGTGGCTGACTCGTTCTTTGATGGCCTGAAAGTGACATTCCCCACAAGAAGACAGACACAAGCCTATCGACTACAATAAATGATCTAATGGGAAGGGGGAGGGGGAGGAGGAGAGCCAAGAGGGTGTCTTGCATTCCTATTTACACAGGGAGAACTGAGTCCTGGCTGTTTGGTCCATTTCTTTTCATTAATTCTCACCAGTAAGTCTCCAGCTACTATTGGCAGAGGATTTGTGGCTGCAATTCACGGGGGGGGGGGTGGTGGTGTGGGGGCGAGGGTGACGGGGGGGGAGGTTGAAGTGCGGGAGCCCACAGTAGTTGTTATGTTTCTCTGTAACTCAACCACTGCACAGTTCCAGTTGATGATAACAGCGGCCAGAAATGAGTGGCCCATTTCATGGGCACAGAGCTGCTTGCTTATTTATTAATAAACGGTTATACGCCTCCCGGCAATAAAGCGTCTGCACGCAGTGACCCCGCTGGGAGGAATACTTCGTACTTCCACATCCGAAGGCAATATTAAATTGCACTTAAAGCAAAGAGCTGGATTTAGGAACCTGTAAAATAAACAGTGGTGCTGAATAGAGCTGACTGCCCCCTCCCTCTCAAGGTACATATAGAAACCAGGGAGAGACAGTTGTTGTCAGAAGAATGCGAAGTGATCTTATCGAAACGTATAAGGGGGCTCAACAAGGTGGATGCAGAGAGGATGTTTCCACTGATGGGGGAGACTAGTACTAGGGGGCATGATCTTAGAATGAGGGGCCGCCCATTTAAAACTGAGATGAGGAGGAATTTCTTCTCTCAGAGGGTTGTAAATCTGTGGAATTCGCTGCCTCAGAGAGCTGTGGAAGCTGGGACATTGAATAAATTTAAGACAGAGATACACAGTTTCTTAACCGATAAGGGAATAAAGGGTAATGGGGAGCGGACAGGGAAGTGGAACTGAGTCCATGATCGGATCAACCATGCTCGTATTAAATGGCGGAGCAGGCTCGAGGGGCCGTATGGCCTACTCCTGCTCCTATTTCTTATGTTCTTAATATGTTTTGTTATGGCGACATTTTCAGGCCCTGGGTACAACCCAACACAAACTAAGTACAGGTTATTCGATGCACAGATCTCACATTACCTGCTGTGAGATGACAGGGGAAGTCAGCTCACGTCAACTATGTCAGAATGATGGCACCCCCCCCCCCCCAGGACCCTGAGCATGAGTAAAGCCACGATTATTACGTAGAATCACACAGAATTGTGCAGCACAGGAACATGCCAATCGGCCCCACCGCTCCGTGCCGGGGTTTATGTCCCACCGCTCCGTGCCGGGGTTTATGTCCCACCGCTCCGTGCCGGGGTTTATGCTCCACACCAGCCCCCTCCCACATCTCGTCATCGCCCCCCATCACCGTATCCTTCTATTCCCTTCTCCCTCGTGCATCTAGCTGCCTTCCCCTTAAATCCATCTGTTTTATTCACCTCAACAACTCCCTGTGCGAGTGAGTTCCACGTTCTCTGGGTAAAGAAGTTTCTCCTGAATTTCTTCTTGGATTTATCTGTCTTAAATATATTCAATGACCCAGCCTCCACAGCTCTCTGAGGCAGCGAATTCCACAGATTTACGACCCTCTGAGAGAAGAAATTCCTCCTCATCTCAGTTTTAAATGGGTGGCCCTCATTCTGGATTTATTACTGACTATCTTATATTTATGACCAGTTGTTCTGTACTTCCCCACAAGTGGAAACACTCTCTCTGTATCCACTCTATCAAAACCTTTCATCATTTTAAAGACCTCTATTATGTCACCCCTCAGCCTTCTTTTTTCTTGAGAAAAGGGCCCCAGCCAGTTCAATCTTTCCTGATAGTTATAACCTCTCATCCTTGTAAATCTTTATTGCACGCTCAATATAGTGCCTCAATATCCTTCTTGTAATATGCAGACCAGAACTGTGCTCAGTACTCGAAGTGCAGTCTAACCAAGTTTTACATAAGGTCTGTTATGTCCAGAATAAAGCAATGTGACTGAGCACTGTAGACTTGAGTAAGTGTGACCTTAGTCTCTTTATTCTAACATTAGAGTGTTGGTACAACATGGGAGGCCGGCTTATATACAGTGCTCCCAAAGGATGCTGGGATCCCTTGGGACTCCAACAGATACGCCCTCTGGTGGTGGTAGAATGCTGGTTACATAGGGTTGCATACATAACAAGGTCCTTGCTTTTCAATTCCATTCCGCTAGAAATAAACCCCTATTCTTGGTCTGCAATTTTATGGTTGATAATCCTGGCAGCATAATTGTTCATTAGCCGAGTGCCACTGAATGCGAGCAACGCAAACAATGTAGATCCAATAAAAAGAGTGAAAGCTTGACTATCACACCCAGCTTTCCACAATCTCTCTCGACCCCTCCCCTGCTCAGTGCTGTCAGAGTGTTTGTCTGACATCCAGTCTCCACTGAGCTGCAATTTCCTCCTGTTCAACATCGGGATGCCGGAGTTATGGACACCAAGTCCACACGCCCGCCACCATCCCCTCCCCTCCCCAGCCACCGGCTCAGGCTGTGCCAGTCTGTTCACAACCTCGACGTCCCATCTGACACCGACCCGAGCTCCCAACCCCATAACCTTCTCCGACCACCCAGTTCCACCTCCGTAACCTCACACACCTCCGCACTCTAGCTCAGCCCGTCTGCTGCTCGAACTCCCATCTCAGGGCGGGATCTTCGGCTTTGATGTTTTTGGGGCGGTAATGGCGGCGGGGCGGGAAAGTTAGCGCCCGGGAACAGTTTGCGCCTCGGTGGGTAGGTTTGGGCAGCTGGGCCCTGGGTCAGGGGGCACAGCGCTAAGTGAGGCATTGTACACCGCTCTTCGGTGTGAGCATGGGAAACTCCCAAGCTAACGAGCCAGGCCGGGAGCGCTCCGAGAGACGCCAGGGTAGGGGGAACCTAAACAAAAGTACACAAAAACATTCCCAAAACATTGCCCACGCCTCGGCAACACAAATGGCACAAAACGTTAAAAGAACAAACACTCGCACTTACTTTTGGAGCCCATTACCTTCCTCTCTGCCGACGGGATGGTGGGACCACCCTGATTTCCCAGGCAGTCACTGCGGAGCGCGCTGTGGGGTGGACGGGTCGGGAAGCTGCTCAAACCTGCGCCCGGTGACACAACGGGAGGCGTTGCACACCCAGTGCTCCACGCCACCGCAAAACCCGCTCGGAGGATCGCGGCAGGGCGCTGGAGATCTCACTGCACCATTTCACACCGCTCCAGGGCGAAACTCTGAGCGCATTGGACGGGAAAATCCAGCGCCGTGACTTTGTCACCTCCAATGTCCTCCTGGACAGCCTTCCATTCTCCACCCTCCCTAAACCTGAACTCATCCAAAACTACACTGACCCGAATGCTATGGTGCGCCTAGTCCTGCTCGCCCATCACTCCTGTCCTTGCTCTCACGCCCCCAACGCCACTAACTTAAAATTCTCATCTCCTCACTCTTCCTTATCATTCTAACCTCCCCTTTCCCCACAACACCCGTCCCCCTCCCCACCCCCCCCCCGCACAAACTCCCTGTACCTCTGACTCTGGCATCGACGCATCCCCTCGAACTTTGCCCAACCATTGTCAGTTGTGCCTTTAGCCATTTAGGCCCCATGCTCTAGAATTGCCCGCTGCCCCCAAGCACTTCCACCTCCCCACCTCCCTGTCCTCCTGTGTCAGCCGTGGCTCAATGAGTAGCACTCTCTCTCGCCTCTGAGTCAGAAGGCTGTGGGCTCAAGTCCCACTCCAGAGAGTTGATCACAAAACTCCAGGCTGACACTCCCAGTGCAGTGCTGAGGGAGTGCTGCGCTGTCGGAGGGGCCGTCTTTCAGATGTGATGTTAAACCGAGGCCCTGTCTGCTCTCTCTGGTGGATGTAAAAGATCCCATTGCGCTATTTCGAAGAAGAGCAGGGGAGATGTCCCCGGTGTCCTGGTTTATCCCTCAACCCACATCACGAAACCAGATTATCTGGTCATAATCATGTTGCTGTTTGTGGGAGCTTGCTGTGCGCAAATTGGCTGCCGCGTTTCCCACATTACAACTGTACATTATTGGCTGTGAAGTGGTTTGACAGGTCCCGAGGTTGTGAAAGACACTGTAGAATTGCAAGTTCTTTCTTTTTATAATCTTTGACCTTTGTTCTGTCTATTATCCAGAATATTGATTGAACAGTTCCTTTATTACGGCAGTCCAGTATTTATGGAATAACATTGTATTTACAAATGAGCCGACAGGATTGATTAAATTAGCATTTATTGCCAGCAAAGCATTAAATTGCTTCCGTGTGTGATATATCATTTCCCCATGACTGAATCCTCTCATATGTTTGCCTTTACATCCTAAGGCTAAATATCTTCCGCTTCCGCAGTTTTAATTCCAACTTTTTCATTTCACCCCCCGCTTCCCCCATTGGGTTCTCCCCGCCCTACATTATTCACGTCGGAACATCAGACAGATCACCAAGTGTGAGCTCACAGCTTCATGTGTAACCAGCCAGCAGACACTGCACGATAAAACACTACTTGCATTTATAAGGTGCCTATAACGTAGTACTACATCCCAAGGCACTTCACAGGACTGATTATCAAACTAAATTTAACACTGAACCATTTGCAGAGATTTTAGGGCAGGTGACCGAAAGCTTGGTCAAAGAGGCAGATTTTAAGGAATGTCTTAAAGGGGGGAGAGAGAGGCAGAGAGGTTTAGGGAGCGAGTTCCAGAGCTTGGGGCCCAGGCAACAGAAGGCATGGCCACCGATGGTGGAGAGATTAAAATCGGGATGAACAAGAGGGCAGAATTGGAGGAGCACAGAGATATTGGATGGGTTGTAGGATTGGAGGGGTTACAGAGATAGGGAGGGGTGTAGGACTGGAGGGGGTTACAGAGATAGGGAGGGGTGTGGGACTGGAGGAGGTTACAGAGATAGGGAGGGGTGTTGGACTGGAGGGGTTACAGAGATAGGGAGGGGTGTCGGACTGGAGGGGTTACAGAGATAGGGAGGGGTGTTGGACTGGAAGAGGTTACAGAGATGGGGGGGCGGGTTGTGGGACTGGAGGGGTTACAGAGATAGGGAGGGTTGTAGGACTGGAGGGGTTACAGAGATAGGGAGGGGTGTGGGACTGGAGGGGGTTACAGAGATAGGGAGGGGTGTGGGACTGGAGGAGGTTACAGAGATAGGGAGGGGTGTCGGACTGGAGGGTTACAGAGATAGGGAGGGGTGTGGGACTGGAGGAGGTTACAGAGCTAGGGAGGGGTGTAGGGGCTGGAGGGGGTTACAGAGATAGGGAGGGATGTAGGGGCTGAACGAGCTAACAGAGATAGGGAGGGGTGTAGGGGCTGGAGGAGGTTACAGAGATAGGGAGGGGTGTAGGACTGGAGGGGTTACAGAGATAGGGAGGGGTGTAGGAGCTAGAGGAGGTTACAGAGATAGGGAGGGGTGTAGGACTGGAGGGCTTACAAAGATAGGGAGGGGTGTAGAGGCTCGAGGTGGCTACAGTGATAGGGAGGGTGTGGGGCTGGAGGAGGATACAGAGATAGGGAGGGGTGTAGGGCTGGAGGAGGTTACAGAGATAGGGAGGGGTGTAGGACTGGAGGGTTATAGAGAAAGGGAGGGGTGTAGGACTGGAGGGTTCTAGAGAAAGGGAGGGGTGTGGAGCTGGAGGGGGTTACAGAAATAGGGAGGGGTGTAGGGGCTGGAGGAGGTTACAGAGATAGGGAGGGATGTAGGGGCTGGAAGGGGTTACAGAGATGGGGGGGTGTAGGACTGGAGGGTTACAGAGATAGGGAGGGATGTGGAGCTGGAGGGGGTTACAGAGATAGGGAGGGGTGTGGGGCTGGAGGGGGTTACAGAGATAGGGAGGGGCGTGGAGCTGGAGGGGGTTACAGAGATAGGGAGGGGTGTAGGACTGGAGGGTTACAGAGATAGGGAGGGGTGTGGGGCTGGAGGGTTACAGAGATAGGGAGGGGTGTGGGGCTGGAGGGGGTTACAGAGTCAGGCACTATTGAGTTTGCCCCCTGGGGCCCCCCATCCCCCATGTCTCTGGCCTCCCCTCCCTGACCGAGCTCAGGAGCTGACCATGTGTGCCACACTCCACCCATTTCCCGTTGTGGTTAATGCTCAGACCCTGCTGCCTCCTCCCCAGTGTGCTCCCCTTCCCCTTGTAAAGTGCTCCCATATTCTTATATACCATGAGGGGTACAATGTAAAGAAAGAAAGAATTTGCATTTATATAGCGCCTGGAATGACAAGCAGGATGTGAGACTGTACTAATTAGAGATAGGCCTTGAGGGAAGTCAGAAAGAAGAAGAAAAAAAAGACTTAGAAACATAGAAACATAGAAAATAGGTGCAGGAGTAGGCCATTCGGCCCTTCTAGCCTGCACCGCCATTCAATGAGTTCATGGCTGAACATGCAACTTCAGTACCCCATTCCTGCTTTCTCACCATACCCCTTGATCCCCCTAGTAGTAAGGACTTCATCTAACTCCTTTTTGAATATATTTAGTGAATTGGCCTCAACAACTTTCTGTGGTAGAGAATTCCACAGGTTCACCACTCTCTGGGTGAAGAAATTCCTCCTCATCTCGGTCCTAAATGGCTTCCCCCTTATCCTTAGACTGTGATCCCTGGTTCTGGACTTCCCCAACATTGGGAACATTCTTCCTGCATCTAACCTGTCTAACCCCGTCAGAATTTTAAACGTTTCTATGAGGTCCCCTCTCATTCTTCTGAACTCCAGTGAATACAAGCCCAGTTGATCCAGTCTTTCTTGATAGGTCAGTCCCGCCATCCCGGGAATCAGTCTGGTGAATCTTCGCTGCAATCCCTCAATAGCAAGAATGTCCTTCCTCAAGTTAGGAGACCAAAACTGTACACAATACTCCAGGTGTGGCCTCACCAAGGCCCTGTACAACTGTAGCAACACCTCCCTGCCCCTCTACTCAAATCCCCTCGCTATGAAGGCCAACATGCCATTTGCTTTCTTAACCGCCTGCTGTACCTGCATGCCAACCTTCAATGACTGATGTACCATGACACCCAGGTCTCTTTGCACCTCCCCTTTTCCTAATCTGTCACCATTTAGATAATAGTCTGTCTCTCTGTTTTTACCACCAAAGTGGATAACCTCACATTTATCCACATTATACTTCATCTGCCATGCATTTGCTCACTCACCTAACCTATCCAAGTCGCTCTGCAGCCTCATAGCATCCTCCTCGCAGCTCACACTGCCACCCAACTTAGTGTCATCCGCAAATTTGGAGATACTATATTTAATCCCCTCGTCTAAATCATTAATGTACAGTGTAAACAGCTGGGGCCCCAGCACAGAACCTTGCGGTACCCCACTAGTCACTGCCTGCCATTCTGAAAAGTCCCCATTTACTCCTACTCTTTGCTTCCTGTCTGACAACCAGTTCTCAATCCATGTCAGCACAATACCCCCAATCCCATGTGCTTTAACTTTGCACATTAATCTCTTGTGTGGGACCTTGTCGAAAGCCTTCTGAAAGTCCAAATATACCACATCAACTGGTTCTCCCTTGTCCACTCTACTGGAAACATCCTCAAAAAATTCCAGAAGATTTGTCAAGCATGATTTCCCTTTCACAAATCCATGCTGACTTGGACCTATCATATTACCTCTTTCCAAATGCACTGCTATGACATCCTTAATAATTGATTCCATCATTTTACCCACTACCGATGTCAGGCTGACCGGTCTATAATTCCCTGTTTTCTCTCTCCCTCCTTTTTTAAAAAGTGGGGTTACATTGGCTACCCTCCACTCCATAGGAACTGATCCAGAGTCAATGGAATGTTGGAAAATGACTGTCAATGCATCCACTATTTCCAAGGCCACCTCCTTAAGTACTCTGGGATGCAGTCCATCAGGCCCTGGGGATTTATCGGCCTTCAATCCCATCAATTTCCCCAACACAATTTCCCGACTAATAAGGATTTCCCTCAGTTCCTCCTCCTTACTAGACCCTCCGACCCCTTTTATATCCGGAAGGTTGTTTGTGTCCTCCTCAGTAAATACCGAACCAAAGTACTTGTTCAATTGGTCCGCCATTTCTTTGTTCCCCGTTATGACTTCCCCTGATTCTGACTGCAGGGGACCTACGTTTGTCTTTACTAACCTTTTTCTCTTTACATATCTATAGAAAGTTTTGCAATCCGTCTTAATGTTCCCTGCAAACTTCTTCTCGTACTCCATTTTCCCTGCCCTAATCAAACCCTTTGTCCTCCTCTGCTGAGTTCTAAATTTCTCCCAGTCCCCGGGTTCGCTGCTATTTCTGGCCAATTTGTGTGCCACTTCCTTGGCTTTAATACTATCCCTGATTTCCCTTGATAGCCACGGTTGAGCCACATTCCCTTTTTTATTTTTACGCCAGACAGGAATGTACAATTGTTGTAGTTCATCCATGCGGTCTCTAAATGTCTGCCATTGCCCATCCACAGTCAACCCCTTCAGTATCATTCGCCAATCTATCCTAGCCAATTCACGCCTCATATCTTCAAAGTTACCCTTCTTTAAGTTCTGGACCATGGTCTCTGAATTAACTGTTTCATTCTCCATTCTAATGCAGAATTCCACCATATTATGGTCATTCTTCCCCAAGGGGCCTCGCACAACGAGATTGCTAATTAATCCTCTCTCATTACACAACACCCAGTCTAAGATGGCCTCCCCCCTATTGTTTTTATATAGCGCCTATCATGACCTTGGGACATCTCATAGCGCTTTACAGCCAATGAAGTACTTTTGGAGTGTAGTCACTGTTGTAATGTGGGAAATGCGACAGCCAATTTGCGCACAGCAAGCTCCCACAAACAGCAATGCGATAATGGCCAGATAATCTGTTTTAGTGATGTTGGTTGAGGGATAAATATTGGCCCCATGACACCGGGGATAACTCCCCTGCTCTTCTTCGAAATAGTAGCCATGGGATATTTTACATCCACTTGAGAGAGCAGACGGGGCCTCGGTTTAACGTCTCATCCGACAGTGCAGCACTCCCTCAGTACTGCCCCTCCGACAATGCATCGCTCCCTCAGTATTGCCCCTCCGACAATGCATTGCTCCCTCAGTACTGCCCGTCCGACAGTGCGGCACTCCCTCAGTACTGCCCCTCCGACAATGCATCGCTCCCTCAGTACTGTCCCTCCGACAGTGCAGCACTCCCTCAGTACTGCCCCTCCGACAGTGCGGCACTCCCTTAGTACTGCCCCTCCGACAGTGCGGCACTCCCTCAGTACTGCCCTTCCGACAGTGCAGCACTCCCTCAGTATTGCCCCTCCGACAGTGCAGAATTCCCTCAGTACTGCCACTACGACAGTGCAGCACTCCCTCAGCACTGCCCCTCCGACAGTGCGGCACTCCCTCAGCACTGCCCCTCCAACAGTGCAGCACTCCCTCAGCACTGCACTGGGAGTGTCGGCCTGGATTTTTGTGCCCAACTCTCTGGAGTGGGACTTGAACCCAACCTTCTGACTCAGAGGTGGGAGTGCTGCCCACTGAGCCACCGATGACACAATTCAATGCTTGTTCATTTCTGGTATCTGCCAAGAGTAAAACTGCTCGGGTTTACAACACAGCTGCAGAATAACACAATAAAGATCAGAACTATCAGAGAGCAAATGTTCCCTTTAAGCTGCGTGGCCACGTATTACTCTACGGGTCCTGTGCAGCCAGTTCAATGGCTTTTAAATAGAACTTTGAATGGGCTGCACGGCATAAACCAAAACTGAAGGGAACATTGTCAGAGAGGCCGTGTGTATTGGGATTCCAGGTAAGACAACAACAATAAAAGCTTGTATTTATATAGCGCCTTTAACGTAGTGAATCGTCCCAAGGCACTTCACAGGAGTGTTATGAGACAAAAAAATTTGACACCAAGTTGCATGAAGAGAAATTAGGGCAAGTAACCAAAAACTTGGTTAAAGAGGTAGGTTTTAAGAAACGTCTTCAAGGAGGAAAGAGAGGCGGAGAGGTTTAGGGAGGGAGTTCCAGAGCTTGGGGCCCAGGCAACAGAAGGCACGGCCACCGATGATTGAGCGATTATAATCAGGGATGCTCAAGAGGGCAGAATTAGAGGAGTCCCATTCACCCATCACCCCCTGTGCTTGCTGACCTACATTGGCTCCCGGTTAAGCCACGCCTCAATTTCAAAATTTTCATCCTTGTTTTCAAACCCCTCCATGGCCTCGCCCCTCCCTATCTCTGTAACCTCCTCCAGCCCCTCAACCCCCCGAGATGTCTGCACTCCTCTAATTCTGCCCTCTTGAGCATCCCTGATTATAATCGCTCCACCATCGGTGGCCGTGCCTTCTGTTGCCTGGGCCCCAAGCTCTGGAACTCCCTCCCTAAACCTCTCCGCCTCTCTACCTCTCTCTCCTCCTTCAAGACGCTCCTTAAAACATACCTCTTTGACCAAGCTTTTGGTCACCTGCGCTAATTTCTACTTATGCGGTTTGGTGTAAAATTTCTTGTCTGATAATACTCCGGTGAAGCACCTTGGGACATCTGACTACATTAAAGGCGCTATATAAATACCAAGTTGTTGTTGTTGTTGGTAAGAGCAAAATGCCTGTTGAATGATCTGGTTAACCAGGCCAGCCAGGTCCCCGCGTTATTGTCCCACGTATCAACAAGCAGCGTATCATTAACAAACCCGACAGCCCCAATAGTTTAATCAAACTGTTGCTGTACTGTGTGGGTAAAATACTAAACCAAGGGAAAGTCCGAGTGCCCTCGAAGTTCTGTTCCTACTTCATAGTCCTAAAGCCACGCCTTGCTCTCAGGCGATGTGTTCAGCCTGTTTTATTTATAGTAACTGGATTCCTCAGTGATGAATGTAGGTCAGCACTTGATGAAGTTAATTGGTTTTTTTTCACTTTATGCTCTGCGCTATCGAGCTCTGGGGTTGGATACAGAGCCTGAGACAGAGCCCCTGGTGTGGGGTTAGGTACAGAGCGTGAGACAGAGTCACTGGGGTGGGGTTGGATAGAGTGTGAGACACAGCCCGTGGTGTGGGGTTAGGTACAGAGCCTGAGACAGAGCCCCTGGTGTGGGGTTAGATACAGAGCGTGAGACAGAGCCGAGGTGTGGGGTTAGGTACAGAGCGTGTGACAGAGCCCCTGGTGTGGGGTTAGATATAGAGCCTGAGACACAGCCCCTGGTGTGGGGTTAGATATAGAGCCTGAGACACAGCCCGTGGTGTGGGGTTAGATATAGAGCCTAAGACACAGCCCGTGGTGTGGGGTTGGATACAGAGCCTGAGACAGAGTCCCTGGGGTGGGGTTGGATACAGAGCCTGAGACAGAGCCCCTGATGTAGGGTTAGGTACAGAGCGTGTGACACAGCCCCTGATGTAGGGTTAGGTACAGAGCGTGTGACACAGCCCATGGTGTGGGGTTAGGTACAGAGCGTGTGACAGAGCCCCTGGTGTGGGGTTAGGTACAGAGCCCCAGACAGAGTCCCTGGTGTGGGGTTAGGTACAGAGCCTCAGACAGAGCCTCTGGTGTGGGGTTAGGTACAGAGCGTGTGACAGAGCATGGTGTGGAACTACCCCTGAGCCGCGAGCTCAGGTTGGAGCATAGAAACATAGAAAAAAAGGTGCAGGAGTAGGCCATTCGGCCCTTCGAGCCTACACCACCATTCAATAAGATCATGGCTGATCATTCACCTCAGTACCCCTTTCCTGCTTTCTCTCCATACCACTTGATCCCTTTAGCTGGAAAGGCCATATCTAACTCCCTCTTGAATATATCTAACGAACTGGCATCAACAACTATCTGCGATAGAGAATTCCACAGGTTCACAATTCTCTGAGTGAAGCAGTTTCTCCTCATCTCAGTCCTAAATAAGAACATAAGAACATAAGAATTAGGAACAGGAGTAGGCCATCTAGCCCCTCGAGCCTGCTCCGCCATTCAACAAGATCATGGCTGACCTGGTCGTGGACTCAGCTCCACTTACCCGCCCTCTCCCGGTAACCCTTAATTCCCTTATTGGTTAAAAATCTATCTATCTGTGATTTGAATACATTCAATGAGCTAGCCTCAACTGCTTCCTTGGGCAGAGAATTCCACAGATTCACAACCCTCTGGGAGAAGAAATTCCTTCTCAACTCGGTTTTAAAGTGGCTCCCCGGTATTTTGAGGCTGTGCCCTGTAGTTCTAGTCTCCCTGACCAGTGGAAACAACCTCTCTGCCTCTATCTTGTCTATCCCTTCATTATTTTAAATGTTTCTATAAGATCACCCCTCATCCTTCTGAACTCCAACGAGTAAAGACCCAGTCTACTCAATCTATCATCATTAGGTAACCCCCTCATCTCCGGAATCAGCCTAGTGAATCGTCTCTGTACCCCCTCCAAAGCTAGTATATCCTTCCTTAAGTAAGGTGACCAAAATTGCATTCAGTACTCCAGGTGCGGCCTCACCAATACCCTGTACAGTTGCAGCAGGACCTCCCTGCTTTTGTACTCCATCCCTCTCGCAATGAAGGCCAACATTCCATTCGCCTTCCTGATTACCTGCTGCACCTGCAAACTAACTTTTTGGGATTCATGCACAAGGACCCCCAGGTCCCTCTGCACTGCAGCATGTTGTAATTTCTCCCCATTCAAATAATATTCCCTTTTACTGTTTTTTTTCCCAAGGTGGATGACCTCACATTTTCCGACATTGTATTCCATCTGCCAAACCTTAGCCCATTTGCTTAACCTATCTAAATCTCTTTGCAGCCTCTCTGTGTCCTCTACACAACCCGCTTTCCCACTAATCTTTGTGTCATCTGCAAATTTTGTTACACTACACTCTGTCCCCTCTTCCAGGCCATCTATGTATATTGTAAACAGTTGTGGTCCCAGCGCCGATCCCTGTGGCACACCACTAACCACCGATTTCCAACCCGAAAAAGACCCATTTATCCCGACTCTCTGCTTTCTGTTAGCCAGCCAATTCTCGATCCATGCTAATACATTTCCTCTGACTCTGCGTACCTTTATCTTCTGCAGTAACCTTTTGTGTGGCACTTTATCGAATGCCTTTTGGAAATCTAAATACACTACATCCATCGGTACACCTCAATCCACCATGCTCGTTATATCCTCAAAGAATTCCAGTAAATTAATTAAACATGATTTCCCCTTCATGAATCTATGTTGCATCTGCTTGATTACACTATTCCTATCTAGATGTCCCGCTATTTCTTCCTTAATGATAGCTTCAAGCATTTTCCCCACTACAGATGTTAAACTAACTGGCCTATAGTTACCTGACTTTTGTCTGCCCCCTTTTTTAAACAGAGGCGCTACATTAGCTGCTTTCCAATCCGCTGGTACCTCCCCAGAGTCCAGAGAATTTTGGTAGATTATAACGAATGCATCTGCTATTACTTCCGCCATCTCTTTTAATACCCTGGGATGCATTTCATCAGGACCAGGGGACTTGTCTACCTTGAGTCCCATTAGTCTGTCCAGCACTAGCTCCCTGGTGACAGTGATTGTCTCAAGGTCCTCCCTTCCCACATTCCCGTGACCAGCAATTTTTGGCATGGTTTTTGTGTCTTCCATTGTGAAGACCGAAGCGAAATAATTGTTTAAGGTCTCAGCCATGTCCACATTTCCCATTTTTTAATCCCCCTTCTCATCTTCTAAGGGACCAACATTTACTTTAGTCACTCTCTTCCGTTTTATATATCGGTAAAAGCTTTTACTATCTGTTTTTATGTTTTGCGCAAGTTTACTTTCGTAATCTATCTTTCCTTTCTTTATTGCTTTCTTAGTCATTCTTTGCTGTCGTTTAAAATTTTCCCAATCTTCTAGTTTCCCACTAAACTTGGCCACCTTATACGCATTGGTTTTTAATTTGATACTCTCCTTTATTTCCTTGGTTATCCACGGCTGATTATCCTTTCTCTTACCGCCCTTCTTTTTCACTGGAATATATTTTTGTTGAGCACTATGAAAGAGCTCCTTAAAAGTCCTCCACTGTTCCTCAATTGTGCCACCGTTTAGTCTGTGTTCCCAATCTACTTTAGCCAACTCTGCCCTCATCCCACTGTAGTCCCCTTTGTTTAAGCATAGTATGCTCGTTTGAGACACTACTTCCTCACCCTTAATCTGTATTACAAATTCAACCATACTGTGATCACTCATTCCGAGAGGATCTTTTACCAGGAGATTGTTTATTATTTCTGTCTCATTTCACAGGACCAGATCTAAGATACCTTGCTCCCTTGTAGGTTCTGCAACATACTGTTCTAAGAACAATCCCGTATGCATTCTATGAATTCCTCCTCAAGGCCAGCCCGTGCAATTTGATTTGACCAATCGATATGTAGGTTAAAATCCCCCATGATTACTACCATTCCTTTTTCACATGCCTCTATTATTCCCTTGATTATTGTCCGCCCCACCGTGAAGTTATTATTTGGGGGCCTGTAAACTACGCCCAGCAGTGACTTTTTCCCCTTACTCTCTCTAATCTCCACCCACAATGATTCAACATTTTGTTCATTCGAGCCAATATCGTCTCTCACAACTGCCCTGATATTATCCTTTATTAACAGAGCTACCCCACCTCCTTTCCCTTCTTGTCTATCCTTCCGAATTGTCAGATACCCCTGTATGTTTAATTCCCAGTCTTGGCCACCCTGCAACCACGTTTCTGTAATGGCCACCAAATCATACCCATTTGTAATGATTTGTGCCGTCAACTCATTTACTTTATTTTGAATGCTGCGTGCGTTTAGGTAGAGTGTTTTAATACTAGTTTTTAAACCATGATTTTTAGTTTTGACCCCTCCTGCAGCCCCTTTATATTCATACATATTGTCCCTTCCTATCACCTTGTGGTTTACACTTACCCCAGTGCTACTCTGCTCTGTTGCCTCCTGCCTTTTGTATTCTTTCTTGGGGTCCTGTTCATCTGCGCTCTCACCCACTCTAACTAGCTCAGAGCCCGCTCCTGGGTTCCGAATACTCCTCGCATTGAGGCACCGAGCTTTCAGGCTTGCCTTTTTATTACACTTTGACCCTTTAGAATTTTGCTGTACATTGGCCCTTTTTGTTTTTTGCCTTAGGTTTCTCTGCCCTCCACTTTTACTCATCTCCTTTCTGTCTTTTGCTTCTGTCTCCATTTTATTTCCCTCTATCTCCCTGCATTGGTTCCCATCCCCCTGCCATACTAGTTTAACTCCTCCCCAACAGCACTAGCAAACACTCCCCCTAGGACATTGGTTCCGGTCCTGCCCAGGTGCAGACCGTCCGGTTTGTACTGGTCCCACCTCCCCCAGAACCGGTTCCAATGCCCCAGGAATTTGAATCCCTCCCTGCTGCACCACTGCTCAAGCCACGTATTCATCTGAGCTATCCTGCGATTCCTACTCTGACTAGCACGTGGCACTGGTAGCAATCCCGAGATTACTACTTTTGAGGTCCTACTTTTTAATTTAGCTCCTAGCTCCTTAAATTCGTCTCGTAGGACCTCATCCCTTTTTTTACCTATGTCGTTGGTACCAATGTGCACCACGACAACTGGCTGTTCACCCTCCCTTTTCAGAATGTCCTGCACCCGCTCCGAGACATCCTTGACCCTTGCACCAGGGAGGCAACATACCATCCTGGAGTCTCGGTTGCGGCCGCAGAAACGCCTATCTATTCCCCTTACAATTGAATCCCCTATCATTATCGCTCTCCCACTCTTTTTCCTGCCCTCCTGTGCAACAGAACCAGCCACGGTGTCATGAACTTGGCTGCTGCTGCCCTCCCCTGATAAGTCATCCCCCTCAACAGTACTCAAAGCAGTGTATCTGTTTTGCAGGGGGATGACCGCAGGGGACCCCTGCACTACCTTCCTTGCACTGCTCTTCCTGCTGGTCTTCCATTCCCTATCTGGCTGAGGACCCTTCACCTGCGGTAAGATCAACTCGCTACACGTGCTACTCACGTCATTCTCAGCATCGTGGATGCTCCAGAGTGAATCCACCCTCAGCTCCAATTCCGCAATGCGGTCCGTCAGGAGCTGAAGGCGGATACACTTCCCACACACTTAGTCGTCAGGGACACCGGAAGTGTCCCTGAGTTCCCACATGGTACAGGAGGAGCTTATCACGTGACCGAGCTCTCCTGCCATGACTTAAACCTTAGATACACTTAATTTGGTGACAACAATGTTATCAGGTTACTTACTGATATAAAAAAGAAAAAGAAAAGCTACTCACCAATCACCAGCCAATCACTTACCCCTTTGGCTGT
Organism: Pristiophorus japonicus; assembly: GCF_044704955.1. Taxonomy (NCBI): domain Eukaryota; kingdom Metazoa; phylum Chordata; class Chondrichthyes; family Pristiophoridae; genus Pristiophorus; species Pristiophorus japonicus. The sequence continues at coordinate 234,399,131 of NC_091984.1, forward strand.
GACGTCACCTTTTGATTTCTTTCTACTTCTTGTTTGCTTTTTCTCCCGGCTGGAGCTGCACCAGCTGGGCCTTTATAGGCCTCACCACGCACCTCGAGCTCCCGCCTCCGATCTGCCGCCGCCTCTCGTAACCGCTGGGCCTTTATAGGCCTCACCACGCACCTCGAGCTCCCGCCTCCGATCTGCCGCCGCCTCTCGCAGCCGCTGGGCCTTTATAGGCTACCCCTTATCCTTAGACTGTGTCCCCTGGTTCTGGACTTCTCCAACATCGGGAACATTCTTCCTGCATCTAACCTGTTCAGTCCCATCAGAATTTTATATGTTTCTATGAGATCCCCTCTCATCCTTCTAAATTCCAGTGAATATAAACTTAGTAGATCCAGTCTCTCCGCATATGTCAGTCCTGCCATCCCGGGAATCAGTCTGGTGAACCTTCGCTGCACTCCCTCAATAGCAAGCCCGAGCTGAAACACAGCAGGGCTGGCTCTGAGACCCACACACCCCGTGTGGGCATGCGCCATGCTGGCCAGGTAGACATTTACCCGATTACACAAAACACAAAGTACTCAGAACCAGTCAATCAACTAGGAGGCCATTGGGCCCATCGAGCCTGTGCCGGCTCTGTGACAGAGCGATCCAATCAGTCCCACTCCCCCCGCCCATTCCCCACAGCCCGGCACATTTTTATCCTTCAAGTATTTATCCAATTCCTGGTTTGAAAGTCACTATTGAATCTGCTCCCACCGCCCTTTCAGGCAGCGTGTTCCCGATCACAACAACTCGCTGCGTAAAAACATTCTCCTCATCTCCCCCACGGGTTCTTTTGCCAATCACCTTCAATCTGTGTCCCCCTGGTTACTGACCCTCCCATCACTGGAAACGGGTTCTCTCTATTTACTCTATCACAATCCCTCATAATATTGAACACCTCCATTAAATCTTCCCTTAACTTTCTTGGCTCTAAGGAGAACAACCCCAGCTTCTCCAGTCTCTCTGCCTAACTGAAGTTCCTCATCCCCTGGACCGGTCTGGTAAACCTCCTCTGCACCCTGCATTTCGACAGCACCTTTTACTTCATCAGCTCGTCCCAAAGCTTTTTACAGCCAATGAAGTACTTTTGGAGTGTACTCACTGTTGTAATGTGGAGAAGATGGAAGCCAATTTTGTGCACAGCAAGCTCCCACAAACAGCAGTGAGATTCATGATCAATAATCTGTTTTACTGATGTTGGTTGAGGGATAAATATTGGCCCCAGGACACTGGGGAGAATCTCGCTGCTCTTCTTCGAATGGGATCTCTTATGTCCATCTGTCAGGGCAGTTCAACATCTCTTTCAATAAACCCCACCCGAATATTGCAGCACGCTCTCTCAATAGTGCATTGGAAAAAGAAAGAAAGACTTGCATTTATATAGCGCCTTTCACGACCACCGGACGTCTCAAAGCGCTTTACAGCCGAAGAAGTACTTTTCGGAGTGAAGTCACTTTGTAATGTGGAAACGCGCACAGCAAGCTCCCACAAACAGCAATGTGATAACGACCGGATAATCTGTTTTTTGTGATGTTGATTGAGGGATAAATATTGGTCAGGGCTCCGGGGATAACTCCCCTGCTCTTCTTCGAAATAGTGTCGTGGGATCTTTTACGTCCACCTGAGAGAGCAGACAGGGTCTCGGTTTAACGTCTCATCCGAAAGACGGCACCTCCGACAGTGCAGCACTCCCTCGGCACTGCACTGGGAGTGTCAGCCTGGATTAATGTGCTCCAGTCCCTGGAGTGGGACTCGAACCCACGACCTTCTGACTCAGAGTGCCAGCATCATACCAAGAAATTGAGACTAGAATAAGAAAATTCTAGCTCTTTCCTTCCACTGATTTAGCCTATCATCAACACCAGCCAGCCCACTCAATCTTCCAAAGGCCGCATCAACACAGGAGGAAGCTCTAAGAAAATATATCTCTCTGAAATCTATTCCCAGCCCCTGAGGATATCGGAGAAAACTCCCATGCTATCTATTGCACTGCACAAACGATATTATTCAGACAGTTCTGTTGCACAGGCGACACATTTGTGCCACAGCAACACAGGGACTATTGTGTTCTGTAGACCATCTGATCATGTACGTTGGTCTTAACCCTCGTCATTTCAATCATGAGCCTAAAACCGATATTTTGCAAGCTCTTCAAAAAACATTTCGCTTTGAAGCATTATTTCTTGTGATGTGGGCGTCCCCAGCATTTATTGCCCATCCCTAATTGCCCCTTGAGAAGGTGGTGGTGAGCCGCCTTCTTGAACCGCTGCAGTCCGTATGGTGAAGGTGCTCGCACAGTGCTGTTAGGGAGGGAGTTTTTACTATTTTAGCAGTTTGCTAGGCCAGTGTCAAGGGCAGTTAAGAGTCAATTACATTTGTGTGTGACTAGAGTCACATATGAAAGAAAGACTTGCATTTATATAGCACCTTTCACGACCACTGGATGTCTCAAAGTGCTTTACAGCCAATTAAGTATTTATGTAGTGTAGTCACTGTTGTAATGTGGGAAACGCGGCAGCCAATTTGCGCACAGCAAGCTCCCACAAACAGCAATGTGATAATGTCCAGATAATCTGTTTTTGTTATGTTGATTGAGGGATAAATATTAGCTAGGACACCTCACCCCTCCCTAACTCTGTAAACTCCTCCGGCCCCACAACCCCCCTGAGATCTCTGCGCTCCTCTAATTCTGCCCTCCTGAGCATCCCTGATTATAATCGCTCCACCATCGGTGGCCGTGCCCCAAGCCACCCTAAACCTCTCCGTCTCTCTACCTCTCTCTCCTCCTTTAAGGCGCTCATTAAAATCTACATCTTGGACCAAGCTTTTGGTCACCTGCTGTGATTTCTTCTTATGTGGCTCAGTGTCAATTTTCTTTTATCTTATAACACTGCTGTGAAGCGCTTTGAGACGTTTCACTACATTAAAGGCGCTATATAAATAGAAGGTATTGTTGTTGTAAGCCTTGGAGGGGGGGTTAACAGTTAGACTAGTGAATGAGGTTGCACAGGTGCACTACTCTCTGGGAAATGAAGAACCACCCAACATCCAACCTAGCTCTGCCCGTACATAATTCACCACCAAATCCTCTTCCTTGTCCCCTTTGCCAACAAACTCCAGTTCAGTAAGCTCATGTTTCCTGCCACAGTTAGCACATTTATCCACATTAAAATCCAGCTGCCACTCTTCAGCAAAGTTGTTCCAGCTTCCTTTGAATATCATCAATCTCCTTTATATCTGTCGCCTGGTTCCTTAGCCTCGTGTCATCAGGAACATTATCAGCTTAACAGCCTTTTTTCAGAGTGTCTAGGTCTGTGGTAACACTCCCAATTTGCCATCGCAGGTTTATGTAAAATCCTCAGTGCGGTACTTATATTTGGAAAAACGAAACATGCTGTATTTTCCTTCTAGGAATATAGGAATAGGAGGACACCCTTCAGCCCGTCGAGCCTGTCCCACCATTCAATGAGACCATGGCTGATCTGTAACCTAACACCATCTGCCCGCCTTGGTTCCATAACCATTAATACCCTTGCCTAACAGACACCTATTAACCCCAGTTTATAAATTTTCAACTGACCCCTCAGCCTCGACAGCTTTTTGGGGGACAGAGTTCCCAATTCCCACCGCCCTTTGTGTGAAGAAGTGCTTCCTGACATCACCCCTGAACGGCCTGGCTCTAATTTTAAGGTTCTGCCCCTTGTTCTGGACTCCTCCCAACTAGAGGAAACAATTTATCTCTAGCTACCCTATCCAATCCTTTAATCATCATAAGCACCTTCATTTGCATCACCCCATAATCTTCTATACTCAAGGAAGTTCAAGGCTAGTCTAGATTAATAAATATTAAGACCTCTATTGCAGTTGGAGCAGGGATTACTGAATAGAGGCTCAAATGCAAGAGATGAATCATCTTGTCTAAATGTTTGTGTCTGCGATTGTTGGGGTAAAAGGAAGACTTCCTCGAGATGGTCTCCCTGATATAAGGTGTCGACACCTGCCCTCGTCCTCCTGAAAACGACAACGGAATCACTCAGACAAAACTTCAGTTCAACCGGATTTATTCGAGCATGCAAGGGAAAGTTCAAACGTGAACCTTCTATTTTCTGTGCTAAGGGTCAACGCAGTGTTGGCTCTTTCAGATGGTTCAATAACCATCAGGCATTGCTGCCTCCCTCTGCTTAACCCAATGTAAGCGAGGGTATAAGCGTGCTTTACATGTAAGCGAATTTTACATTATTCAAACAATATTACAATCCATACCGTAAGACAGAGGAACTCCTGATTCCTCAGAACCTCCAAATTCACTTTAAACTTCTTTCTCAAGTGTACTCTTCCCCCCTTACAGCGCGAAACATAATGGCTTCTCCAATCCCGATGACGTTCACCAGTGAATAAAGTAACACCAATTGTTACTTTTCAAACCTTGACTGCAACATCATTTACCATGCAGAATGTGTCCTTGACTCAATCACCCGATTAAATATTCATCAGCCACCAATTTTTTAAAAAACAGGATTTTGGGGAGGGAAGAATCTTAATTTTACATTGTGTCAGTTGTGGCTCAGTGGGCAACACCCTCGCCTCTGAATCAGAAGGTTGTGGGTTCTAGACCCACTCCAGGGACTGGAGCTTAAATCTTGGCTGACACTCCAGTGCAGTGCTGAGGGAGCTCTGTACTGTCGGAGGTGCTGTCATTCAGATGCGATGTTAAACCGAGGCCCCGTCTGCCCTCATATTGACGTAAAAGATCCCATGCCACTATTTCTAAGAAGAGCAGGGAGTTGTCCTGGGGCCAATACTCATCCCTCAATCAACACAACAAAAACAGATTATCTGGTCATTATCACATTGCTGTTTATGGGAGCTTGCTGTGCACAAATTGGCTGCCGTGTTTCCCACATTACAACAGTGAAGAAGCTCAAAAAGGTACATCATTGCCTGTAAAGCACTTTGAGAAGTCCAGTGATCATAAAAGGTGCTATAGAAATGCAAGTCTTTCTTTCTTTATTGTTCTTATTTGTCATAACAAGTTATTTGGATGTGTTGAGAAAGATAAAGATCAATAGATGAACTGAATAGCCATCTCTGTTCCATTAAATATACAGATGGAAAGTAAGAACTTGCGCCTTTCGTGTCCTTGGGGCATCTCAAAGCACTTCACAACCGATAAATTGCTTTTGAAGTGTAGTCACCGTTGCGTATGCAAATGTAGCAACAATTTGTGCTCAGCCAGGTCCCACAAATGGCAATGAGATCGATGATGGTTTTTAGTGATGTTGGTTGAGGGAATAATATTGGCCCCAGGACACCGGGGATAACTCCCCTGCTCTTCTTCGAAATAGTGCAGTGGGATCTTTTACATCCACCTGAGGGGACAGACAGGGCCTCGGTTTAACGTCTCATCCGAAACACGGCACCTCCAACAGTGCAGCACTCCCTCAGTACTGCCCCTCCGACAGTGCAGCGCCCCGTCAGCACTGCCCCTCCGACAGTGCGGCGCTCCCTCAGTACTGCCCCTCCGACAGTGCAGCACTCCCTCAGTACTGCCCCTCCGACAGTGCAGCACTCCCTCAGTACTGCCCCTTCGACAGTGCAGCGCTCCCTCAGTACTGCCCCTCCGACAGTGCAGCACTCCCTCAGTACTGCCCCTCCGAAAGTGCGGCGCTCCCTCAGTACTGCCCCTCCGACAGTGCGGCGCTCCCTCAGTACTGGAATGTCAGCCTAGATTATATCCTGCAGTGGAGCTTGAATCAATAACTTTTTACCTCAGAGGTGAGAGTGATGCCACTGACCTAGGATGAAGCACAGACTCAGTAGAAAAGTGACCAAGGATTATTAGCTGTTTTAGCAGGGGGGAATTCTTCATTAATTTGCTTAGAATTCACAATTCTGCCCAGTTGTGGGTCTGCAGTTTTTTCATACGAACAAAAGAACAGGAGGCCATTCAGCCCCTCGAGCCTGTTCCGCCATTGAATGCGATCATAGCTGATCTATGACCTAATTCCATATACCCGCCCTTGCGCCTAGATCATCCTAGACAGTCCATCGGAATTGAGAAAGACTTGCTTCCACTCTTAGAATGAGTCCTTAGGTGGCTGAACAGTCCAATACGAGAACCACTGTCCCTGTCACAGGTGGGACAGACAGTGGTTGAGGGAAAGGGTGGGTGGGACCGGTTTGCCGTACGCTCCTTCCGCTGCCTGCGCTTGTTTTCTGCATGTTCTCGGCGATGAGACTCAAGGTGCTCAGTGCCCTCCCAGATGCACTTCCTCCACTTAGGGCGGTCTTTGGCCAGGGACTCCCAGATGTCGGTGGGGGATGTTGCACTTTATCAGGGAGGCTTTGAGGGTGTCCTTGTAACGTTTCATCTGCCCACCTTTGGCTCGTTTGCCATGAAGGAGTTCCGAGTAGAGCATTTGCTTTGGGAGTCTGGCCTGCCCAGCAGAGCTGATCAAGTGTGGTCAGTGCTTCAATGCTGGGGATGTTAGCCTGGTCGAGGACACTAACGTTGGTGCGTCTGTCCTCCCAGGGGATTTGCAGGATCTTGTGGAGACATTGTTGGTGGTATTTCTCCAACGACTTGAGGTGTCTACTGTACATGATCCATGTCTCTGAGCCATACAGGAGGGCGTTTTTTACTACGGCCCTGTAGACCATGAGCTTGGTGGTAGGTTTGAGGGCCTAGTCTTCAAACACTCTTTTCCTCAGGCGGCCGAAGGCTGCACTGGCGCACTGGAGGCAGTGTTGGATCTCGTCGTCATGTCTGCTCTTGTTGATAGGAGGCTCCCGAGGTATGGGAAATGGTCCACGTTGTCCAGGGCCGCGCCGTGAATCTTGATGACTGGGGTGGAGTGCTGTGCGGCGAGGACAGGCTGGTGGAGGTCCTTTGTCTTAGGGATGTTTAGCTTAAGGCCCATGCTTTCGTACGCCTTAGTAAATATGTCGACTATGTCCTGGAGTTCAGCCTCTGAATGTGCGCAGACACAGGCGTCGTCTGCGTTCTGTAGCTCGACGACAGAGGTTGAGGTGGTCTTGGACCTGGCCCGGAGACGGCGAAGGTTGAACAGCTTCCCACTGGTTCTGTAGTTTAGTTCCACTCCAGCGTCTAGAAGGACAAGGGCAGCAGGTGCATGAGAACACCACCACCTCCACGTTCCCCTCCCAGTCACACACCATCCTGACTTGGAAATATATCGGCCGTTCCTTCATCAGCCCTGGGTCACAATCCTGGAACTCCCTCCCGAACAGCACTGTGGGAGCACCTTCACCACACGGACTGCAGCGATTCAAGAAGGCGGCTCACCACCACCTTCTCGAGGGCAATTCGGGATGGGCAATAAATGCCGGCCTTACCAGCGACGCCCACATCCCAGGAATGAATAAAAATAAACTTACCGACTTTACTTCGAAATAGTGCCGTGGGATCATATACATCCAGCTGAGCGGGCAGACAGGTCTTGGTTTAACGTCGCATCTGAAAGACAACACCTCCAACAGTGTGGTGCTCCCTCAGTACTGCCCCTTTGACAGTGCAGCACTCCCTCAGTACTGCCCCTCCGACAGTGCAGCGCTCCCTCAGTACTGCACTGTGAGTGTCAGCCTAGATTATGGGCTCGAGTCTCATGGAGTGGGGCATGAACCCGTGACCTTCTGATTCAGTGAGTGCAACCCACTGAGCCACGGCTGACAAATAGGATTGGATTCTCGGCCCTTCTGCGCTCCGTTCTTTGCCCCGGAGCGGCAGCAATGGCGGGGGTGAGGTTCTGGGCAGGCGGTCAGCCTCCAGCGCCCTGCGGTGATCCTCGGGTCCGGTTTAGCGATGGCGCGGAGCAGCACCGCCCGGAAGAGCAGCGCCCGGTGTGTGCAACGCCCCCGGTCACGACACCGGCGTGAGTTTGGTCTCCCGCCCGACCTGTCCGTCCCGCAGCGCGCCCCGCACTGCCCCCTGGGAAATCAGGGCGGTCCCACCACCCCGACAGCGGAGCGGGGAGTAATGGGCTCCTGAGGTAAGTGCCATTGTTTGTTCTTTTCATTATTTTAGCGATTTGTGTTGTGGCGTGGACAATGTTTGGGGAATGTTTTTGTGGCTTTTGTTAATGTGTCCTCCACCCCACTCCCCCGGTGTCTCTCGGGGGGGGCTCCCAGCCCGGCTCTTTAGCTCGGGAGTTTCCCACCCTAGCGCCCCGAGAGGTGTACAACGCCTCCCTTATACTGCGCCCCCTGACCCGGGGCCCAGCCGCTCAAACTTACCCACTGAGGCGCAAACTGTTCCCGGGCGCTAACTTTCCCGCCCCGCCGCCATTACCGCCCCGAAAACATCAAAGCCGAAAATCCCGCCCTAATTACAGTAACCCGCAGCAGTGATGCTGAATGCAAAATCTCGAAGAAGAAAGAAAGGATTGCGAAGTGCTTCACAGGCAATGAAGTACTACTGAACCGTTCTTCAGGTGGCAAAATATTGGAGACAGAAAGGTCTGTTTATAGAATGCAGTCCAGATTTTGCAAGGGGGCCTGAAATAGGCATTGAGCCTCTCATTTATTGGTACATATTCTACCCTACGTAAACAAGAGGTGATCCAAAACCTGGCTGCCCATGTCCTAACTCGCACCGAGTCCCGCTCACTCATCACCCCCTGTGTTCGCTGCCCCATGTCCTAACTCGCACCGAGTCCCACTCACCCATCACCCCCTGTGCTCACTGCCCCGTGTCCTAACTCGCACCAAGTCCCACTCACCCATCACCCCCTGTGTTCGCTGCCCCATGTCCTAACTCGCACCGAGTCCCGCTCACCCATCACCCCTTGTGCTCGCTGACCTACATTGGCTCCCGGTTAAGCAACACCTCGATTTTAACATTCTCATCCTTGTTTACAAATCCCTCCATGGCCTCACCCCTCCCTATCTCTGTAATCTCCTCCAGCCCCACAACCCCCCGAGATGTCTGCGCTCCTCTAATTCAGGCCTCCTGAGCATCCCTGATTATAATCGCTCCACCATCGGTGGCCGTGCCTTCTGTTGCCTTGGCCCCAAGCTCGGGAACTCCCTCCTTAAACCTCTCCACCTCTCTCACCTCTCTTTCCTCCTTCAAGAGGCTCCTTAAAACCTACCTCTCTGACCAAATCATCTGCCATAATTTCTTCTTATGCGGCTTGATGTCAAATTTATTGTTTGACTCATAATACACCTGTGAAGCACCTTGGGGCGTTTTACTACATTAAAGGCGCTATATAAATACAAGTTTTTGCTGCTGTTTGTGGGAGCTTGCTGTGCACAAATTAGCTGCTGCATTTCCTACATTACAACAGCGACTACACTTCATTTTCTGCAAAGCGCTTTGGGACATCCTGAGGCGATGAAAGTCGCTACAAGTCCATCTTTATTTGAATTCTCAGTTTGAATAATTTACGCAACAAGGCTGAGCAAAGCTCCTCAGGCCAGATCTGAAAAAAAACAATTTTAGAACTCGCCTCTGCCATTATAAATGCCATTTAATTTAAACACGCTCAGAATGTGGCCTTTAATAACATAATATATTGGTAATAGTACATCACCGGAGGAGTCAGAGCCACAGGAATGCTGCTTGACACAGCGATGGAGCTTTACCTGTAGAATCCGCGAGAACCATTACACGATTAAAAAGGGGGCTTGACGTTTCAGCTTCGGCTGCAGTCAGCAAATCCGACCGCAAATCGCGCAGAAAATGGTGGCAGTTTTCAGAGTTGAATATTTTTGCTCGTGTTTCCGCGCAGACTCATTTGCATATCGGTGGACGTATAGTCTTCCGTGAGCCTCCGCAACTGGGCAGCATTTTCGGGGCCCAATTTTTTTTTTAAACTTGTGCATTAAAAAAAAAGTTCCGCGATACATTTAAGAATGGTAATCCGGTGCAGTTTTATCAATGCAGCTCAAAATGGGTGTTTCAACTACTACAACAACTTTCATTTAGATAGCGCCTTTAACGCAGTGACACGTCCCAAGGCGCTTCACAGGAGGGTAATCAGACTAAAAATTTGACACCGAGCCACGAAACGAGATACTGGGTCAGATATCCAAGAGCTTGGTCAAAGAGGTCGGTTTTAAGGAATGTCTTAAAGGAGAGAGGGACAGAGAGGTTTAGGGAGGGAGGGAATTCCAGCGATTTGGGCCCGGGCAACAGAAGGCAAAAAAATAAGCATTTTTAATACAGTGTCAGTGAGCAATCTGATTTTAAATCTTCATCATAGGCAGTCCCTCGGGATCGAGGAAGACTTGCTTCCACTCCTGAAGTGAGTTCTCAGGTGGCTGAACAGTCCAATATGAGAGCCACAGACTCTGTCACAGGTGGGACAGATAGTCATTGAGGGAAGGGGTGGGTGGGACTGGTTTGCCGCACGCTCTTTCCGCTGCCTGCGCTTGGTTCCTGCATGTTCTCGGCGACGAGACTCGAGGTGCTCAGCGCCCTCCCGGATGCACTTCTTCTACTTACGGCGGTCTTTGGCCAGGGACTCCCAGGTGTCGGTGGGGATGTTGCACTTTATCAGGGAGGCTTTGAGGGTGTCCCTGTAACGTTTCCGCTGCCCGTCTTTGGCTCGTTTGCCGTGTAGGAGTTCCGAGTAGAGCACTTGCTTTGGGAGTCTCGTGTCTGGCATGTGACTATGTGGCCTGCCCAGCGGAGCTGATCAAGTGTGGTCAGTGCTTCAATGCTGGGGATGTTGGCCTGGTCGAGGACGCTGATGTTGGTGTATCTGTCCTCCCGGGGGATTTGTAGGATCTTGCGGAGACATCGTTGGGGGTATTTCTCCAGCGACTTGAGGTGTCTACTGTACATGGTCCATGTCTCTGAGCCATACAGGAGGGCGGGTATTACTACAGCCCTGTAGACCATGAGCTGGGTGGTGGATTTGAGGGCCTTGTCTTCAAACACTCTTTTCCTCAGGCGGCTGAAGGCTGCACTGGCGCACTGGAGGCGGTGTTGGATCTCGTTGTCGATGCCTGCTCTTGTTGATGGGAGGCTCCTGAGATATGGGAAGTGGTCCACGTTGTCCAGGGCAGCAACAACAACAACAACTTGTATTTATATAGCGCCTTTAAAAAAGGTGCTTCACAGGAGTATTATGCAATAAAAATTTGACACCGAGCCGCATAAGTAGAAATTACTGCAGGTGAGCAAAAGCTTGGTCAAAGAGGTAGGTTTCAAGTCTTATTACTGTCGGAGGTGAGGGTGAAGACTGGGGAGAGGGGTTTAAAAAGACGGTTAGCAGGGGAGAATAGAAGGTTTAATTTTACACTCCAGAATGATTGTGGAGTAGTGAGTGATTTTAGCAGACGAGAGCAGGACCCGATAGTGCTTTAGGTGGTCCAGCCAGAACCAGCAATGAATGGCTAAACCAGTTCTCCGCCATATCCGTTCAAGTCTGCGCCCCTTGGACTTAAGGGAGTGAAGATCAGGGCTGTACCGGGGGAACAGCCAGGGTGAGAGAGAGTAATTGTTCGATCAGGGACGAGGGCATCACAGGTGGTGGTGAGGGTGTGATTGAGCAGATCGGTGGCTGCAAAAATGTGCTGGTGAATGGAGGGCCCAAAGGCTGGACAGTTGGGATTTGATAAGTGCAGTTGTAAGAGAGTCGGGAGAGAGTTTTTTCCCGGGCTGGACACAGAAGGGGGTGGGGGGTGGAAGGGGGATGTGGGTGGACAGCGATACGAGGAAGTGGTCAGAGATGGCCTTACCTGCGATTGATACGATGGGAGTAGCGAGGCCACGAGAGATGGCAAAGTCGAGGGGCTGGCCGTGAATATGGGTTGGGGGGTTTACATGGAGGGAGAGATTAAGGGAGGACAGGAGGCTGGTGAACTCAGAGGAGAGAGAGCATTGAGACGGAGGTTAAAATCACCGAGGATGAGAGGCAGCGGGAAGAAATATCAGTCATAAAATCACTGAAAGTGACTAAAAAATAACTATACAGACCCATTCACCAGTTACATTGGTGTGCACTTGTCAGTTTCTGAGTACATTTTTTTTTAATTTAATAGTTAAGAGCTTTTTAACAGATGCCGACTCGTGCCTTCGTACCTAAAAAAAAAGCTTAATTTGAAGAGCTTCCTCGAAGGCCTGCTATCGGGGGCAATTAACGGAACCTCACACGGTGATTAACCCGCTCTGGGGGCGGGGCCAGATTTGTGGGCGGGGCCAGCTTCCAGCGCGATGTTGTTATGAACCAACGCGAAAGACGGCGGAATCTCAATTTGCGCTGGGCGTGATCTGCGGCGTGAAATTCCCTGATCCTTGGCGCTGGGTAGAGTGATTGCAGGCAGCTCGCGGAAACTCCAGACACAAGTGTTTGTCTGTTGCTGCGTCAATGCATCCCGGATTTGTTTGAAACTGTAATTGTGTGGACAGGCCGATTGAAAAAACTAAAATAAGAATTGCATTTATATAGCGCCTTTCACAACCTCAGGACATCCCAAAGCGTCATCCCATGGCCACCATTCGAAGAAAATCAGGGGAGTTCTCCCCGGCATCTTGGGGCCAATGTTTATCACTCAATCAACATCGTTAGAACAGATTATCTGGTCATTATCATAAGAACATAAGAAGAAATAGGAACAGGAGTAGGCCATACGGCCTTCGAGCCTGCTCCGCCATTCAATAAGATCATGGCTGATCCGATCATGGACTCAGCTCCACTTCCCCGCCCGCTCCCCATAACCCCTTATCCCCTTATCATTTAAGAAACTGTCTCTTTTTGTCTTAAATATATTCAATGTCCCAGCTTCCACAGCTCTCTGAGGCAGCGAATTCCACAGATTTACAACCCTCTGAGAGAAGAAATTTCTCCTCATCTCAGTTTTAAATGGGCAGCCCCTTATTCTAAGATCATGCCCCCTAGTTCTAGTCTCCCCCATCAGTGGAAACATCCTCTCTGCATCCACCTTGTCAAGCCCGCTCATAATCTTATACGTTTCGATAAGACCACCTCTCATTCTTCTGAATTCCAATGAGTAGAGGCCCAACCTACTCAACCTTTCCTCATAAGTCAACCCCCTCATCCCCGGAATCAACCGAGTGAACCTTCTCTGAACTGCCTCCAAAGCAGATATATCCTTTCGCAAATAGGAAAACCAAAACTGCACGCAGTATTCCAGGTGTGGTCTCACCAATACCTCACCAATCACATGGCTGTTTGCGGGAGCTTGCTATGCACTAAACTGATTGCCACGTTTCACACATTGTAACAGTGACTACGCTTCAAAAAGTACTTCATTGACTGTAAAGCGCTTTGGGACGTCCTGAGGTGGTGAAAGGTGCTATATAAATGCAAGTCTATCTTTCTAGCTCTCCGCGTGGTCTGGGATTCTATTGTCCCCCATTGCCAGTCAGTAAGAGCCGTCTGTGAACTAATTTACTTCACTTGCTGACAGTCGATCCTCTTGTCAAACACCATTCTGCAGAAACCCGCACTGCCTCATGCAGTAAGCCCACCCGGAAATAAATTTATCACAAGGCATTGCTTGCGGCATCCCATGTCGGAATTCCGCGGCAAATCTTTTGCACTTTATGGTTGCCACTTTCTCCTTGGAACCCCGGGCTGGAAATTCTGCAGCTCCCCGTTTGGGGCAATAAATATTGAAAGCTAGAAAAAGTAGTGCCAGACGCTAATAGAAACATAGAAACATAGAAAATAGGTGCAGGAGTAGGCCATTCGGCCCTTCTAGCCTGCACCACCATTCAATGAGTTCATGGCTGAACATGTAACTTCAGTACCCCATTCCTGCTTTCTCGCCATACCCCTTGATCCCCCTAGTAGTAAGGACTACATCTAACTCCTTTTGAATATATTGAGTGAATTGGCCTCAACAACTTTCTGTGGTAGAGAATTCCACAGGTTCACCACTCTCTGGGTGAAGAAATTCCTCCTCATCTCGGTCCTAAATGGCTTACCCCTTATCCTTAGACTGTGTCCCCTGCTTCTGGACTTCCCCAACATCGGGAACATTCTTCCTGCATCTAACCTGTCTAACCCCGTCAGAATTTTAAACGTTTCTATGAGGTCCCCTCTCATTCTTCTGAACTCCAGTGAATACAAGCCCAGTTGATCCAGTCTTTCTTGATAGGTCAGTCCCGCCATCCCGGGAATCAGTCTGGTGAACCTTCGCTGCACTCCCTCAATAGCAAGAATGTCCTTCCTCAGGTTAGGAGACCAAAACTGTACACAATACTCCAGGTGTGGCCTCACCAAGGCCCTGTACAACTGTAGCAACACCTCCCTGCCCCTGTACTCAAATCCCCTCGCTATGAAGGCCAACATGCCATTTGCTTTCTTAACCGCCTGCTGTACCTGCATGCCAACCTTCAATGACTGATGTACCATCACACCCAGGTCCTCTCCTGCCGGGAGATTCAGCTTCAGCGCTTCAAGAGGCACGGGGAGCGTTAAATCAAACGCTAACCACTTTTCTTAGGGTGCTAAAGTCCGAGAGCTGAGGTGGGGGGGTGGGGGGAGGGGTTAAGCGGCAGATGTTGAGCAATGTGGAGCGCATTGTGGATGGCATCAGGGGCTGCTTCCCCCGCTATAGCGACGGGGCAATGTTGCTGCACAACCGACTTGTCGGCGGTTCTGCGTTGCCAGGCGACCTGCACGACCGCCGTTACAGCCCCAAATACTCTCAGAGAGCCGGGGGGGGGGGGTACTGGGACATCGCGTACCACTCAAACAGCAAATACTTTCAGCGGGTACCAGACTGGGGCGAATGGTCACGGTTGCCCGACCTGAAAACCATCCCCTTTAATTAGCGCTCCCCCCAGGCGGCCGGCCGAGTCCACAACGTCTCCCTCTTCCTGCCGTTGTTGACGCCCGGCGATACAGCAGGGGGCAATTTCACATCCGAGGCGGTAACGGGGCCGCTGCACACTTTACGACATCACGATCTGCGGGGCGCCAGGGGCCCAGGCAGTAAGAGTTAGCGCCAGTGCTAGCCTGGCACCAAAATTCGCGGGCATCGCTGCCTGGTCGCTAATCCCTTAGCGCCCCATTAGTGCCCCCCCCCCCCGAGGCGGTAACGGCAGGCACTAAACAGCCGAATATCTCCCCATAGAATCTCACAGCACAGAAGGAGACCATTTGGCCCATCTTGCTTGTGCCAGCTCTGTGAAAGTGCTATCCAATTACTCCCCACTCCCTGCACCTACCCCATAGCCCTGTAATTCTTTTCCTCATCAAGCATTTATCCAATTCCCTTTTGAAAGTGGATATTGAATCTGCTTCCGCGGCCCTTTCAGGCAGCACGTTCCAGATCATAACAACTCAACGCTGCCCCTATCTCTGTAACCTCCTCCAGCCCTGTAACCCCCCCGAGAGCTCTCCGCTCCTCCAATTCTGGACTCTTGCACAGCCCAGATTTCCATCGCTCCACCTTCAGCTGCCGAGGCACTAACTTAGGAATTCCTTCCCTAAACCTCTGCGCTTCTCTCTCTCCTTAAAACCAACCTCTTTGACCAAGCTTTTGGTCACCTGTCCGGATATCTCTTTAAATGGCTCGGTGTCAAATTATGTTTGCTACTCGCTCCTGCGAATCGCCTTGGGGTGTTTTACTACATTAAGGCGCTATATAAATGCAGGTTGTTGTTGTTGGTGCTGATAGATTGCTCACAGAATTATCATCATCATAGGCAGTCCCTCGGAATCGAAGAAGACTTGCTTCCACTTTAAAAGTGAGTTCTGAGGCGACTGTACAGTCCAATACGGGAACCACAGTCTCTGTCACAGGTGGGACAGACAGTGTTTGGAGGAAAGGGTGGGTGGGACAGGTTTGCCGCACGCTCCTTCCGCTGCCTGCGCTTGGTTTCTGCATGCTCTCGGCGATGAGACTCGAGGTGCTCAGCGCCCTCCTGGATGCAATTCCTCCACTTAGGGTGGTCTTTGGCCAGGGACTCCCAGGTGTCGGTGGGGATGTTGCATTTTATCAAGGAGGCTTCGAGTGTGTCCTTGAAGCATTTCCTCTGCCCACCTGGGGCTCACTTGCCGCGTAGGAGTTCCGAGTAGAGCGCTTGCTTTGGGAATCTTGTGGTAGGCATGCGAACAATGTGGCCCGCCCAGCAGAGCTGGTCGAGTGTGGTCAGTGCTTCGATGCTGGGGATGTTGGCCTGATCAAAAACACTGATGTTGGTGCGTCTGTCCTCCCAGGGGATTTGCAGGATCTTGCGGAGACATCGTTGGTGGTATTTCTACACAAATTTGAGGTGTCTACTGTATATGGTCCACAGTATTAGCGACACATAGAAACATAGAAACATAGAAAATAGGTGCAGGAGTAGGCCATTCGGCCCTTCTAGCCTGCACCGCCATTCAATGAGTTCATGGCTGAACATTCAACTTCAGTACCCCATTCCTGTTTTCTCGCCATACCCCTTGATCCCCCTAGTAGTAAGGACCTCATCTAACTCCTTTTTGAATATATTTAGTGAATTGGCCTCAACAACTTTCTGTGGCAGAGAATTCCACAGGTTCACCACTCTCTGGGTGAAGAAGTTCCTCCGCATCTCGGTCCTAAATGGCTTACCCCTTATCCTTAGACTGTGACCTCTGGTTCTGGACTTCCCCAACATTGGGAACATTCTTCCTGCATCTAACCTGTCTAACCCCGTCAGAATTTTAAATGTTTTTATGAGGTCCCCTCTCATTCTTCTGAACTCCAGTGAATACAAACCCAGTTGATCCAGTCTTTCTTGATAGGTCAGTCCCGCCATCCCGGGAATCAGTCTGGTGAACCTTCGCTGCACTCCCTCAATAGCAAGAATGTCCTTCCTCAGGTTAGGAGACCAAAACTGTACACAATACTCCAGGTGTGGCCTCACCAATGCCCTGTACAACTGTAGCAACACATCCCTGCCCCTGTACTCAAATCCCCTTGCTATGAAGGCCAACATGCCATTTGCTTTCTTAACCACCTGCTGCACCTGCTTGCCAACCTTCAATGACTGATGTACCATGACACCCAGGTCTCGTTGCACGGGCCATGGCACGGGGAACAGGCCTCAAATGCCTGCCCCAATGTAGCGTACAATGGAAGGTCATTCGAATGTGTTCATGGTCCACCCATTAATATCGCTATCACCCGTTTCTAGGCTGCGGTCTTCTCATGAATCATTATGACACAGCGTAATGACATAAAATGATCATTACATGTGGGATGTATTAACTAATGAAATGTATCTTTTCATCAAATTGACAGCTGAGAGCCTATTTATCATGAATTGTTGTACCCTGGTATTTAATACGCACTTGGTAAGAATTTACACTTCCTATAATACATGAAATATAAACAAAGTTCATTGCGGGAGAAATTCGGCGCTTCCCGTTAGTGCCTGGCGAGGGCGCTAATGGGGCGCTCAGGCAGTGGCGGGGCAAATCCCGCTCCGCACGGCAAATTCGCCGGCCCAGTAGCGCCGGCGGTAATAGTTAGCGCCACGGCAACTCTCGCCACGCGGATCGTGATGTCAGTGAGTGTGCGACGCTCGCTGGGCGCCCGATCTGCAAACTTAGACAGGCTAAGTGAGTGGGCAAAAATTTGGCGGATGGAGTATAATGTTGGAAAGTGTGAGGTCATGCACTTTGGCAGAAAAAAAATCAAAGAGCAAGTTATTATTTCAATGGAGAAAGATTGCAAAGTGCCGCAGTACAGCGGGACCTGGGGGTACTTGTGCATGAAACACAAAAGGATAGTATGCAGGTACAGCAAGTGATCAGGAAGGCCAATGGAATCTTGGCCTTTATTGCAAAGGGGATGGAGTATAAAAATAGGTAAGTCTTGCTACAGTTATACAGGGTATTGGTGAGGCCACACCTGGAATACTGCATGCAGTTTTGGTTTCCATATTTACGAAAGGGTATACTTGCTTTGGAAACAGTTCAGAGAAGGTTCACTCGGTTAATTCCAGAGATGAGGGGATTGATTTATGAGGAAAGGTTGAGTAGGTTGGGCCTCAACTCATTGGAATTCAGAAGAACGAGAGGTGATCTTATCAAAACGTATAAGATTATGAGGGGGCTCGACAAGGTGGATGCAGAGAGGATGTTTCCACTGATGGGGGAGACTAGAACTAGGGGGCATGATCTTAGAATAAGGGGCCGCCCATTTAAAACTGAGATGAGGAGGAATTTCTTCTCTCAGAGGGTTGTAAATCTGTGGAATTCACTGCCTCAGAGAGCTGTGGAAGCTGGAACATTGAATAAATTTAAGATAGAAATAGACAGTTCCTTAAATGATAAGGGAATAAGGGTTATGGGGAGCAGACAGAGAGGTGGACCTGAGTTCATGATCAGATCAGCCATGATCGTATTGAATGGCGGAGCAGGCTCGAGGGACCGTATGGCCTACTCCTATTCCTATTTCTTATGTTCTTATGTCAGTAGCACCCCGCCCCCTCCCCCCACACCCGCGCCCCACCTTACCGCCTCGCGCTGACAGCGCCAGGGAGCGGAGCCGTGAACTAGCCGGCTGGCAGGGTGCTACTTAAAGGGAGGCGCCCCAGCTGTCAAGGAACTTCCGTGCCAGGGAACGCAGCATGTGTCCACAGCCAGATAAAGGCCGCTCAGGCCCCGGAGTGTTGCGGGCCGTCAAAGGACTTTGCATTTCATCCCACAGCATATCGCCCGTTCTGCTCTCCCCAAATCATTGGGGGCAGGTGTGCACTCTCCAGTAACCTCCCCTTTAACGGCAGGAAGAATCCTTCGCCAACACTCACTCCCGATTACACAACACCCCATATTCGTTATCGCTTGGAGCCTAACGCCACTCACCTACACCATCAGCGCCTGATTTACCGCTCCCCTGCATTCTTTGAGCATTGAGACTGAATTCAGCGGGCAGCGAGGCTGATTAAAGCCTGGCGCTAAACTTCCAACTTCTCAAAAGTTAACGCCCCAACCGGGGCAATTTCTAGCCCTAAACTCTGGAATTTCTCTCCACCTCTCTCTCTTCCTTTGGCATTTATAGGCCAAAGGTTTGAGTTTTATGCATTGTTAATTTGACAATGACTCATAGAATCATAGAATAGTACAGCACAGAATGAGACCATTCGGCCCATCGAGTCTGCACCGGCTCTTTCCAAGAGCGATCAGTTAGACCCACCCCATGACCCCCCTCCCCCCACTCCCCCTGTTCTTTCCCCATATCCCTGCAATTTTTTCTCCTTCAAGTATTTATCCAATTCCCTTTTGAAGGCAACTATTGAATTTGTCAGGCAATGCATTCCAAATCCTAACCACTCACAGCGTAAAAAGGTTTTTCCTCATGTCGCCTCTGGTTCTTTTGCCAACCACCTTAAATCTGTGCCCTCTGGAGACAGTTTCTCCTTATTTACTCTGGCTAAACCCATCATGATTTTAAACACCTCGATCAAATCTCCTCCTCTCTGCCCTAAGGGGATTCCATTCGTTCTGAGATACTTGTACTATTACAAGCACTCTCAGTGCAACAGTCACTGACACACCGCACTTGTCGGCCTAACACGCCTCTACAAACAAATATAAAACTCTATAATCGCAAAACACTGCGGAGGCTGGAAATTTGAAGTAGAAAGAGAAAATGCTGGAAATACTCAGCGGGTCAGTCAGCATCTGTGGAGAGAGAACCAGAGTTAACGTTTCGGGTCGATGGCCCTTCATCAGGACTCCCACAGCACCACTAACAGCCGCTGACGCTGTTGAGACTTGCCGTTAACAGTTAACATCGGTAATCTTTATGGAAAAATAATATCAGCAAAAATAAATCTTCCTGACTTGGGAATATCTCACTGTTGCTTCATCATCACTGGGTCAAATTTCTGGAATTCCAGACCCTACATCGTTTGGGACAGCCATCTGTACAGGCAGTTCAAGGAGCAGGCCCGAAATCACCCTCTCAACAACTGCATTTATATAGTGCCTTTAATGTCTTTCAGATGAGACGTTAAA
Source organism: Pristiophorus japonicus (assembly GCF_044704955.1). Classification (NCBI taxonomy): domain Eukaryota; kingdom Metazoa; phylum Chordata; class Chondrichthyes; family Pristiophoridae; genus Pristiophorus; species Pristiophorus japonicus. The sequence continues at coordinate 234,419,095 of NC_091984.1, forward strand.
CCAAGGCCCTGTCTGTTCTCTCAGGTGGACGTAAAAGATCCCACGGCACTATTTCGAAGAGGAGCAAGGAAGTTATCCCTGGTGTCCTGGGGCCAATATTTATCCCTCGATCAACATAACAAAAACAGATTATCTGGTCATTATCACATTGCTGTTTGTGGGAACTTGCTGTGCACAAAGTGGCTGCCGCGTTTCCCACATTACAACAGTGACTACATTCAAAAAGTGCTTCATTGGCTGTAAAGCGCTTTGAGGCGTCCGGTGGTCGTGAAAGGTGCTATATAAATGCAAGTCTTTCTTTTAGTTAAAAAGCCCCAAGACGCTTCACAGGAGCGTTAATCAGACAAAATTTGACACCGAGCCGCATAAGGAAAAATTAGGGCAGGTGACCAAAAGTTTGGTCAAAGAGGTCGGTTTTAAGGAGCGTCTTGAAGGAGGAGAGAGAGGTAGAGAGGTTTAGGGAGGGAGTTCCAGAGCTTGGGGTCCAGGCAACAGAAGGCACGGCCACCGATGGTGGAGCGACTATAATCAGGGGATGCTCAAGAGGGCAGAATTAGAGGAGAGCAGACATCTCGGGGGGGTTATGGGCTGGAGGAGATTACTGAGATAGGGAGGGGGCGAGGGCCATGGAAGGATTTGAACACAAAGATGAGAATTTTAGCACTTGAGTGGATCCAAGCTCATCAGTTCCCCCCTCCCAAGGCTGGATGGAGCCTATCTCATGTCGAGTTGTAAATGGAAAGTGACAGGTAAAATAACTGCTCGTTAATCTTTCCTGTGCAAATGTGAAATATTGATGGAACAATTTATGTTGTTTCTCTGTCTCATCAGTATCAGGTGTGAAGTAAAAAGCCCACACTGGCTCTCTCTCTCTGTGCAGAATCGGCAACCTGCAGCCCTCAAAAACCATTAAGAAAATCATAAAAGTTATGGAATAAATAATGAGGTCAGTGGAGAAATACACTTGGTATAAGCACAATGGCAACCACTGGTTACATTTCATAGCAATCAAACCATTTGTGTACAGCAAGTTCCCACAAACAGCAAGGTGAGCGTGAACAGATCATTTGTTTTTTAGTGATGTTGGTTGAGGGGTCCATGTTGCCTCCAGAAGACCAGGGATAACTCCCCTGCTCTTCTTCAAAACAGTGCCGTGGGATTTTTTACATCCAAAGAGAGGGCAGGTGGGGCCTCGCTTGCGGAATGTCGGGACGAGGACACATACACGTGACGCCAGCACTCAGGTGTGTTTCAGAGAGTGGGACGCCAGGGACTTGAGCGCGAAAATCCAGGCTAACGCTTCCAGGGCAGTACTGAGGGAGCGCTGCACTGTCGGAGGGGCAGTACTGAGGGAGCGCTGTACTGTCGGAGGGGCAGTACTGAGGGAGTGCCGCACTGTCGGAGGGGCAGTACTGAGGGAGCGCTGCACTGTCGGAGGGCCAGTACCGAGGGAGCGCAGTACTGTCGGAGGGGCAGTACTGAGGGAGTGCCGCACTGTCGGAGGGGCAGTACTGAGGGAGCGCTGCACTGTCGGAGGGGCAGTACTGAGGGAGCGCTACACTGTCGGAGGGGCAGTACTGAGGGAGTGCCTCACTGTCGGAGGGGCAGTACCGAGGGAGCGCTGTACTGTCAGAGGGGCAGTACTGAGGGAGTGCCGCACTGTCAGACAGGCAATGCAGAGGGAGTGCCGCAATGTCGGAGGGGCAGTACTGAGGGAGTGCCGCACTGTCGGAGGCGCAGTATCGAGGGAGCGCCGCACTGTCGGAGGGGCAGTATTGAGGGAGTGCCTCACTGTCGGAGGGGCAGTACCGAGGGAGCGCAGCACTGTCGGAGGGGCAGTACTGAGGGAGTGCCGCACTGTCGGACGGGCAATGCAGAGGGAGTGCTACACTGTCGGAGGGGCAGTATTGAGGGAGTGCTACACTGTCGGAGGTACCGTGTTTCAGATAAGATGTTAAACCAAGGCCCTGTCTGCTCTCTCAGGTGGATGTAAAAGATCCCACGGCACTATTTCGAAGAAGAGCAGAGGAGTTATCCCCGGTGTCCTGGGGCCAATATTTATCCCTCAACAAACACCTAAAACAGATTATCTGATCATTATCACATTGTTGTTTGTGGGAGCTTGCTGTGCGCAACTTGGTTGCCGCGTTTCCCACATTACAACAGCGACTACATTTCAAAAGTACTTCATTGGCTGTAAAGCACTTTGAGATGTCCGGTGGTCGTGAAAGGCGCTATATAAATGCAAGACTTGCTTTTTTCTACATACAGATTAACTGGTCATTATCATATTTCTGTTTGTGAGAGTTTGCTGTGCGCAACTTGGCTGCTGCGTTTCCCACATTACAACAGTGACTGCAGTCCGAAAAGTACTTCATTGGTTGCAACATGCAATAGGACATCCTGAGGATGTGAAAGGTGCTATATAAATGCAAGTCTTTCATTCTTTCCCTATGGAGTTGCACTCGGGCACTTCCTGGCTCCATCAGGAAAGTTTTAACAAACTTTGTAAAGCTTCATTCCTTGGGTCTCTTCTGGCCCCGACTCTTGTGATCTTCACCGGGCGGGAAAGCCTGAATAGATTTCCCGCTCAGGCCAGCCCGTTTCGAGCGGGTATCCAATCGGCTTGCTCACAAGAGCAGATTAAAATTGAAGACTGCAGGAACGGCGCAGATTGTCAGAGGGCAGGTCTCCCGGATGATTTTAACTGCCCACATAGCTTGCGCCAGGCTGGCACTGGTCAAATCACCCCTGCAATATAATCATAGAATAGCTTCTGAGAAAATAAGATGGCAGTTCTGGCATTAAGCAAAGTTAAATATCATGCCCCACCCGCATTCCCCCCCCGCCCCTCATCTGTAGATCAGAAAGAAAAAAGTCTGCATTTATATAGTGACTTGCACAACCTCTGGACGTCCCAAAGTACTTTGCAGCCAATGAAGTACTTTTATGAAGTGTAGCTCCTCCTGTAGTTTAGGAAACACAGCATTTTTCGGAAAAAATGTTGGAAAAACTGACAGAAGGCTATTCACACAGTAGTGTCTTTAAGAAATAATGACAGGGTAGCTCACATATAATAACCGGCGTTCCGGCTCTGTCTCTGGGTCTCAGGTGGTGCAGGATTGGGGCCGGGCGGGATGTCACTCAAGGTCGAACAACCCGCTGAGTCTCACCGCCAAGGCCCAGCCCGTGAACAGTGGCTGTTTGGGGGAGGGGGAGGTATCCGAATGGGACCAGCACCCCAGCAAACCATATTCCCGCGAGGGAGGGGGAAAAAACATTCCAAACTCCTTTGACGCTCAACCGCGCTCTCCATTTTATTTTTCAGACCTGCCTCTGTGACCGGGTTTATAGTCAGCCTCCGCAATCTTTCGTTGCCTCACTGCCAGGTTCTCCACACCCAACCGTGAAGCACCTCGTTGGAGAAATTAAGCGCTTGCATTTATATAACGCTTTCAACACCTCAGCACTTCTCAAGCACTTTACAGCCAATGAAGTACTTTTGGAGTGTAGTCACTGTTGTAACGTAGGAAACGCGGCAGCCAAGTTGCGCACAGACAGCGATTTGATAATCACCAGATAATCTGTTTCAGTGATGATGATTAAGGGATAAATATTGGCCAGGGAGGTTATGCTAGAATTGTATAAAACACAAGTTAGGCCTCAGCTGGAGTACTGCATGCAATTTTGGTCACCACATTACACAAAGGATGTGATGGCACAAGAGAGGGCACAGAGGAGATTTACAAGGATGTTGCCGGGAGTGGAGAATTTTAGTTATGATGAATAATTGGATAGGCTGGGGTTGTTTTCTTTGGGACAGAGGAGGCTGAGGGGAGACTTGATTGAGGTGTATAAAATGATGAGGGGCCGAGATAGAGTGGATAGGAAGGACCTATTTCCCTTAGCAGAGGGGTCAATAACCCGGGGACATAGATTTAAAGTAATTGGTGGGAGGTTTTGAGAGGAGTTGAGGAGAAATGTTTTCACCCAGAGGGTGGTGGGGGTCTGGAACTCACGGCCTGAAAGGGTGGTAGAGGCAGAAACCCTCACCACATTTAAAAAGTACCTGGGTATGCTCTTGAAGTGCCGTAACCTACAGGGCTACAGACCAAGAGCTGGAAAGTGGGATTAGGCTGGGCTGGCTCTTTGTCGGCCGGCACGGACACGATGGGCCGAATCACCTCTATCCCTGCTGTAAATTTCTATGATTCTATGAGGACACTTGGGATAACTCACCTGCCCTTCTTCGAAATAGTGCCATGGGATCTTTTACATCCACCTGAGAGAGCAGACGGGGCCTCGGTTTAACGTCTCATCCGAAAGACGGCACCTCCGACACTGTGGCACTCCCTCAGTACTGCCCCTCCGACAGTGCGGCGCTCCCTCAGTACTGCCCCTCCGACAGTGCGGCACTCCCTCAGTACTGCCCCTCCGACAGTGCGGCACTCCCTCAGTACTGCCCCTCCGACAGTGCGGCACTCCCTCAGTACTGCCCCTCCGACAGTGCGGCGCTCCCTCAGTACTGCCCCTCCGACAGTGCGGCGCTCCCTCAGTACTGCCCCTCCGACAGTGCGGCGCTCCCTCAGTACTGTCCCTCCGACAGTGCAGCGCTCCCTCAGCACTGCACTGGGAGTGTCAGCCTGGATTGTTGTGCTCAAGTCCCTGGAGTGGGACTCGAACTCACAACCTTCTGCCTCAGAGGCGAGAGAGAGTGCTGCCCACTGAGCCACGGCTGAATGGAAACTGTTGTTGCTCAGGGAAAAAACTGCTCTTCCTCGGTTTTGGAGCTTGAGGGGCGGGCCACAAGGCTGTCTCTGGTCATATACTCCGGCGTGTTTGAAGGACTGGTGCTCCCAGTTGGGCAGTTTAGTGTTTTTCTCGGAAGCTGTTTGTCTACGAATCCCCCTGGTGATTGAGTTACCAAGTGCACCAGCTGTACATCCCTTTATTGACAGAAGGAGAACAGCTTTATTTAATTTGCCCTGTTCCTGTCGTCGAGGACGCGCTGCTAAGCGCTCAGCATCTGAACCTTGTAGCTGAAGGCTAAAGCTGTGCGTCTCGAGCGCTGTGAGTTCTGCTTCACTCCCCTCCTCCCTGAAGTACTTCAGAAGACTTCTCCGCCAAAAAAACTAAGTGCAAAATGGTCGTTAAAGAAAGACTTACATTTATATAGCGCCTTTCACGACCTCGGGACAACCCACAGCGCTTTTCAGCCAATGAAGCACTTTGTGGAGTGTAGTCACTGTTGTAATTGGGAAACGCAGCAGCCAATTTGCGCACAGCAGGCTCCCACAAACAACAATGTGATAATGACCCAGATAATCTGTTTTTTTGTATGTTGATTGAGGGATAAATATTGGCCCCAGAACACCGGGGAGAACTCCCCTGCTTTTCTTCGAAATAGTGGCCATGGGATCTTTTACATCCACCTGAGAGGGCAGACGAGGCCTCGGTTTTACGTCTCATCCAAAAGACGGCGCCTCCGACAGTGCAGCGCTCCCTCAGAACTGCACTGGATCGTTACAGAATCATCGAATCGTAGAACGGTTACAGCACAGAAGGAGGCCATTCGGACCGTCGAGCCTGTGCCGGCTCTCTGCAAGAGCACTTCATCCAGTCCCACTCCCCCGCTCTTTCCCCGTAGCCCTGAAAATGTTTTTCGTTCAGGTACATATCCAATTCCCTTTTGAAAACCGCGATTGAGTCTGTCTCCATCACCCTCTCAGGCAGCGCATTCAAGATCCTAACCACTCGGCGCGTAAAAAAGCTTTTCCTCATGTCGCCTTTGGTTCTTTTGCCAATCGCCTTAAATCTGTGTCCTCTGGTTCTCGACCCTTCCACCAATGGGAACAGTTTCTCTCAATCTACTCTGTCTAGACCCGTCTATCAAACCTCTTCTCAACTTTCTCTGCTCTAAGGAGAACAACCCCAGCTTCTCCAGTCTCTCCACGTAACTGAAGTTCCTCATCCCTGGAATCATTCTCGTAAATCTTTTCTGCGCCCTCTCTAAGGCCTTCACATCCTTCCTAAAGTGCAGCGCCCAGAATTGGACACAATACAGATTGGACCTCTCTGGTCTGGCAACCTCGGGACCTGTCCAGAACAGAGAGTTTTCCAAACCATGGGAGGTCACACTTACCGGTACCTATTGACAGCACCCAGGTTCCTGTGTGTGTGGTGTGTGCGTGTGCTGGCAGCCTGTGGGTGGCTCCCTCAGCACCCGCGCACACACTCACTGACTGACAGCCGCTCCAGCCAATCGCCACACACACTCACTGACTGCCACTCCAGCCAATCGCCACACACACTCACTGACTGACAGCCACTCCAGCCAATCACCACACACACTCACTGACTGACAGCCGCTCCAGCCAATCGCCACACACACTCACTGACTGACAGCCACTCCAGCCAATCGCCACACACACCCACTGACTGACTGCTGCTCCAGCCAATCACCACACACACTCGCTGACTGACAGCCACTCCAGCCAATCGCCACACACACTCACTGACTGACAGCCCCTCCGGCCAATCGAAATTTTTATTTTTTAATAAACCCTCAGAGCCAGCTAATGCCAAACCACGGATGTTTCTAGACCAGAGAGGTCCAACCTATACTCCAATTGAGGCCGAACCAGTGTTTTATAAAGGTTCATCATAATTTCCATGCTTTTGCACTCTTACACCTCTTTTCATGAAGCCCAGGATCCCATCAGCTTATTTTTCCTGCTGGTTATTATTGGTTGGCCAAGTCTCTGGACTGGGACTTGAACCTATGACCTGAACCTATGACCTTCCAAACCAAAGGCAAGAGAGCTACTCACTGAGCCATGGCTGACAGTTAAGAAGTCTTTAAGACCGCAGTTGGTAATCCTGTCTGTTTTCCACAGCATGTCATACTTCCCTTATAGAATCCGCTTGTCGAGGGAAATTAATCTACTCTCCCGTCCCCAAAGAAGAAAGCAAAACGTTTGTCTCAATCGCTTACCACAATCCCCTAGACTCCTATAATAATACAGCCATTTAATTGGTTGTTCCATCTTGTCTTTTGGTTGCTTATTAAAACATGTTAGTGTGATTAGACCGCGTGTACGTTATACTAGCGGGGTCCTTAAAAGGGCATGAGGGCGGTTTGGTGCTTGGTGACACTGGGGCTTCGGTCACTCAATATAGGCCCACAGTGGAAGTATTGCATATCAAAAAAGCTTGCATTTATATAGCGCCTTTAATGACATCCCAAAGCAGTTTGCAGACAATGAAGTACTTTTATAGTGGAGTCACTGTATGAAACATGGCACAGCAAGCTCCCACAAACTGCAGTGTGATAATGGTCAGATAATCTGTTTTTAGTGATATTGAGGGATAAATATTGGCCCCAGGACACCGGGGAGAACTCCCCTGCTCTTCGAAATAGTGTCGTGGGATCTTTTACGTCCACCTGAGAGAGCAGATGGGGCCTTGGTTTAAAATCACATCCAAAAGACGGCACCTCCGACAGTGCAGCACTCCCTCAGTACTGCCCCTCCGTACAGTGCAGCACTCCCTCAGTACTGCCCCTCCGACAGTGCAGCACTCCCTCAGTACTGCCCCTCCGTACAGTGCAGCACTCCGTCTACGACAATACAGCGCTCCCTCAGTACTGCCCCTCCGACAGTGCAGCACTCCCTCAGTACTGCCCCTCCGACAGTGCAGCACTCCCTCAGTACTGCCCCTCCAACAGTGCAGCACTCCCTCAGCACTGCCCCTCCGACAGTGCAGCACTCCCTCAGCACTGCCCCTCCGACAGTGCAGCACTCCCTCAGTACTGCCCCTCCGACAGTGTGGCACTCCCTCAGTACTGCCCCTCCGACAGTGCAGCACTCCCTCAGTACTGCCCCTCCGACAGTGCAGCACTCCCTCAGTACTGCCCCTCCAACAGTGCAGCACTCCCTCAGTACTGCCCCTCCAACAGTGCAGCACTCCCTCAGTACTGCCCCTCCGACAATGTGGCACGCCTTCAGTACTGCCCCTCCAACAGTGCAGCACTCCCTCAGTACTGCCCCTCCGACAGTGCAGCACTCCAACAGTGTGGCACTCCCTCAGTACTGCCCCTCCGACAGTGCAGCGTTCCCTCAGTACTGCCTCTCCGACAGTGCAGCACTCCCTCAGTACTGCCCCTCCGACAGTGCAGCACTCCCTCAGTACTGCCCCTCTGACAGTGCAGCGCTCCCTTGGCACTGCACTGGGAATGTCAGGGCTGGATGGGGCCTTGATCCCACAACATTCTGACAGAGAGGCAAGAGTGCTGCCCCTGAACCATGGCTGACATGCAGTATAAATCCAGGTAGTTGCAGGTGGTGAGTTTGAATGCTGAGTGTCAATCACTGTGATTATTCTGACAAAGTGAATGTGCAGCACAAGTCCGAAGCACAGCTCCCACATATACGCAGGCAAGGTTTTAGAAACATAGAAACATAGAAAATAGGTGCAGGAGTAGGCCATTCGGCCCTTCTAGCCTGCACCGCCATTCAATGAGTTCATGGCTGAATATGCAACTTCAGTACCCCATTCCTGCTTTCTCGCCATACCCCTTGATCCCCCTAGTAGTCAGAACTACATCTAACTCCTTTTTGAATATATTGAGTGAATTGGCCTCAACAACTTTCTGTGGTAGAGAATTCCACAGGTTCACCACTCTCTGGGTGAAGAAGTTTCTCCTCATCTCGGTCCTAAATGTCTTACCCCTTATCCTTAGACTGTGACCCCTGGTTCTGGACTTCCCCAACATTGGGAACATTCTTCCTGCATCTAACCTGTCTAAACCCGTCAGAATTTTAAACGTTTCTATGAGGTCCCCTCTCATTCTTCTGAACTCCAGTGAATACAAGCCCAGTTGATCCAGTCTTTCTTGATAGGTCAGTCCCGCCATCCCAGGAATCAGTCTGGAGAACCTTCGCTGCACTCCCTCAATAGCAAGAATGTCCTTCCTCAGGTTAGGAGACCTAGTGATGGTGGACTCATTCTCTGTCATTCTTTCCTCATTTTAACCAGCTGACCGTTGTCTCTCAGTTACTATTTCTACTCTGAACGCTACTCGTGTCTTTGTGGTGGGCGACTGAACAACAGACAATGATACAGCACAGAAGGAGGCCATTCAGCCCATCGTGCCGTGCCAGCTCTTTGAAAGAGCGATCCGATTAGTCCAACTCACCCTGCACTTTTTTCTTTTTAAATAGTTATCCAATTGCCTTTTGAAAGTTACTATTGAATCTGCTCCCACCGCCCTTTCAGGCAGCGCGTTCCCGATAACAACAACTCGCTGCGTGAAATGTATCGTCATCTCTCCCCTGGTTCTTTTGCCAACCACCTTAAATCTGTACCCTCTGGTTACCGAGCATCCTGCTACTGGAAACAAGTTCCCCCAAACTATTCTATCAAAACACTTCATAATTTTATACACCTCTTTTAAATCTCCTCTGAACATCCTCTGCCCCTCGAGCGTGTTCCGCCATTCAGTGAGATCCTGGCTGATCAGCGACCTAACTCCACATACCCGCCTTTGGCCCGTATCCCTTAATACTTTTGGTTAACTGAAAGCTATCAATCTCCGATTTAAAATTATCAATTGATCCAGCAAGGAGAACAACCCCAGCTTCTCCAGTCTCTCCGCATAACTGAAGTCCCTCCTCCCTGGTAACACTGTGGTAAGTGTCAGCCGTGGCTCAGTGGGCAACACTCTCGCCTCTGGGTCAGAAGGTTGTGGGTTCAAGTCCCACTCCAGGAACTTGAGTACATAAATCTAGGCTGACACTCCCAGTGCAGTGCTGAGGGAGTGCTGCTCTGTCGGAGGTGCCGTCTTTTGGATGAGATGTTAAACCGAGGCCCCGTCTGCTCTCTCAGGTGGTCCGAAAACATCCATGGCTCTATTTCGAAGAAGAGCTAGGGAGTTATCCCCGGTGTCCTGGCCAATCATCATCATCATAGGCAATCCCTCGGAATCGAGGAAGACTTGCTTCCACTCTAAACATGAGTCCTTAGGTGGCTGAACAGTCCAATACGAGAATCACAGGTGGGACAAATAGTCGTTGAGGGAAGGGGTGAGTGGGAACAGGTTTGCCGCATGATCTTTCCGCTGCCTGCGCTTGGTTTCTGCATGCTCTCGGCGACGAGACTCGAGGTGCTCAGCGCCCTCCCGGATGCACTTCCTCCACAGGGCAGTCATGGGCCAGGGACTCCCAGGTGTCAGTGGGGATGCTGCACTTTATCAGGGAGGCCTTTGCGGGTGTCCTTATAACGTTTCCTCTGCCCATCTTTGGCTCGCTCAAACAACGTAACAAAAATAATTTATCTGGGTCATTCTCACATTGCTGATTGTGGGAGCTTGCTGTGCGCAAGTTGGCTGCTGCGTTTCCTACATTACAACAGTGACCACACTCCAAAAGTACTTCATTGGCTGTAAAGCACTTTGAGACGTCCGGTGGTCGTGAAAGATGCTGTAGAAATGCAAGTCTTTCTTTTTCTTACAAATCTCCTCTGCACCCTCTCAAAGGCCTCACTTGCAGCTATGCTGTGCCTCTGACAGAGGAAATATATTAGGGTTGTCTTTCGGAGAAAATGCAGTGTGAAGGACGAGATGCCAGCGAGAGGAGTGTTCGAGAAATCAAGTCTCGAGGGTATCTCATCCACCAGCCCAGCTGGGATTGGAAGCAACCCACGCGAGGTTTGAGTGGTAGAGTTTGAGTGCCATGTTGAGAATTTGAACCCAGGAGGCACAACAGAGCAAAACTGGTATGTTTTGATCGTGTTGTGCCTTTTGGCACAAAGTCTGCCTGCCCGGATGAAGCCAAGGCTGGCTCACACTTCTCGAGAGAAGGAAAGAGCGTGTCAGCATTCATATAGCACATTTCACAGCCTGACTAGAAATGAACAGCATTCTCTGCTGAGTTCTTCAAAATTATTCAGGTTGAACACAAGAACACAAGGATTAGGAGCAGGAGTAGGCCATCGCTGCCTATCGAGCCTGCTCTGCCATTCAATAATCCGACCTCAACTCCACTATCCCGCCCGGTCCCCAAATCCTTTCACTCCCCTTGTGTCCAAAAATCTATTGATCTCAGCCTTGAATATATTCAGAGACTGAGCCTCCACAGCCCTCTGGGGCAGAGAATTCCAAAAATTCACCACCCTCTGAGTGAAGAAATTCCTCCTCATCTCAGTCCTAAATGGCCGACCCCTTATCCTGAGACTGTGACCCCTGGTTCTAGACTCCCCAGCCCAGGGGGAAACACCCTCCCTGCATCTACCCTGTCAATCTCCCATAGAATCTTATATGTTTCAATGAGATCACCTCTCATTCTTCTAAATCCAGAGAGTATCGGCCCATTCTACACAATCCCTCCTCCTGGACAACCCTCTCATCCCAGGAACCAATCTAGTGAACCTCTATAGCAACGCCTCTTAGGCAAATACATCCTTCCTTAGATATGGAGACCAAAACTATACACAGTACTCCAGGTGTGGCCTCACCAAAGCCCTGTACAATTGTAGGAAGACTTCCTTACTGTTATACTCCAACACCCTTGCAATAAAGGCCAACATTTGCCTTCCAAATTGCTTGTTGTACCTGCATGCTAACTTTATGTTTCATGTAGGAGGACACCCAAATCCACCTGAACACTTAATAGTTTCTCACAATTTAAAAAATTTTCTGTTTTTAATATTCTTCCTGCCAGAGTGAATAAGTTCACATTTCCCCACATTATACTCCATCTTCCCATTCACTTAACCTGTCTATATCCCTTTACATACTCTTTGCTTGTGGATTAGCCGACCGAGGTGGGTTCGGTGCAGCTGGAGTCTGTAGTGGGGACCGAACCCACAGCTGGCTGTAGAAGTGATTTCAAAGAAATAAAGACAGACTTACATTTCTATAGCGCCTTTCATGACCACCGGACGTCTCAAAGTGCTTTACAGCCAATGAAGTACTTTTGGAGTGTACATAAGAACATAAGAAATAGGAACAGGAGTAGGCCATACGGCCCCTCGAGCCTGCTCCGCCATTTAATACGATCATGGCTGATCCGATCATGGACTCAGCTCCACTTCCCTGCCCGCTCTCCATAACCCCTTATCCCCTTATCGGTTAAGAAACTGTCTATTTCTGTCTTAAATTTATTCAATGTCCCAGCTTCCACAGCTCTCTGAGGCAGCGAATTCCACAGATTTACAACCCTCTGAGAGAAGAAATTTCTCCTCATCTCAGTTTTAAATGGGCGGTCCCTTATTCTAAGATCATGCCCTCTAGTTCTAGTCTCCCCCTTCAGTGGAAACATCCTCTCTGCATCCACCTTGTCAAGCCCCCTCATAATCTTACGTTTCAATAAGACCACCTCTCATTCTTCTGAATTCCAATGAGTAGAGGCCCAACCGACTCAACCTTTCCTCATAAGTCGACCCCCTCATCCCCGGAATCAACCGAGTGAACCTTCTCTGAACTGACTCCAAAGCAAGTATATCCTTTCATAAATATGGAAACCAAAACTGCACGCAGTATTTCAGGTGTGACCTCACCAATACCCTGTATAACTGTAGCAAGACTTCCCTGCTTTTATACTCCATCCCCTTTGCAATAAAGGCCAAGATTCCAGTGGCCTTCCTGATCACTTGCTCTACCTGCATACTATCCTTTTGTGTTTCATACACAAGTACCCCCAGGTCCCGCTGTGCTGCAGCACTTTGCAAATCTTTCTCCAGGAGGACCAGGCTGCAGTGACACAAATCTTTCAATGATCTCAGTAGATCATGAAACGTTACTGTAAAGCCACACTTAACCTCATCCTGCTGTGCATTCATCACATCCCCATCACTCTGCCTTCCCTACCCTACTCCTTACTCACACCAACTTAACTTGCACCTCCGCCCCACCCTCTCTCTCTATCCATACTATCACTTCCCCATCTCACTAGCCAGCCCTCACACACACACTCATCCTCGTGCAAGCATACCAACTAACAACACACAAGGGGAGGCACTTGGGTGTTTTCGCCAATATTCATGTAAAGTTTCTGTTAATGTGGTGTCAAACCTTGAAACTTTTTTTTTGAACACTTTGCGACCTTGGACAGATTTGTGTGCACCTTTGGAAGTGGCTTAGTGAGTTGTAGTGACTGGTGAGATATAACAGTGATGAGTGTGAAAGGAATGGCTGGGCATTGTAGGGATGCTTTATGGTGTTGGTGTGGGGTGGTGCCAACCTGGTGCATCATGTGACAGCCAAGGTGTACAGCGTCAAGTGAAGTAAATCTGGCCATGGTGAGGCCATCCCTGGCCTCCCGGGCAGCAATGGGGTTGGGTGCTGGTACCCTGTGTCCTGTGCAACATCAGTATATTGCGGAGAAGGTTGGTGTTGTTGTTGGTTTTGCTGGTGTTTGGGACAATGTGGCCTGCTCAACGGAGCTGGTCGAGTGCGGTCAGTGCTTCGATGCTGGGGATGTTGGTCTGGTCGAGGACGCTAACGTTGGTGCGTCTGTCCTCCCAGGGGATTTGCAGGATCTTGCGGAGGCATCGTTGGTGGTATTTCTCCAGCGATTTGAGGTGTCTACTGTACATGGTCCACATCTCTGAGCCATACAGGAGGGCGGGTATCACTGCAGCCCTGTGAACATCCCCACCGACACCTGGGAGTCCCTGGCCAAAGACCGCCCTAAGTGGAGGAAGAGCATCCGGGAGGGCGCTGAGCACCTCGAGTCTCGTCGCCGAGAGCATGCAGAAACCAAGCGCAGGCAGCGGAAGGAGTGTGCGGCAAACCAGACTCCCCACCCACCCTTTCCTCCAACCATTGTCTGTCCCACCTGTGACAGAGACGGCAATTTCCGTATCGGACTGTTCGGTCACCTGAGAACTCACTTCCTCGATTCCGAGGGGCTGCCTATGATGATGTTGCTGGTATTGGGGATGATCGTGGTTGATTCTAAGGGCTAAGGTGAGATAGTTTCAAGGGCACTGATGCTGATGTAATAGATGGCAGATGGACTTGAGATGATAGAAGCGATCTGTCAATGGTGAGAGACGTTGCCCCAATGAGGTGACATTGGGTAGAGAGATTGCTCCAAAGACCTGAAACCTGCAAAAAGTTCAATGTGCCTTCCAAATGCAGTAAACAAGAGATTCTGACCTTAGAAAGTGAGCAGCTGTGTGATGGGAGCTTTTATAGCACACTTGCAGCTGTTAGGTAAAGAAATGAATTCATGTTAACACCACTCTAGACGTTCTTACCTGATGTGACCCACGAGCAATGACAATCTTGTAGTAAATCTTATGTTCTTTGTGTCTTCCTCACCTAGCTTTGTAGCATCAGCAAACTTGGATATATAAGAATATAAGAAATAGGAGCAGGAGTAGACCATTTGGCCCCTCGAACCTGCTCCACTATTCAGTAAGATCATGGCTGATCTGATCCTGGCCTCAACTCCACTTCCCTGCCCGCTTCCCATAATCCTTGACTCCCCTATCTTTCAAAAATCTGTCTATCTCCACCTTAAATACATTCAATAACCCAGCCTTCACAGCTCTGGGGTAAAGAATTTCAAAGATTCACGCCTCTCTGAGAGAAGAAATTCCTCCTCATTTTCATTTTAAATGGGCGACCCCTTATTCTGAAACTATGCCCCCTTACATTCGGTCCCTTCATCTAAGTCATTAATAGATTATAAATAGCTGAGGTCGCAGCATTGATGCTTATGACACCCCACTGCTAACAGCCTGCCGATCTGAAAATGAGCGGTTTATCCCTACTACTCTGTTGAAGGTATTTTGCTGCTGTCCCCACCGTATAAAGCGGAACTGGTTAGTGTTAACTCCATTCACCTGCTATCGGCATTGGACAAGCATGCTCTGTTAGAGTAGAAGGAAAGAGAAACTTGCATTTCTATAGCGCCTTTCACAAGGCATCCCAAAGCGGTTTACAAACAATAAAGTACTTCTTTGAAGTGTAGTCACTGTTATAATGTGGGAAATACGCAAGGCAATTTTGTGCACAGCAAGCTCCCACAAACAGCAATGTGATAATGACCAGATAATCTGTTTTTGTGATGTTGATTGAGGGATAACTATTGGCCAGGACACTGGGGATAACTCCCCTGCTCTTCTTTGAAATAGTGCCATGGGATCTTTAACATCCACCTGAGAGGGCAGATGGGACCTCGGTTTAATGTCTCATCTGAAAGACGGCACCTCCGACAGTGCAGCACTCCCTCAGTACTGCCCCTCCGACAGTGCAGCACTCCCTCAGCATTGCCCCTCCGACAGTGCAGCACTCCCTCAGCACTGCCCCTCCGACAGTGCAGCACTCCCTCAGCACTGCCCCTCCGACAGTGCAGTACTCCCTCAGCACTGCCCCTCCGACAGTGCAGCACTCCCTCAGCACTGCCCCTCCGACAGTGCAGCACTCCCTCAGCACTGCACTGGGAGTGTCGGCCTGGATTTTTGTGCCCAACTCTCTGGAGTGGGGACCTGACCCAACCTTCTGACTCAGAGGTGGGAGTGCTGCCCACTGAGCCACCGATGACACAATTCAATACTTGTTCGTTTCTGGTATCTGCCAAGAGTAAAACTGCTCGGGTTTACAACACAGCTACCGAATAACACAAGAAAGATCAGAACTATCAGAGAGCAAATATTCCCTTTAAGCTGCGTGGCCACATAGTGCTCTACGGGTCATAAGAACATAAGAACATAAGAATTAGGAACAGGTGTATGCCATCTAGCCCCTCGAGCCTCCTCCCCCATTCAACAAGATCATGGCTGATCTGGCCGTGGACTCAGCTCCACTTACCCGCCCACTTCCCATAACCCTTAATTTCCTTATTGGTTAAACTCCAACATCTCTGCCTCTATCTTGTCTATCCTTTCATTATTTTAAACGTTTCTATAAGATCTGCAAGATCTTAACTCCAACGAGTAAAGACCCAGTCTACTCAATCTATCATCATAAGGTAACCCCCTCATCTCCGGAATCAGCCTCGTGAATCGTCTCTGTACCCCCTCCAAAGCTAGTATATCCTTCCTTAAGAAAGGTGACCAAAACTGCACGCAGTACTCCAGGTGCGGCCTCACCAATACCCTGTACAGTTGCAGCAGGACCTCCCTGCTTTTGTACTCCATCCCTCTCGCAATGAAGGCCAACATTCCATTCGCCTTCCTGATTACCTGCTGCACCTGCAAACTAACTTTTTGGGATTCATGCACAAGGACCCCCAAATCCCTCTGCACCACAGCATGTTGTAATTTCTCCCCATTCAAATAATATTCCCTTTTACTCTTTTTTTTTCCAAGGTGGATGACCTCACATTTTCCGACATTGTAGTCCATCTGCCAAACCTTAGCCCATTCGCTTAACCTATCTAAATCTCTTTGCAGCCTCTCTGTGTCCTCTACACAACCCGCTTTCCCTCTAATCTTTGTGTCATCTGCATATTTTGTTACACTACACTCTGTCCCCTCTTCCAGGTCATCTATGTATATTGTAAACAATTGTGGTCCCAGCACCGATCCCTGTGGCACACCACTAACCACCGATTTCCAACCCGAAAAGGACCCATTTATCCCGACTCTCTGCTTTCTGTTAGCCAGTCAATTCTCTATCCATGCTAATACATTTCCTCTGACTCCGCGTACCTTTATCTTCTGCAGTAACCTTTTGTGTGACACCTTATCGAATGCCTTTTGGAAATCTAAATACACCACATCCATCGGTGCACCTCTATCCAGCATGCTTGTTATATCCTCAAAGAATTCCAGTAAATTAGTTAAACATGATTTCCCCTTCATGAATCCATGTTGCGTCTGCTTGATTGCACTATTCCTATCTAGATGTCCCGCTATTTCTTCCTTAATGATAGCTTCAAGCATTTTCCCCACTACAGATGTTAAACTAACCGGCCTATAGTTACCTGCCTTTTGTCTGTCCCCTTTTTTAAACAGAGGCGTTACATTAGCTGCTTTCCAATCCACTGGCACCTCCCCAGAGTCCAGAGAATTTTGGTAGATTATAACGAATGCATCTGCTATAACTTCTGCCATCTCTTTTAATATCCTAGGATGCATTTCATCAGGACCAGGGGACTTGTCCACCTTGAGTCCCATTAGCCTGTCCAGCACTACCCCCCTAGTGATAGTGATTATCTCAAGGTCCTCCCTTCCCACATTCCCGTGACCAGCAATTTTTGGCATGGTTTTTGTGTCTTCCACTGTGAAGACCAAAGCAAAATAATTGTTTACGGTCTCAGCCATTTCCACATTTCCCATTATTAAATCCCCCTTCTCATCTTCTAAGGGACCAACATTTACTTCAGTCACTCTTTTCCATTATATATATCGGTAAAAGCTTTTACTATCTGTTTTTATGTTTTGCGCAAGTTTACTTTTGCAATCTATCTTTCATTTCTTTATTGCTTTCTAAGTCATTCTTTGCTGTCGTTTAAAATTTGCCCAATCTTCTAGTTTCCCACTAACCTTGGCCACCTTATACGCATTGGTTTTTAATTTGATACTCTCCTTTATTTCCTTGGTTATCCACAGCTGTTTAGCCCTTCTCTTACCGCCCTTCTTTTTCACTGGAATATATTTTTGTTGAGCACTATGAAAGAGCTCCTTAAAAGTCCTCCACTGTTCCTCAATTGTGCCACCGTTTAGTCTGTGTTTCCAGTCTACTTTAGCCAACTCTGCCCTCATCCCACTGTAGTCCCCTTTGTTTAAACATAGTACGCTCGTTTGAGACACTACTTCTTCACCCTCAATCTGTATTACAAATTCAACCATACTGTGATCACTCATTCTGAGAGGATCTTTTCCTAGGAGATCGTTTATTATTCCTGTCTCATTACACAGGACCAGATCTAAGATAGCTTGCTCCCTTGTAGGTTCTGTACATACTGTTCTAAGAAACAATCCCGTATGCATTCTATGAATTCCTCCTCCAGGCTACCCCGTGATTTGACCAATCGATATGTAGGTTAAAATCCCCCATGATTACTGCCGTACCTTTTTCACATGCCTCCATTATTCCCTTGATTATTGCCCGCCCCACTGTGAAGTTATTATTTGAGGGCCTATAAACTACGCCCACCAGTGACTTTTTCCCCTTACTATCTCTAATCTCCACCCACAATGATTCAGCATTTTGTTCATTCGAGCCAATACCATCTCTCACAACTGTCCTGATATCATCCTTTATTAACAGAGCTACCCCACCTCCTTTCCCTTCTTGTCTATCTTTCCGAATTGTCAGATACCCCTGTATGTTTAATTCCCAGTCTTGGCCATCCTGCAACCACGTTTCTGTAATGGCCACCAAATCATACCCATTTGTAATGATTTGTGCCATCAACTCTTTTACTTTATTTCGAATGCTGCGTGCATTTAGGTAGAGTGTTTTAATATTAGTTTTTAAACCATGATTTTTAGTTTTGACCCCTCCTGCAACCCCTTTATATTCATACATATTGTCCCTTCCTATCACCTTGTGGTTTACACTTACCCCAGTGCTACTCTGCTCTGTTGCCTCCTGCCTTTTGCATTCTTTCTTGGGGTCCTGTTCATCTGAGCTCTCACCCACTCTAACTAGCTCACAGCCCTCTCCTGGGTTCCGAATACTCCTTGCACTGAGGCACCGAGCTTTCATGCTTGCCTTTTTATTACACTTTGACCCTTTAAAATTTTGCTGTACGGTGGCCCTTTTCGTTTTTTGGCTTGGGTTTCTCTGCCCTCCACTTTTACTATCTCCTTTCTGTCTTTTGCTTTTGTCTCCTTTTTGTTTCCCTCTGTCTCCCTGCATTGGTTCCCATCCCCCTGCCATATTAGTTTAACTCCTCCCCAACAGCACTAGCAAACACTCCCCCTAGGACATTGGTTCCGGTCCTGCCCAGGTACAGACCGTCCGGTTTGTACTGGTCCCATCTCCCCCAGAACCGGATCCAATGCTCCAGGAATTTGAATCCCTCCCTGCTGCACCACTGCTCAAGCCATGTATTCATCTGGGCTATCCTGAGATTCCTACTCTGACTAGCACGTGCCACTGGTAGCAATCCCGAGATTACTACTTTTGAGGTCCTACTTTTTAATTTAGCTCCTAGCTCCTTAAATTCGTCTCGTAGGACCTCATCCCTTTTTTTACCTATATCGTTGGTACCAATGTGCACCACGACAACTGGCTGTTCACACTCCCTTTTCAGAATGTCCTGCACCCGCTCCGAGACATCCTTGACCCTTGCACCAGGGAGGCAACATACCATCCTGAAGTCTCGGTTGCGGCCTCAGAAACGCCTATCTATTCCCCTTACAATTGAATCCCCTATCACTATCGCTCTCCCACTCTTTTTCCTGCCCTCCTGTGCAACAGAGCCAGCCACGGTGCCATGAACTTGGCTGCTGCTGCCCTCCCCTGATGAGTCATCCCCCTCAACAGTACTCAAAGCGGTGTATCTGTTTTGCAGGGGGATGACCACAGGGGACCCTTCACCTGCGGTATGACCAACTCGCTACACGTGCTACTCGCGTCATTCTCAGCATCGTGGATCCTGTGCAGCTGGTTCACTGGCTTTTAAATAGAACTTTGAATGGGCCGCACGGCATAAAACAAAACTGAAGGGAACATTGTCAGAGAGGCCGTGTGTATTGGGATTCCAGGTAAGACAACAACAACAACAACTTGTATTTATATAGCGCCTTTAACGTAGTGAATCATCACAGGAGTGTTAAGAGACAAAACATTTGACACCAAGCTGCATAAAGAGATATTAGCGCAGGTGACCACAAACTTGGTCAAAGAGGTAGGTTTTAAGGAGCGGCTTGAAGGAGGTGGGGAGGTTTAGGGAGGGAGATCCAGAGCTTGGGGCCCAGACAACAGAAGGCACGGCCCACCGATGGTTGAGCGATTATAATCAGGGATGCGCAAAAGTGGAAGGAGTGCAGAGACATCGGGGGGGTTGTGAGGCTGGAGGAGGTTACAGAGATGGGGGTGTGGCGGGTGAGGGGCCCTGCATGTTAAGTTTGATTTATTTTGCTTTGACTCCCCTCCCCCAAGGTTACAATGTCAGCCTGTCGCTGCGATAATCACCTGATATTTGTTTGGTGGTTTGGGGGAATCAAAAGCCAAACCTTCTCCCCCTAGCAGTTAGCTGAGTCACCAGGCGGCCCTCCACACTGCTGTAAATGTACAGGCCAGTAAGATCACCACCGGGAGACTGGAAATAAAGCCTCGTCTTTCCACAGTGCCGGCAACCTCAGGACGTCCCAAAGCGCTTCACAGCCAATTAAACACTTCTTGGAGTGTAGTCACTGTTGGAATCATAGAATCGTAGAAATTTACAGCACGGAAGGAGGCCATTTCGACCCATCGTGTCCGTGCCGGCAAATGTCAGAAACTCAGCAGCCAACTTGCGCACAGCAAGCTCCCACAGACAGCAATGTGATAATGACCAATTTGCACACAGCAAGCTTCCACAGACAGCAATGTGATAATGACCAATTTGCGCACAGCAAGCTCCCACAGACAGCAATGTGATAATGACCAATTTGCACACAGCAAGCTCCCACAGACAGCAATGTGATCATGACCAATTTGCACACAGCAAGCTTCCACAGACAGCAATGTGATAATGACCAATTTGCGCACAGCAAGCTCCCACAGACAGCAATGTGATCGTGACCAATTTGCGCACAGCAAGCTCCCACAGACAGCAATGTGATAATGACCAATTTGCACACAGCAAGCTCCCACAGACAGCAATGTGATAATGACCAATTTGCGCACAGCAAGCTCCCACAGACAGCAATGTGATCATGACCAATTTGCACACAGCAAGCTCCCACAGACAGCAATGTGATCATGACCAATTTGCACACAGCAAGCTCCCACAGACAGCAATGTGATCATGACCAATTTGCACACAGCAAGCTCCCACAGACAGCAATGTGATAATGACCAATTTGCACACAGCAAGCTCCCACAGACAGCAATGTGATCATGACCAATTTGCACACAGCAAGCTCCCACAGACAGCAATGTGATCATGACCAATTTGCACACAGCAAGCTCCCACAGACAGCAATGTGATCGTGACCAATTTGCACACAGCAAGCTCCCACATACAGCAATGTGATAATGACCAGATAGGATCATAGAAAAATTACGACACAGAAGGAGGCCATTCGGCCCATCGTGTCCATGCCGGACAATCTGTTCTTGTGATGTTGATTGAGGGATAAATATTAGCTCAGGACACTGGGGAGAACTCCCCTGCTCTTCTTCGAAAAAGTGCCGTGAGAGAGCAGACGGGGCCTCGGTTTAACCTATCCTCCGAAAGGCGGCACCTGTGACAGTGCAGCGCTCCATCAGCTCAAGTGATCACCTTGCTTACTAATAACACGTTAAGTGCGATGAGAAACCATTGTTGGAGCTATATTTGCGTGAGGTTTGTAATCAGTGCTGGGCTGTTTCATTGTCTTGTGTTAAAGCCAACCCAGTGCCTCCCATTGATCCTTTGATCCCAGAAGAGCTTTTCAATGTGGCCCAGCACAATGAGGTAACCAGAGAGCCAAGCCTGTGCAGGAGATACTGGTGCTAACAGGACGCTGAGATGCCCTGAGGCTTCCTCTTGGCCTATGTCCACCTGATCAGGCAGACCAGGAAAAGTACCTGCTTAAAGAGCACAATTTAACTGGGACCAAGACAGTGCCAGTTTACTCTGTGATTCCCTTATTGATTGTCGTTGTTAAACGTCAGTCCCACAGGGACTGTGACGATCATTTGCCTAAGGGGGCTATAAGCAGAAACAAAATCCCAGGCTTGGGTTAGAGATTTCTGATACTTCCCATTCCCTCCCCTACGGGATACAGAGTAGATAGAACAGACAGCCCAATAACAGCTTTCATTCTGGCATAACTAGCAGTTTTTTAAAAAGGAACAGGATCAATACTCGTTCAGAGAAGAGATCGAGAGGGATTTTAAAATCTGTTTGATTCACGTGATGGTTAGGTGGAGATCCTGGGTTTGTGTGTTGTCTGGTTGATGCACTGGTGCAGGTGTGGCAAATAACATTTTGTATCGTTACTTTAAGAACATAAGAATTAGGAGCAGGAGTCGGCCATTCGGCCCCTCGAGCCTGCTCCGCCATTCAATACGATCATGGCTGATCTGATCATGGACTCAGCTCCACTTCCCTGCCCGTTCCCCATAACCCTTCACTCCCTTATCGCTCAAAAATCTGTCTATCTCCGCCTTAAATATATTCAATGTCCCAGCCTCCACAGCTCTCTGGGGCAGAGAATTCCACAGATTTACAACCCTCTGAGAAAAGAAATTCCTCCTCATCTCAGTTTTAAATGGGCGACCCCTTATTCTGAGACTATGTCCCCTAGTTTCCCCTATGAGTGGAAATATCCTCTCTGCATCCACCTTGTCGAGCCTTCTCATTATCTTATATGTTTCGATAAGATCACCTCTCATTCTTCTGAACTCCAATGTGTTTAGGCCCAACCTACTCAACCTATCCTCATAAGTCAACCCCCTCATCTCCAGAATCAACTGCTTTTATACTCTATTCCCCTTGCAATAAAGGCCAATAGTCCATTTGCCTTCCTGATTACTTGCTGTACCTGCACACTAACTTTTTGTGTTTCATGCACAAGGACCCCCAGGTCCCTCTGTACTGCAGCATTTTGCAATTTTTCTCCATTTAAATTATAATTTGCTTTTCTATTATTTCTACCAAAGTGGATAACTCCACATTTTCCCACATTATACTCCATTTGCCAAATGTTTGCCCACTCACTTAGCCTGTCTATATCCCTTTGCAGATTTTTTGTGTCCTCCTCACAACTTGCTTTCCCATCCATCTTTGTATCATCAGCAAATTTGGCTACATTACACTTTATTCTGAGCGGTTGAAGGCAGTTGAATCTATTTTGTCCAGTGGTATTACGAACAGACGAAATTGGCGGGCAGGAGCAGACAAGCTGGTCCATCAGGCCATGAAACACGACTAGACATCGAGCGGAGCATAAACGGCGGGATGGACGTGTTGAGCCGAATGACCTGTTTCTGTGCCGTATATCCTATGTAAATACTTCCCCGCCAGCTGTCACCCCCAACACCCCTCAGACATATAATCTCCTGGGGGGTTGGGGTGGGAGGGGAAGAGGACAATGAAAATCCCCAGGGCCAATATAGAAATTTACAGCATGGAAGAAGGCCATTTCGGCCCATCGTATCCGTGCCGGCCGACAAAGAGCTACCCAGCCTAATCCCACTTTCCAACTCTTGGTCCGTAGCCCTGTAGGTTACAGCACTTCAAGTGCACATCCAAGTACTTTTTAAATGTGGTGAGGGTTTCTGCCTTTCACCTAATAAAGGAACAAATAATCTGGAAAATTCCTCTCTCCCCCACCCCAACCCCCGACCCCATCAGGTGATCAAAACCAGTCCAGGAGATCCCACGAACCAAGTGTTAGCCGTAAAGATATTTTTTTATTATTGATGATCCTGAAGTCTTGCAAGACCGTCCATGAACCAGAGCATGATACTGCGCAGAAGGAGGCCATTCGGCCCATCGTGCCTGTACCAGCTCTGTGAAAGAGCGATTCAATTAGTCCCACTCCCCCCCGCTCTTTCCTCTAAGACCTGCAAATCTTTCCTTTTCAAGTATTTATCCAATCCCCGTTTGAAAGTTACTATTGAATCTGCTCCCACCGCCCTTTCAGGCAGCGCGTTCCCGATCACAACAACTCGCTGCGTAAAGAAAGATTTCTCCTTGTCTCCCCCTCTGGTTCTTTTACTAATTTTCTTAAATCTGTGTCCCCCTGGTTACCGACCCTCCTGCCACTGGAAACAGTTTCTCCTGATGTACTCTTCATGATTTTGAACACCTCTAATAAATCTCCCTTAACCTTCTCTGCTCAAAGGAGAACAACCCCAGCTTCTCCAGTCTCTCCACATAGCTGAAGTCACTCATCGCTGGTACCATTTGATCAAATGTGTCAGCCGTGGCTCAGTGGGCAGCAGCCTTGCCTCTGGGCCGGAAGGTCGTGGGTTCAAGTCCCACTCCAGGAACTAGAGCGCATAAATCTAGGCTGACATTCCCAGTGCAGTGCTGAGGGAGTGCTGCATTGTCGGAGGGGCCATCTTTCGGATGAGAGACTGCTCTCTCAGGTGGATGTAAAAGATCCCATGGCATTATTCTGAAGAACGGGGGAGTTATCCCCAGTGTCATGGGCCCAATATTTATTGCTCAATCAACATCATAAATACAGATTATCTGGTCATTATCACATTGCTGTTAGTGGGAGCTTGCTGTGTGCAAATTGGTTGCAGTGTTTCCCACATTACACAGTGACTACACTCCAAAAGTACTTCATTGGCTGTAAATTGCTTTGAGATATCTGGTGGTCGTGAAAGGCGCTATATAAATTCAAGTCTTTCTTTTGTTCACCCTCTCTAAGGGTTTGACATCCATCCCAGAATTGGACACAATACCCTAGTTGGAACCGAACCAGTGTTATATTAAACTTCAGCATAATTAACTGTGCAAAAAAAAATAAATGAAAATGCTGGTCAGGTCAGTTAATGGAGGTGAAACAATCCTGGCCGATATCACAAAATAGGTGACAGAGAATCAAAGTTGCGCCTCACACCCTGCCCGATCTTATACCGTCACTGCCCAATGGCTAGCTTCAGCGTTACATTATTTTAAGGCGAGTGATAAGTGGTTTCACATCTCCAATGGAAACATATCAAGGCATATGCCTGGAATAAAAACATTTCTCTATCGAAAAGCCCCAAAACTTTCATCCACTCGGTTGAAGACACCATGAATTATTCATTCAAGATTGCAAACTCAAAAATAAAAACACATTTTTGGGCAGAGGCTGCCTATTGTTTCTGTCACTTTTTTCCTCTTGTTCCAAATAATTTACTTTTGATCGACTTTGTAAGTGGCCATGTGTGACACTTTAAGAAAATGCTCAAAGCTGCAGCACAGCAACATCAGTGATTAGAAAAACAAATGAGGGTATTCAGAGAGGAGGGCGAGATGTGGATTCACACACTCAAAACCTTAGCTTGTGGGGGTTAAAGTCTTTTTAGAACAGAGCTTTATGCAAATAATTCACAAATAACTGGCAAAAGAACGAGAGGGAAGTTGAGCAGAGGATTTTTTTACGCAGCAAGTTGTGAACTGGAATGCACTGCCTGAAAGGGATTCAATCATAACTTTCAAAAGGGAACTGGATAAATACTTAAAGGGGATGAAATAGCAGGGCTGTGGGGAAAGATCAGGGGGAGTGGAGCGGGACGGACTGGAACCCACAAACTTCTGACTCAGAGGCGAGAGTGCTGCCCACTGAGCCACAACCGACACAGAGCTTGGGGCCCAGGCAACTGAAGGCCACGGCCATTAATGGTGCGGCGAATGAAATGGGGAATACGCTATGAGGCTGGAATTGGAGGAATGCCGAGTTCTTGGAGGGGGTTCCGGGGCTGGAGGAGGCAACAGAGATAGGGATGGGGAGGGAAGGTCATGGAGGGAATTGCAAACAAGGATGAGAACGGAGGTTGGCACAAGCCTGGCAAAGTTTGTTGATGAATTGAGACAGGCTGTCTGAAAGCACCGGTGTTTAATGGCAGGAACACGAAGCGCTCACTGCTTGTCGCAAGGTTTTCTTTTTGCCAGCTGCACGCATTTCCTGTTTATTTTGAAGGTTAAGAGTTCAACAATAATACACAAAGAGTATAAGATTACGAATTATTATATAATGGCTGTTCAACAAAGTAAACAAATCTGTGCTGCAGCACCTGACTCAGACACGGCCAAAGAAAGAACTCCCATATACAGCCTCTCACAACCTCAGGCCAATGAAGCACTGTTGTAATGTAGGAAACGCGGCAGCCAATTTACGCACAGCAAGCTCCCACAAATGACCACAAATGTGATAATGACCCGATAATCTGTTCCTTAAGTGATGTTGTTCGAGGGATAAATATTATCCAGGACACTGGGGGATGAGATCCCCTTCTCTTCGGTGCTATTTTTATCGTGTGCATCTTTCCCGAGACTTTTCACCACCGTGTCCGCACCTCGCTTTTGTCTCTTAATGCCTTTCCAGTACGTCATCCACCCATTGTCCCTCACGGCAAACGAGCCAAAGGCGGGCAGCGGATAAAGTGCGACATCCCCACCGACACTTGGGAGTCCCTGGCGAAAGACCTCCCTAAGTGGAGGAAGCGCATCCGGGAGGGCGCTGAGCACCTCGAGTCTCGTCGCCGAGAGCATGCAGAAACCAAGCGCAGACAGTGGAAAGAGCGTGCGGCAAACCAGTCCCACCCTCCCCTTCCCTCAACGACTATCTGTCCCACCTGTGACAGGGACTGTGGCTCTCGTATTGGACTGTTCAGCCACCAAAGAACTCACTTCAGGAGTGGAAGCCAGTCTTCCTCGATTCCGAGGGACTGCCTATGATGATGATGATTGTCAGGACTGCCTATGATGATGACTGTTGACAGTCCATTAAAGTCATTAACTTTCTGTATGACAGGATTAAGTATTCATTGTTCATGATCATAGAATCATAGAAGTTTACAGCACGGAAGGAGGCCATTTCGGCCCATTGTGTCCGCGCCGGCCAACCAAGAGCTATCCAGCCCAATCCCACTTTCCAGCTCTCGGTCCGTAGCCCTGCAGGTTACAGCACTTCAAGTGCACATCCAAGTACTTTTTAAATGTACTGAGGGTTTCTGCCTCTACCACCCTTTCAGGCAGTGAGTTCCAGACCCCCACCACCCTCTGGGAGAAAAAAGTTCTCCTCACCTCCCCTCTAATCCTTCTACCAATTACTTTAAATCTATGCCCCCTGGTTGTTGACCCCTCTGCTAAGGGAAATATGTCCTTCCTATCCACTATATCCAGACCCCTCATAATTTATACACCTCAATAATGACTCCCCTCAGCCTCCTCTTTTCCAAAGAAAACAACCCCAGCCAATCCAATCTTTCCTCATCGCTAAAATTCTCCAGTCCTGGCAACATCCTCGTCAAACTCCTCTGCACCCTCTCTCGTGCAATCATAGCTTTCCTGTAATACGGTGACCAGAACTGCACGCAGTACTCCAGCTGTTTTATACAGTTGAAGCATAACCTCCCTGCTCCATCTCCCCTTCCCCTTTGTTTCGTTCATTAAAGAGCTGATTCATCTTGCTGGTTCCCCTTTTGAATTAACCTGCCGCTTTGCTCTTTTAAATGCTGACTTACTCCGCTGTGCCTTTCCAGTTAGAGTCGCCAATTCTCGTTGGACTGATTCCTGGAAACAGAAACATTGGAACGGGAGTCGGCTATTCAGCCATTTGAGCATGTTTGGCTATTCAATTAGATCTGCATCTCAATTCCATTCACCCGACTTGGATCCAGCTCCCTCGATACCCTTACATAAAAACATAGAAAAACATAGAAATTTACAGCGCAGGAGGCCACTCCGGCCCATGGCGTCCGCGCCGGCCGACAAAGAGCCGCGCGGCCCTCGGTCAGCAGCTCTGAAGGTTACATATAAACCTATAAACAATGAACAATGGCGGACAGGTAAAGATCACCCGGCCCAACCAGTCCGCCTCACACAACTGCGACACCCCTTACACCGAAACATTCTACACTCCACCCCAACCGGAGCCATGTGATCTCCTGGGAGAGGCAAAAACCAGATAAAAACCCAGACCAATTGGGGGAAAAAACTCTGGGAAAATTCCTCTCCGACCCATCCAGGCGATCGACACGAGTCCAGGAGATCGCCCTGGCCGTATGCGACTCCCTGTAATACTTACCATCGTCCCTCACAAAAACCAATCGATCACAGTCTAGAAAATGTCAATTGACCCATCACCCACAGCCTTAATAATAACGCCAGTACATTAAACCCATGTTCAGGCATAGTTGGCTGGATTCCCATTGCCTCCATTTTATTATTTAATCCATACGAGTAAATAAGGCTTCAGGCTGTGCATGACCTGTGCCCGAATAAACTGGGACTCAGGTTCACGAGCAGGCTAATGAAGTTGATGCCGACAGAAAATCTTTGTCAGGGTGTCATCACTAGTCTAGCTGGTACCAAGCTGCAGCAGTTTGTAATTTATAATGTTTACCCTTGGGGTAAATTGTAAAACATCCCGTAGACGCTATTTGAAGAATAGCAGCAGAGGTCCCGGACAATATTTTTCCCTCGACCAACATCACCGAAACGCAGATTATCTGGTCATTTATCCTATCGCTGTTTGTGTCCCATCTGTGACAGGGTCTGTGGCTCTTGTGTTGGACTGTTCAGCCACCACAGAACTCACTTCAGAAGTGGAAGCGAGTTGTCCTCGATTCCGAGGGACCGCCTATGACGATGATGAGTTTGTGGGAGCTTGCTGTGCGCAAATTGGCCGCACATTTCCCTGCATCGCAACAGTGACTACGCTTCAAAAATGGCTGTGAAGCGCTTTGGGACGACCTGAGGATGTGACAGGCGCTATAGAAATGTACCGCACT
This sequence comes from Pristiophorus japonicus, assembly GCF_044704955.1. NCBI lineage: Eukaryota > Metazoa > Chordata > Chondrichthyes > Pristiophoridae > Pristiophorus > Pristiophorus japonicus. The sequence goes on from NC_091984.1 coordinate 234,447,647, forward strand.
TTCCCCAGTGAAAGATGCACAGATATTAATTTTTGCAACACTTTTATTTTGTTTCCCCTAGTGCTTTTGATGAAGAGAAATTAATTTCTCCTGATTCACAAGGCTTGTGGCTCTGAGTGATTTGTGTTGCTACAAATATGATTTATCAGCGGCAAACCACTGATGTTTGGTATTGATCTGCGTGAATGTTCTCAAATTACAAGGGCTTCTGACTAATGGCTTTGGATCTGATTCTGACTCATAGTGACAGGGCCCTTTCCCTGATGTTAGCAGAAGCTTAACTGTAAAAGGACACAAATCAGCAAATAGGCTTTGTGGTTTAATCTCTCTGCATAGTAACCCACAGGTACTTACCAAAGTGCTCATTTCTGTAATGGAGTAAATCAAACATATGAACACGATTCTATGTGGTCATTAAAGTATGATTTTCATTTTATATTTATTGAATTTTTGTTTTTAAAATAAGCAGTCGATGTTTGAAGGACACTAAAGAGATGAAGTATAATTGTAACTATTACCCACAGCCTCTGTAACACTGGCAGCACGTGACACAAAGACTCGTGTCTGTACAACACAGCACCAAGTTATGGAGGACGGAGGGGGGAGAGAGATTTTAACTCTTTACCCACCCGGCAGATACGAGCGAGTGGGCTGTTCTATTACCCCGGGTTACATACCCGCCGTGTCTGATTTTAACCCACACCGCTGGCCTACGTTGGCTTTCGGTTAAGCAAAGTCTATATTTTAAAATTCTCATCCTTTGTTTTCAAATCTCTCCATGGGCCCTCGGCCCTCCCTATCTCTGCACTCTCCTCCCCCCCCCCCCCCGAGATCTCTGCGCTCCCCCAATTCTGCCCTCCTGCACATCCCCCATTTTCCATCGCTCCACCATCGGCAGCCGTGCCTTCAGCCGCCTGGGCCCTGAGCTCTGGAGTTCCCTCCCTAAACCCCTCCGCTTCTCTCTCAGTCCCCTTTTAAGATGTTCCTTAAAATCTTACCTCTGACCAAGCTTTTGGTCATCTGTCCTACTATCTCTTTCTGTGGCTTGGTGTCAAAGTTTGTTTCATAACGCTCCTGTGAAGCGCCTTGGGATGTTTTACTCCGTTAAAGGCGCCATAGAAATGCAAGTTGTTGTTGTTGCTGAGTAGGCGACGGAGGCAACTGCCTGAAAGCGACGAGGTCCTTCTTTAACTATGCTAATCGGGATCCGATGATGTCAGTCAGACCCCGACTGCAATTCTACCCCCGGCCGGAGTGGAGGAAACTGGAGATAGTCGGAAGAGGATCGGGACGTGAAGAGGCCCGAAAGGTAAGTTTATTTTCTCCTCCAGGCCCCACAGGATAGTTTAGGCCTCCCTTGAACCAAACCCCCCCCCCCACCCCCATCCACCCACGCAGCCCCACCCCCCCCCATCCGCCTACGCCCCTCCCACCCCCCCCCACCCACAGCGAGACCCTCGCGGGACCCCCCTCCCCCACGCCCAATTTCCAGGCGTCATAGCAGCGAGGCCTGGTGGTTATAATCGCCATGGCCTCATCCGGCTACGGGCAGGCAGGTAACCAACGGACTCCCGCTGTCTCCTACCGGAAGCACGCTGAGACTGAAGATCAACCCCACAGACCTATGTTCTGTGACTTACACAAAGGGGTTTCGATCTGATATCAATACATTCAGCTGGGGGCTGGCTCATGTGGTCAGGCCCTTGCTTGACATGCATGAGACTCCCTATTAGGTATGAGTTTTAATAGAGACAGACTATGGAATCTCATTTTAACACCCCACCCACCCCAACAAAAATAGTCGACTACAGTTAATCCCCACTGATACCAAAAAAGAGCAGCTAAAGTCTTTGTTACAGCTTTCACTGCCGGCAGCGTGCTAGTCTGTTACCTGGTATCAGCTGTGGCTCAGTGGGCAGCACCCTCGCCTCTGACTCAGAAGGTTGTGCGTTCTAAATCCCGCCCCAAGAGACTTGAGCACAATATCTAGGCTGACACTGCAGTGCAGTGCTGAGGGAGCGCTGCACTCTCAGAGGTGCCGTCTTTCAGGTGAGATGTTAAACTGACGCCTTGTCTGCCCTCAGGTGGATGTGAAAGATCCCATGGTCTATTTGACAAAGAGCAGCGGGGCTTTACCTGGTGCACTGGCCAACATGCTCCCCCTCAGCCAACAACACCATCGTTATCACATTGCTGTTTATGGTCGTGCCACACAACACTAAGGGCTCGAGTTTCCAGTAGCTCACCGCCTGGTTTCTCGGCGGTATTGGCCATTTCGGGCGAGAACCGGGTCGGCGAAAAATTGCCCAGCTGAGGTAAGCCGGCGGTTCCGAAGTCCCGCTGGGGAGCGGACCGCCGGTGTGCACTGTCCACAGATTGCCCTGGCGCGATCTTTGGCTGAGCGGTGACCCGTAGGTAAGTATATAAAAAAAAAAATGGCCTTGAGGATCAACGGAGCTGGGCGGTAGGTGAGTAGGTCTGCAAGAAAAAGGTAAGTGATTGGTTTTTTACAATTTATTTTCAAAATCTGTTGGGATGATTTAATTAAAAAATATTTTGGGGGATTTTTTAATTCGGTTTTTCGAAAAATTATTTTTATTCTTTTTTAGGTGTTCGGCACAACCCGCAGCCTTGGGGTAAATTTTTTATAGATTTAAAAAAAATTTTTGCCCATTTTCTTTAGGCACCGTCCAATCTACCCTAAATTGCCTTTCCCGCCCAGATTGGGGGTGCCAGGCCCATGTTTTTTCGCTGGCCGATTTTAAAATTGTTTTCGGGAAGTTTTCACCGGCTTAGCGGCTTTCTGGGCGGCAATCGGGTGCTGGCGGGCTTTGGGAAAATTCGAGCCCGATGGAGCGTGTCGTCAGTGTGAAGACGAGATTTCGTCTCCACCAGGACTGGGCGGTGGTCACTGCTACCAATGCTGCGACAGGTAGATTGGTGAGGACGAGATCAAGTCGTTTTTTCCCTCATGTTGGTCCTCTCACCACCTGTCGCAGTGCTAGTCTGCCTATGTCCAGCAGCGAAATTGTGTTTGGCGAATTTGTTTCGAGTTTTTTGAAGATGTAACTGGCAAAATAGATAAGGGGGGAACCAGTGGATGTGGTGTATTTGGATTTTCAGAAGGCATTCAGTAAGGTGCCACACAAGAGGCTATTAAACAAAGTTAGGGCTCATTGGGGGTAATATATCAGCATGGATTGAGGATTGGTTAACGGTCAGAAAACAGAGAGTAGGAATAAACGGGTCATTTTGGGGTTGGCAGACTGCAACTAGTGGGGCACCGCAAGGATCAGTGCTGGGACCTCAGTTATTCACAATCTAGATCAATGATTAGGATGAGGCGACCAAATGTAATATATCCAAGTTTGCTGATGATACAAAGCTAGGTGGGAATGTAAGTTGTGAGGAGGATGCAAAGAGGCTTCAAGGGGATATAGACAGTGTCATGTATCTCACATTACTGTATATAACTGTATCTTACCATGCTATACATGACTGTAACTGGATATGACCTGTAACAATAAGCATACCTTACCACCACGGGTGCACTTGCAGGAGACACTCCATACCTGTCCCACTGAGGTATATGAAGGGAGGTCTCAGGCAAGTGCAGCACTGGAGAGCTGGAACTAAAGGTGCAGGTCCTGAGTGACCTTCAGCATGTGTCTCGTGTAAGTCAGTACATTAGAGTCAGGGCTTAACAGACAGGGTAAGTGAATGGGCAAGAACATGGCAAATGGAATATAATGTGGAGAAATGTGAAGTTATCCACTTTGGTAGGAAAAATAGAAAAGCAGAGTATTTTTTAAATCATGAGAGATTGGGAAATGTTGGTGTTCAGAGGGACCTGGGTGTACTTGTACACCAATCACTGAAAGTTAACATGCAGGTACAGCAAGCTATAAGAAAGCAAATGGTATGTTGGCCTTTATTACAAGAGGATTTGAGTATAAGAGTAAAGACGTCTTACTGCAATTATATAGGGCCCTGGTGAGGTCACACCTGGAGTATTTGCATACAGCTTTGGTCTCCTTACCTAAGGAAGGGTATACTTGTTATAGAGGGAGTGCAACGAAGGTTCACCAGACTGATTCCTGGGATGGGGGATTGTCCTATGAGAGATTTGGCCCTTACGGCCAAAGGGATCAAGGGGTATGGAGAGAAAGCAGGAAAGGGGTACTGAGGTTGAATGATTAGCCATGATCTTATTGAATGGCAGTGCAGGCTCGAGGAGCCGATTGGCCTACTCCTGCACCTAGTTTCTATGTTTCTATGATTGAGTAGACTAGGCCTATATTCTCTAGAGTTTCAAAGAATGAGAGGTGATGTCATTGCAACATACAAAATTCTTAAGGGCTTGACAGGGTAGATCCAGAGAGGATGTTTTCCCCTGGCTGGGGAGCCTAGAACCAGGGGTCACAGTCTCAGAATAAGGAGTCGGCCATTTAGGACTGAGATGAGGAGAAATTTCTTCACTCAGAGGTTTGTGAATCGTTGGAATTCTCTGCCCCAGGGGCCTGTGGAGGCTCAATGGTTGAGTATATTCAAGGCTGCAATAGATAAATTTTTGGACTCTAGGGGAATCAAGGGATATGGGGAAAGTGCGTGAAAGTGGAATTGAAGTCAGTGATATTGAATAGCGGAGCAGGCTCGAGGGGCCGAATGGCCTACTCCTGCTCCTAATTCTTATGTTCCTAAGAACATGGAGTGCTCCTAAAGTCTTAGGTTAGCATTTCTTCCTCAACGGACATTATAATTAAACAGATTGGTCCTTCATCTCAGAGCTCTTAATGTTGCCGGCTTATTGCAGGTGCCGTGTTTGCCTTCCAAATAATCCATGGTGTGAAGCGCTTTGGGAGATTGCAACTTGTTGTGGCCTGACATAACTGCCAGGAGCATTCCAGAGCTTGGGGCCCAGACTGCAAGCCCAGGTGGCAATGGTTGATCAATGAAAGATCAATGAAATAATGACCAGATGCCCTGAGGACACGAAAGACGCTGGTTCTTTTTTTCTATCTGTGTAGTTGATGGAAAGGAGATGGCTATTCATTTCATGTATTGATCCTTATCTCTCTGAACACATCCAGACAACCTGATATGATAAATAAGAACAAGAAAGAAAGACTTGCATTTATATAGCGCCTTTCATGACCACCGGACGTCTCAAAGCGCTTTACAGCCAATGAAGTACTTTTGAAGTGAAGTCACTGTTGTAATGTGGGAAACGCGGCAGCCAATTTGCGCACAGCAAGCTCCCACAAACAGCAACGTGATAATGACCAGATAATCTGTTTTTGTTATGTTGATTTAGGGATAAATATTGGCACCAGGACACCGGGGAGAACTCCCCTGTTCTTCTTCGAAATAGTGCCATGGGATCTTTTACATCCACCTGAGAGAGCAGACGGGGCCTCGGTTTAACGTCTCATCCGAAAGATGGCACCTCCGACAGTGCAGCACTCCCTCAGTAGTGCCCCTCCGATAGCGCGGCGCTCCCTCAGTACTGCACTGGGAGTGTTAACATAGAAACATAGAAACATAGAAAATAGGTGCAGGAGTAGGCCATTCGGTTTTGGTCTAGATTGTTTTGTGCTCAAGTCTCTGGAATGTGGACCACGTTGGTATGGGTCTGGAATCCCAATACAAGCCGAGACCAGGTAAGGACAGCAGGTTTCGTTCCCCAAAAATATATTAGTTGGGTTTTGACGACAATCCGGCAGCTTCATAATCACTTTTACTGAGACCCGCTTTTTATTCCCAATTTTTTCTTTTAAACTGAATTCAAATTCTCAGACTGCCCATGGTGGGATTTGAACTCATGTTCTAACTGGATTATCAGTTCAGACCTCGGGATTACTAGTCTATTAACATAACAACTACACTACCTTACCTCAGGTGGACATAAAAGATCCCACTATTTCGAAGAAGAACAGGGGAGTTCTCCCTGTTGTCCTGGCCAATATCTAATCCCTCAGCCAACATTCCTAAAACTGATTATCTAGTGATTGTCACATTGCTGTTTGTGGGAGCTTGCTGTGCACAAATTGGCTGCCGCGTTTCCTACATTACATAAGAACATAAGAATTAGAAGCAGGAGTCGGCCATTCGGCCCCTCGAGCCTGCTCCGCCATTTAATAAGATTAGGGCTGATTTTCGACCTCAACTCCACTTTCCTGCACTATCCCCATACCCCTTGATCCCCTTAATATTCAAAAATCTATCGATCTCTGTTTGAATATACCCAAAGACTGAGCCTCCACAGCCCTCTGGGGTAGAGAATTCAAAAGATTACATCAGTGACTACACTCCAAAAGTACTTCATTGACTGTAAAGCACCTTGAGACGTCTGGTGGTCGTGAAAGGCGCTATATAAATGCAAGTCTTTCTTTCTATAAATGAGGGCAAAAACCCTGCAACATTTCCCACTAGCAAACTGCAGCAACTTCCAGAAGACATTAACCTGACTCGTCAACTCTCGGATCCATCAGGCTCACTTGCGAAAAGTTTGAGTGGGGTTGAAAGATGAATTTTTCCACCTGTAAACATAACGGGGCAGCGATGAGCCGCAAGGGAGTCTCCGAGGAATGGAGAGAAGGTGGAAAGACATGGAGAAGTGTGAGAGGAGGCAGACTATTTAATTGCTCAGCTAGGCAAGAATCTGTCTGCTTGTCGAGTTAGATAGCTGAAATTTTCCAGCCTTGGGTGCTAATATTTGCTGTTCCATTCTGCCCCATTAGTAATCGGAGTTATGCTTGGCACAGTTCATTCCGGGCACCATTGACAGAAACATCTGTATTCTCTTAGGCTTAAAGTACAGCAGCCTTTGGTCCTGCAAAATCTAATCCCGCAACTGCTGAACACACAGCAATGGTTAAAGAAAAAGTTTGTAATTATACAGCGAATTTCACAACCTCAGGACTTCCCAAAACACTTTGTCGCCAATTAATTGTAGTCACTGTTGTTGTGGGAAACGCAGCAGCCAATTTGCGCACAGCAAGCTCCCACAAACAGCAATGTGATAATGACCAGATCATCTGTTTTAAGAATGTTGGTTGAGGGATTAAATTTTGGCCAGAACACCGGGGATAACTCCCCTGCTGTTCTTTGAAATAGTGCCGTGGGATCTTTTATATCAATCTGAGAGGACAGACAGGAGCCTCGGTTTAACGCCTCTTGCGAAAGACGGCACCTGTGACAGTGCAGCACTCCCTCAGTACTGATCCTCCAACAGTGCAGCACTCCCTCAGTACTGCCCCTCCGACAGTGCAGCTCTCCCTCAGTACTGCCCCTCTGACAGTGCAGCTCTCCCTCAGTACTGCCCCTCCGACAGTGCAGCACTCCCTCAGTACTGATCCTCCGGCAGTGCAGCGCTCCCTCAGTACTGCACTGGAATGTTAGCCTAGATTTTGTGCTCAAGTGGGACTTGAACCCACTAACCTTTGTGACACAGAGACGACAGTGCTACACACTGAACCACAGCTAACATCTATCCTTTACACTGTATCGGTGAGGATCCCAAGTTGCTGGAGCTACCTCACGACCCCTCAGGTTTTCGAAGGCAAACATCCCCACTGCCCGTATGTAGGTAGTGCCGCTGGGAGTTTAGCCTGCACCTTTGGAAGGTACCACAAGTGATGTGTGATCCTCCCAGACAGATTGGGAGACTGGTCACAGAATGTGGGCCTTTTTTCATGCGAGAGAGAGATTATTAATACAACAGCAAAATACTGCGGATGCTGGAATCTGGAATAAAAACAGAAAATGCTGGAAATCTCAGAGGGTCAGGCATTCATTTGTGGCGAGGAAGCAGAGCTAAGGTTTCGTGTCGGTGACCCTTTGTCAGAAATGATTAACAATTCTTGTGCAGTATTGATGGGGTTCTTTTAAAAGCTCAAAAGAGACCGCTAAATTTTTGGAGCCTCTCTGAAGGCCCGCAAACGAGTGCAATTAGCAGAACCTCAACCAATGGCGCCGAATTCGCCCTGGGGCTGTGGACAGTTTTATGGGCGGGTCTGGCTTCCAGCGCAATGTTTATTAAACTAGTGCAAAAAAAAAATCACGGAAACTCAATTTGCACCGAATGCAATTTGTGCTTAAAAATCTTTACAGATCTTTAGCTGCGGTTACGCTGACTTCAATCGAATTGCAACAAAATAACCGGCACAGCCAAGCGGAAACTCCAGGCGCAGTTTTCCCGCCCTCGCTGTATCATTATTCGGCGGGAATTTTCCCAAAAATGCAAGCATGGCCGACAAGCTATGTGGTCTGCTGTCCTAATTATGGGCACGGTAGCACAGTGGTTATATTACGGGACCAGTAATCCAGAGGCCTGGACTAATGATCCAGAGACGTGAGTTCCAATCCCACCACGGAAGCTGAGGAATTTAAATTCAGTGAATTAAATAAATTTAGAATTAAAAAGCTAAACAGTGACCGGATGGTTGTAAAGGACCCATCTGGTTCACTATAATGGCCATTTTTAGGGAAGGAAATCTGCCGTCCTTACCCGGTCTGGCCTACATGTGACTCCAGACCCACAGCTGTGTATTTAACCGCTTTGACAAAGTCACTGTGAGAGGACCTTCACCAACTACAGCGGTTCAAGACGGCAACTCACCACCACCTTCTCGAGGGCAATTGAGACCGGGCAATAAATGCCGGCCTTGCCAGCGATGCCCACATCCTGTGAACAATAACAAATATATATCTCCTTGGAATCAATTGGAGTTTCTCATTTTGACTCTCGGAAACCAAAGGTCACATGGAAAATCATGTGACAGATCTAAAAAGGAAATGTTTTAGCGACAAAAACAACAACCTGCATTTATATAGCGCCTTTAACGTAGTAAAACGTCCCAAGGCGCTTCACAAGGTTGGGCCTCTACTCATTGGAATTCAGAAGAATGAGAAGTGATCTTATCGAAACGTATAAGATTGTGAGGGGGCTCGACAAGGTGGATGCAGAGAGGATGTTTCCACTGGTGGGGGACACTAGAACTAGAGGGCATGATCTTAGAATAAGGGGCCGCCCATTTAAAACTGATGAGGAGGAATTTCTTCTCTCAGAGGGTTGTAAATATGTGGAATTCGCTGCCTCAGAGAGCTGTGGAAGCTGGAACATTGAAGAAATTGAGACTGAAATAGACAGTTTCTTAACCGATAAGGGAATGAGGGGTTATGGGGAGCGGGCAGGGAAATGGAGCTGAGTCCATGATCGGATCAGCCATGATCGTATTGAATGGCGGAGCAGGCTCGAGGGGCCGTGTGGCCTAGTCCTGTTCCTAATTCTTATGTTCTTATAAATTTTCCATAGAGAACAGAAGCCAAGTAGCCATGGAAGAGTTAGGAGAGATTTAAGACACTCCTTAAAACCTACCTCTTTCATGGCGGTTGCCATAATTTCTTCTTCTGTGGCTTGGTGTCAAATTTATCTGTTTTGTCTTATATCTCTCCTGGGAAGCACCTTCGGACATTTGGCTACATTAAAGGCGCTATATAAATAATAGTTGTTGTTGTTGTTGAGGTTGTACGGGTGATGGGTGAATGGGACTTGGTGCAGGATTGGACAGGGTCAGCGGGGTTTTGGATGAGCTCAAGGCGGTGGAGGGGGGAAGATGGGAAACCAGCTAGGAATGGTCGACTCTGCAGGTGTGACAAAGGTACAGGTGAGGGTTTGAGCACCAGATGGGCTGCGGGAGATGGGGAGACAGCTGGTGGAACAGAGATGGAAGGAGGAGGTCTTTGTGTTGGAGAGGGTTATAGGGTCAGAAGCTCATCTCAGGGTCAAATAGAGTGTGAGCGGGCAAAGTGTGAATATCATCACCATCATAGGCAGTCCCTTGAAATCGAGGAAGACTTGCTAAAAGTGAGTTCTCAGGTGGCTGAACAGTCCAATATGGGAATTACAGTCTCTGTCACAGGTGGGACAGACAGTGGTTGAAGGAAAGGGTGGGTGGGGAGTCTGGTTTGCCGCACGCTCCTTCCGCTGCCTGCGCTTGATTTCTGCATGCTCTCGGCGACGAGACTCGAGGTGCTCAGCGCCCTCCCGGATGCACTTCCCCCACTTAGGGCGGTCTTTGGCCAGGGACCCCCAGGTGTCGGTGGGGATGTTGCATTTTATCAGGGAGGCTTTGAGGGTGTCCTTGAAGTGTTTCCTCTGCCCACCTGGGGCTCGCTTGCCGCGTAGGAGTTCCGAGTAGAGCGCTTGCTTTGCAAGTCTCGTGTCGGGCATGCGGACAATGTGGTCCACCCAACAGAGGTGGTCAAGTGTGGTCAGTGCTTCGATGCTGGGGATGTTGGCCTGATCGAGAACACTGACTTTGGTGCGCCTGTCCTCCCAGGGGATTTGCAGGATTTGCAGGAGTATATGAAAAGTGGGAGTGATAACTTCACTGATTAGGAGAACGCATTTATAATGGAGTCAGTGTCATCATTGGCAGTCCCTCGAAATCGAGGAAGACTTACTTCCACTCCCAAAGTGAGTTCTTTGATGGCTGAACAGTCCGATACGATAACCACAGACCCTGTTACAGGTGGACAGACATTCGTCAAGGGAAGGGGTGGGTGAGGCTGGTTTGCCACGCGCTCCTTCCGCTGCCTGCGCTTGGCCTCTTCACGCTCTCAGCGTTGAGACTCAAAGAGCTCAACGCCCTCCCGGATGCACTTTCTCCACCTCGGGCGGTCTTCGGCCAGGGTCTCCCAGGTGGTGATGTCGCACTTTACCAGGGAGGCTTTGAGGGTGTCCTTGTAACGTTTCCTCTGCCCACCTTTGGCTCGTTAACCATGAAGGAGCTCCGCAGAAAGCACTTGCTTAGGGAGTCTTGTGTCTGGCATGCGAACTATGTGGCCTGCCCAGCGAAGCTGATCGAGTGTGGTCAGTGTGGCAGAGAAATGATTAGCGAGTTGTATTGTGTTTCTTCCAGCTGTCTTGTCACTGTCATATTTACTTGTTTTGACTTATAACGCTCCTGTGAAGCACCCTGGGACGTTTTACTACGTTAAAGGCGCTATATAAATACAAGTTGTTGTTGTCGCACCCAGAGGATTCCCATACATCGTCCAGCAGTTTTCATATTTTTCCAAAATGAAGAATATCCAAATAGCAAACTGAAGAATGGTCCAAACCCGAAATGTTGTCCCGGAATTTACAGTCAGCAGCGAAGCAAAGACGTTCGCCACTTGTCCCCAAAGTATGCACCGCACAAGGACCTCACCATCCCTGCGTTGAGAACTTTGGGTTTTTCGACCTTCAGTTCAATTCAGCGGAACCTAATGGGGATCCCCTAGTGCGAGCTGCTGTGAGATCAGCAAGCTGTCTAAGCAGCCAATCAAAAGGCAGAATTCTCACAGACAGCCAACCAGGAAGTGAGTAAGCTCTTAAAATTAACTTTTTAAACTCGTTCGAGAGAGGAAGAGAAAGATTGGGGCTCTCACATTGGGGAATAGGCAAAGGTGGAGAAATTTTAAAAAATGTTTAAAAGAACATTTTTGAAAAGTTTCTTAAAAATGTTAATTTTTATTAAAATGGACAAATTTCACACTGCTCAAAATTAAAGTGAGTTTTCCAGGCTCTTAACCTTTGTGTAGCAGTAACAGCGCTGTCAAAACTCCTAATCCCCTTGGGCCTGACCTTTAGTGGGGAATTTAACAGCGTGCGCACTGTGGAAGGGCCAAACTTTTCACCGGTTTCATTGGCCCGTATGTTCGGGGTCTGCGGGTGTGTAGATGTCGTGCTCACGCCCGTAGGGACCCCACAGTTCCGGGATTTCACGCACATAGAAACATAGAAACATGGAAAATAGGTGCAGGAGCAGGCCATTCAGCCCTTCTAGCCTGCATCGCCATTCAATGAGTTCATGGCTGAACATGCAACTTCAGTACCCCCTTCCTGCTTTCTCGCCATACCCCTTGATCCCCCTAGTAGTAAGGACGACATCTAACTCCCTTTTTGAATATATTTAGTGAATTGGCCTCAACCACTTTCTGTGGTAGAGAATTCCACAGGTTCACCACTCTCTGGGTGAAGAAGTTTCTCCTCATCTCGGTCCTAAATGGCTTACCCCTTATTCTTAGACTGTGACCCCTGGTTCTGGACTTCCCCAACATCAGGAACATTCTTCCTGCATCCAACCTGTCTAAACCCGTCAGAATTTTAAACATTTCTATGAGATCCCCTCTCATTCTTCTGAACTCCAGTGAACTGAAGCCCAGTTGATCCAGTCTTTCTCGATATGTCAATCCCGCCATCCCAGGAATCAGTCTGGTGAACCTTCGCTGCACTCCCTCAATAGCAAGAATGTCCTTCCTCAAGTTAGGAGACCAAAACTGTACACAGTACTCCGGGTGTGGCCCTGTACAACTGTAGTAACACCTCCCTGCCCCTGTACTCAAATCCCCTCGCCATGAAGGCCAACATGCCATTTGCTTTCTTAACCGCCTGCTGTACCTGCATGCCAACCTTCAATGACTGATGTACCATGACACCCAGGTCTCGTTGCACCTACCCTTTTCCTAATCTGTCACCATTTAGATAATAGTCTGTCTCTCTGTTTTTACCACCAAAGTGGATAACCTCACATTTATCCACATTATACTTCATCTGCCATGCATTTGCCCACTCACCTAACCTATCCAAGTCACTCTGCAGCCTCATAGCATCCTCCTCGCAGCTCACACTGCCACCCAACTTAGTGTCATCCGCAAATTTGGAGATACTACATTTAATCCCCTCGTCTAAATCATTAATGTACAATGTAAACAGCTGGGGCCCCAGCACAGAACCTTGCGGTACCCCACTAGTCACTGCCTGCCATTCTGAAAAGTACCCATTTACTCCTACTCTTTGCTTCCTGTCTGACAACCAGTTCTCAATCCACGTCAGCACACTACCCCCAATCTCATGTGCTTTAACTTTGCACATTAATCTTTTGTGTGGGACCTTGTCGAAAGCCTTCTGGAAGTCCAAATACACCACATCAACTGGTTCTCCCTTGTCCATTCTACTGGAAACATCCTAAAAAAATTCCAGAAGATTTGTCAAGCATGATTTCCCTTTCACAAATCCATGCTGACTTGGACCTATCATGTCACCTCTTTCCAAATGCGCTGCTATGACATCCTTAATAATTGATTCCATCATTTTACACATTACCGATGTCAGGCTGACCGGTCTATAATTCCCTGTTTTCTCTCTCTCCCCTTTTTTAAAAAGTGGGGTTACATTGGCTACCCTCCACTCGATAGGAACTGATCCAGAGTCAATGGAATGTTGGAAAATGACTGTCAATGCATCCGTTATTTCCAAGGCCACCTACTTAAGTACTCTGGGATGCAGACCATCAGGCCCTGGGGATTTATCGGCCTTCAATCCCATCAATTTCCCCAACACAATTTCCCGACTAATAAGGATTTCCCTCAGTTCCTCCTTCTTACTAGACCCTCTGACCCCTTTTATATCCGGAAGGTTGTTTGTGTCCTCCTTAGTGAATACCAAACCAAAGTACTTGTTCAATTGGTCCGCCATTTCTTTGTTCCCCGTTATGACTTCCCCTGATTCTGACTGCAGGGGACCTACATTTGTCTTTACTAACCTTTTTCTCTTTACATATCTATAGAAGCTTTTGCAGTCCGTCTTAATGTTCCCTGCAAGCTTCCTCTCGTACTCCATTTTCCCTGCCCTAATCAAACCCTTTGTCCTCCTCTGCTGAATTCTAAATTTCTCCCAGTCCCCGGGTTCGCTGCTATTTCTGGCCAATTTGTATGCCATTTCTTTGGCTTTAATACTATCCCTGATTTCCCTTGATCGCCACGGTTGAGCCACCTTCCCTTTTTTATTTTTACGCCAGACAGGGATGTACAATTGTTGTAGTTCATCCATGTGGTCTCTAAATGTCTGCCATTGCCCATCCACAGTCAACCCCTTCAGTATCATTCGCCAATCTATCCTAGCCAATTCATGCCTCATACCTTCAAAGTTACCCTTCTTTAAGTTCTGGACCATGGTCTCTGAATTAACTGTTTCGTTAACTGAATTAACGAAGCGTATGCACGCAAACCCGGAACTTGCGATTTGTCAAGAATCTTCTTGACAGATCGGAGCCAACCTCGGGAAAAGGGCTTCCGTGGGCGAAGAGTTGGGCTGTCTGCTCAACTACTGCCCCGTGAATGTCCGTGACATTCTTACGCCTGGTCGAAAAGCCTGCTTTTACCCACTTAAGAGTTTAAATAAATATAAAAATAATTAAAAAAAAAATTATTTCAACATTAAGGCAACTGTAAAATAAGTTACGTTTATTTTTAGCACCATTAAAATGTTCACATTTATTTTACAAAGAATTACATTTTTGTTTTAAAAGTTTAATTAAATTGTGTTTTAATTTATTTTAAATATGTATTTTTTTATTTATGCTGTGTGTTTTTTATATGTGATCCCCATTCAATGTTTACGGAGATTCTGTACATACGGAATCTCCATAAGCATGAATGATGATACCCTTCTTTCATTGGTTGGGCCGGCCCATGTGATCCCAGGGGCGCTTGCGAACCACCTGCTCCCCGGGGTACATGGGCCTCTACACAGGCCTACGCGCAGAGTCCCAGGAGCGCGAGTCTCGGATCCTGAGGCGCGGATTTTATTTGCGGGTCGGAGACATTGCAAATTCAGGCCCACTGATTGACGAGGTTTCACTGATTGCTGGCTCTGTTCGGTAAGGGCGGGGGTGGGGGTGTGGGGCACGGTGCAGATAGTTTCGGAGCTGTCATTGACTGACCGCAATAGTGGGATTTCCGCACGCGCTTGTGACAAATCCCAAAGTTGCGGTCAGTTTCAAAGTTGTTCTGACGGCGATCTCTGAGTGTGCGCCATCGTACCGACCACAAATTCACAGCCATTATCTTATCTGCTCGCTCCACTGTCTATAAAGTGCTGTGTTTTTGATTTTGGATATGCCCTTTCCTGATTCAGCCACTGCCAGCCCAGCTGTGCGTCTTCTAAATGCGTTCTGATTCCCGCACTTCTTTCCTTTTTATCTGAAACCCTCCCGAACTCTGCCCTCCTCCAATTCCGGCCACTTGCCCATCCCTCACTCTCTTCGTTCCTCCGTCAGCGGCCGTGACTTCAGCTGTCTGGGTCCCAAGCTCTGGAGTTCCCTCCCAAAACATCTCTGCCTTCAAGAAGCTCCATAAAACCCACCTCTTTGACCAAGTCTACTTTTGGTCGACTGTCACAGGGCTGGATTCAGGGCCTGATGGGCCTGGGGCAAATTGGTCCTAATGGGCCGATAGTAATCTTTGTTCATGTTCATTACATTATGTGTATGATTCTGATTCTGAGTATGAAAACATGGGCCAGTATGTTCAACAATGATGGCAAGACTGACATATGAGGAGAGACTGGATCGACTGGACCTGTATTCACTGGAGTTTACAAGGATGAGAGGGGATCTCATAGAAACATATAAAATTCTGACGGGACTGGACAGGTTAGATGCAGGAAGAACGTTCCCGATGTTGGGGAAGTCCAGAACCAGGGGACATAGTCTTAGGATAAGGGATAAGCCATTTAGGACCGAGATGAGAGGAACTTCTTCACTCAGAGAGTTGTTAACCTGCGGAATTCCCTGCCGCAGAGAGTTGTTGATGCCAGTTCGTTAGATATATTCAAGAGGGAGTTAGATATGGCCCTTAGGGCTGAAGGGATCAAGGGGTATGGAGAGAAAGCAGGAAAGGGGTACTGAGGGAATGATCAGCCATGATCTTATTGAATGGCGGTGCAGGCTCGAAGGGCCGAATGGCCTACTCCTGCACCTATTTTCCATGTTTCTATGAAAGCATATATATCAAATGCATAAATATAGTAACAACTTACGACGGTGGACTTATACTATAATATATTATATATTAACATTTATTTTATATATTAAATATATTACAGGCAACTCTCGGTTATCTGTACATGGTTCTAACAGAGAACCCGCTGTAACAGCACTTTTAAAAACTGTCACACACGTGAATATCTCGATCACTTCATCTAACAATCACACATAAATTGAAGCAGGTGAATCCATCGTCATGTATTTTATTACATTCATGCTATGATAACACGAACTAAGTCTTCGTGATTGGTTCTATCACCGTCAAATTTCAGCTCTGAGACCTGCACTCGCCCTCGCGGCAAAATCGTTTACCCGGAATAGTCCAATCCCCGAGGGAACCGGATATCGAGAGTTGCCTGTATATAATAACACAGTTAAATAATAACATAGATACATAATAAAGATCTTGTCGCTGCAAAAATCGGTATATACCCGTTAGGCCAATAAATAATATTTTCCCCAAAACATTAACTCTGCTTTGTCTCCACAGATGCTGCCTGACCTGCTGAGATTTCCAGCATTTTCTGTTTATAGTTTCCTCAGTCTTGTTTTTTCTCGGTTATTGTCGATTCTATTCAGCCTATTTGGGAGGCCTGGTATTTTTTTTCCACATTTATTTGGTGGGCCTGGGGCTGCAGGCCCATCCACCCCGTGGTTAATGTCCCCCCTGCCCTGCCCGAATAGCTTCTTCTTTGGCTCAATGTCAATTTTATGTCTCGGGACATTGTACTACGTTTACAGGCGCTATATAAATGCAAGTTGTTGTTGTCTCAGTTCGATGACTTTTCGTCAGAACTGTTCGACCGGAAACATTGACTCTGTCTCTGTCTCTCTCTCTCGCTCTCTCTCCCGCTCGCTCTCTCGCTCACTCTCGCTCTCGCTCTCTCGCTCTCTCTCTCTCGCACTCTCTCTCGCTCTCCCTCACTCTCTCTCGCTCTCTCGCACTCTCTCTCGCTCGCTCTCTCTCTCCCGCACTCTCTCTCGCTCTCTCTCACTCTCTCTCGCTCTCTCTCGCTCGCTCTCACTTTCCCTCGCTCTCTCGCACTCTCCCTCGCTCTCTCTCGCTCTCGCTCTCTCGCTCTCTCTCGCTCTGTCTCACTCTCCCTCGCTCTCTCTCTCTCTCTCTCTCTCTCGCTCTACAGATACTGCCTGACCTGCTGAGTGTTTGCAGCATTTTCTGTTTGTTTTTCAGATTTTCAGCGTCTCTGTTATTTTGCTTTTTGCTGGAAAAGGATGATGTTTAGGGTTGAGCATATTAAATTCAGATCATTTGAAACTAATTAAAGAGCTTTAACACGGATAATATATCATTACACAATATCCATGTCGATGTAAGACAGGCTCAATTACTGTAGGTCCAGAAGAATAACCGCCCGCTCTCATTAATATTACTTGGTACAACAAATCACTGCCGCATCCTCGGCTCAATGTCACCTTCCGAGGATTCACATAAAACCCACCCTCAATAGGTGGCAGCCCGAGCTCAGTGGATCGCACTTTCACCCCGGATTCAGCCGCACTCCAGGGACTTGAGCCCATTATTCAGGCTGACACACCAGTGCTGAGGGAAGGCTGTACTGTCGGAGGGGCAGTACTGAGGGAGTGCTGCACTGTCGGAGCGGCAGTACTGAGGGAGTGCTGCACTGTAGGAGGGGCAGTACTGAGGGAGTGCTGCACTGTCGGAGGGGCAGTACTGAGGGAACACTGCACTGTCGGAGGGGCAGTACTGAGGGAGTGCCGCACTGTCAGAGGGGCAGTACTGAGGGAACACTGCACTGTCGGAGGGGCAGTACTGAGGGAGTGCTGCACTGTCGGAGCGGCAGTACTGAGTGAGTGCTGCACTGTAGGAGGGGCAGTACTGAGGGAGTGCTGCACTGTCGGAGGGACAGTACTGAGGGAATGCTGCACTGTCGGAGGGGCAGTACTGAGGGAGTGCTGTACTGTCGGAGGGGCAGTACTGAGGGAGTGCTGCACTGTCGGAGGGGCAGTACTGAGGGAGTGCTGCACTGTCAGAGGGACAGTACTGAGGGAGCGCTGCACTGTAGGTGGGTCAGTACTGAGGGAGCGCTGCACTGTAGGTGGGTCAGTACTGAGGGAGTGCTGCACTGTAGGTGGGTCAGTACTGAGGGAGTGCTGCACTGTCGGAGGGGCAGTACTGAGGGAGTGCTGCACTGTCAGAGGGGCAGTACTGAGGGAGTGCTGCACTGTCGGAGGGGTAATACTGAGGGAGCGCTGCACTGTAGGTGGGTCAGTACTGAGGGAGTGCTGCATTGTCAGAGGGGCAGTACTGAGCGAGTGCTGCACTGTCGGAGGGGCAGTACTGAGGGAGTGCTGCACTGTCGGAGGGGCAGTACTGAGGGAGTGCTGCACTGTCGGAAGGGCAGTACTGAGGGAGTGCTGCACTGTCGAAGGGGCAGTACTGAGGGAGCACTGCTCTGTCAGTGGGTCAGTGCTGAGGGAGTGCTGCACTGTCGGAGGGGCAGTACTGAGGGAGTGCTGCACTGTCGGAGGGGCAGTACTGAGGGAGTGCTGCACTGTCGGAAGGGCAGTACTGAGGGAGCGCTGCACTGTCGGTGGGTCAGTACTGAGGGAGTGCTGCACTGTTGGAAGTGCTGTCTTTCGGATGAGACGTTAAACTGAGGCCCCGTCTGCTTTCCGGGTGGACGTAAAAGATCCCGCGGCACTATTTCGAAGAAAAACGGGAGAGTTCTCCTCGGTGCCCTGGGGCTAATATTTATCCCTCAATCAACATCACTCAAACAGATCCTTATCACATTGCAGCTTGTGGGAGCTGCCAACGTTCCCTTTACGTCATGCGACTCCGCGGGTCCCGCCGCCGATGAGCCGGATTTTAAATAGAAAAAACGCACGTGCACGGAATTTTGAGTGGGCTGTTAAACATAGAAACATAGAAACATAGAAAATAGGTGCAGGAGCAGGCCATTCAGCCCTTCTAGCCTGCACTGCTATTCAATGAGTTCATGGCTGAACATGAAACTTCAGTATCCCATTCCTGCTTTCTCACCATACCCCTTGATCCCCCGAGTAGTAAGGACTTCATCTAACTCCTTTTTGAATATATTTAGTGAATTGGCCTCAACAACTTTCTGTGGTAGAGAATTCCACAGGTTCACCACTCTCTGGGTGAAGAAGTTTCTCCTCACCTCGGTCCTAAATGGCTTACCCCTTATCCTTAGGCTGTGTCCCCTGGTTCTGGACTTCCCCAACATTGGGAACATTCTTCCTGCATCTAACCTGTCTGAACCCATCAGAATTTTAAACGTTTCTATGAGGTCCCCTCTCATTCTTCTGAACTCCAGTGAATACAAGCCCAGTTGATCCAGTCTTTCTTGATAGGTCAGTCCCGCCATCCCGGGAATCAGTCTGGTGAACCTTCGCTGCACTCCCTCAATAGCAAGAATGTCCTTCCTCAAGTTAGGAGACCAAAACTGTACACAATACTCCAGGTGTGGCCTCACCAAGGCCCTGTACAACTGTAGCAACACCTCCCTGCCCCTGTACTCAAATCCCCTCGCTATGAAGGCCTACATGTCATTTGCTTTCTTAACCGCCTGCTGTACCTGCATCCCAACGTTCAATGACTGATGTACCATGACACCCAGGTCTCGTTGCACCTCCCCTTTTCCTAATCTGTCACCATTCAGATAATAGTCTGTCTCTCTGTTTTTACCACCAAAGTGGATAACCTCACATTTATCAACATTAAACTTCATCTGCCATGCATTTGCCCACTCACCTAACCTATCCAAGTCACTCTGCAGCCTCATAGCATCCTCCTCGCAGCTCATACTGCCACCTAACTTAGTGTCATCCACAAATTTGGAGATACTACATTTAATCCCCTCGTCTAAATCATTAATGTACAATGTAAACAGCTGGGGCCCCAGCACAGAACCTTGCGGTACCCCACTAGTTACTGCCTGCCATTCTGAAAAGTACCCATTTACTCCTACTCTTTGCTTCCTGTCTGACAACCAGTTCTCAATCCACGTCAGCACACTACCCCCAATCCCATGTGCTTTAACTTTGCTCATTAATCTCTTGTGTGGGACCTTGTCCAAAGCATTCTGGAAGTCCAAATATACCACATCAACTGGTTCTCCCTTGTCCACTCTACTGGAAACATCCCCAAAAAATTCCAGAAGATTTGTCAAGCATGATTTCCCTTTCACAAATCCATGCTGACTTGGACCTATCATGTTACCTCTTTCCAAATGCGCTGCTATGACATCCTTAATAATTGATACCATCATTTTACCCACTACTGAGGTCAGGCTGACCGGTCTATAATTCCCTGTTTTCTCTCTCCCTCCTTTTTTAAAAAGTGGGGTTACATTGGCTACCCTCCACTCGATAGGAACTGATCCAGAGTCAATGGAATGTTGGACAATGACTGTCAATGCATCCGCTATTTCCAAGGCCACCTCCTTAAGTACTCTGGGATGCAGTCCATCAGGCCCTGGGGATTTATCGGCCTTCAATCCCATCAATTTCCCCAACACAATTTCCAGACTAATAAGGATTTCCCTCAGTTCCTCCTCCTTACTAGACCCCCCGACCCCTTTTATATCCGGAAGGTTGTTTGTGTCCTCCTTAGTGAATACCGAACCAAAGTACTTGTTCAATTGGTCTGCCATTTCTTTGTTCCCCGTTATGACATCCCCTGATTCTGACTGCAGGGGACCTACATTTGTCTTTACTAACCTTTTTCTCTTTACATATCTATAGAAACTTTTGCAGTCCGCCTTAATGTTCCCTGCAAGCTTCGTGCAGGGGCCGTGCGGGCCAAAGCAAAATTAGAGGGACCATGGGAGCTTGCTGTGCGCAAACAGGCTGCCCTGATTCCTGCATTGTAACAGTGGCTATGCTTGAAAAAGCACTTCACTGGCTGTGATGCACTTTGGGACCTCCTGTTGGGCGCTATATAAATGCAAGTTCTTTCTTTCTATCTCACGCATGCCATTTCCCTTTCACTGTCGCTCAGATCTGGGGAATGGGGAGAAACCAAATTCTGTGCCGGCAGCTGGGTGCTGGGCTGAAGCAAAGGGTCAGATTTTCTGGTCCCCACGACTGCGATTAGCTCAAGATCAGTAACCCCCCCACACCCTCGTGTATTGAGAGTGGCAGTGGCTGAACGCAGGAACAAAGGTTGCAGGACTTTAATCAAATACGGTACCGAGTTGTGTCAGCACAATTAGACTCTGCATTTGTCGGTTTCTGTGAGACATGAATAGACCGTGATCCAATCACAGTGGTTCGAGTGCTTTGGATCAAAATGCTTTGCAAGATTTCCTTGGCGTTTATTGCAGACCACAGCTGTCGGGAGTTAATGGACACGTGCAGCACTTTCGGGGACTTGGCAACAATTTTACTTTTGACTGAAATTTAAAAAGAGGGTCAGAGCTTATTTATCCAGAGAATGGCCTGAGTAAACAGTCCCCAAGGTTTGGAACACTGACCGGCGAACTTCACACGCCAACTCTCAGCACTTTCCCACCACATGCGCCTCACGTCAAACACGCAGGGGGTGAAATTCGAGGGGTTAGCACCGGCCATTACCCGCCCACCGGGGCGCTAAGCCCCTCCCGCCCGAGCGCTGCGATGTAAGCGTTTGCCGCGAACTTCGGGGAAGGTTTAGCGACGGCGCTGACAGTTTGCGCTGCGCTCGCTAGCCCCCGCCCCTGTAACGCCCGGCGCTCAGTCCGACAGGGAGAGCAGTCGGTACATTGGTGAGCCCCAGGGCGGTAACGTCCGGACAGCAAGGTAATTGGCGAAATGTCAATTATTTAACTTCTATTTATTTGTGGCAGCAGTGGGGAAGAGTGGCTGGAGTTCTGGCATTTCCCACAAGGTATTTTATTCTCTCTTCAGGCGCTCTGACGCCGGCATCCTGGCGCCAAGAAATTGAGTCGGCCTCCTGCGCTATCGCTCTGTTAGCGCCCTGAGAGGATGAGGAACGCTTCCCTTAGCGCAGCACTCTCCTCTTGGGGCGCTGCAACTGAATTTTCGTACTTTGAGGCAGTAGACATCGCCCGGGACTAACATCACCATCCCAATGCGGGCGGCACGGAATTTCCAGCTTCATTGCCTCATCACTTGATCATTGGACCCGGACCAAAACCTGGATCTGGAACTGGACCCGGACCAAAACCTGGATCTGGAATTGGACCCAGGCCAAAACCTGGATCTGGAATTGGACCCAGACCAAAACCTGGATCTGGAATTGGACCCAGATCAAAACTTGGATCTGGAATTGGACCCGGACCAAAACCTGGATCTGGAATTGGACCCAGACCAAAACCTGGATCTGGAATTGGACCCGGACCAAAACCTGGATCTGGAATTCGACCCAGACCAAAACCTGGATCTGGAATTAGACCCGGACCAAAACCTGGATCTGGAATTCGACCCGGACCAAAACCTGGATCTGGAATTAGACCCAGCCCAAAACCTGGATCTGGAATTAGACCCAGACCAAAACCTGGATCTGGAATTGGACCCAGACCAAAACCTGGATCTGGAATTAGACTTGGGCCCAGACTAAAACCTGGGATCTGGAACGGGACCCAGACCAAAACCTGGATCTGGATCTGGATGCACTTTGATGGCTCCTGATCCGCAAATATATTTGCCAGGAGGATCCCCGATGCCTTATTGGGGTCCATACACCACCTGGGAAGATGTAAAGATCAGGCTAATCCCAGATCTAATCTCCGGCCTGTGTTGAGGTATCCCCGGGTGGCCTTGGGAGCATTGGTCGCATAGTTGGCCTCAGTGCCCTCTGGCTGGGAAGGGGAGCCAGCAGCCGGGGTTCCTGCTTCCGATTGCTATCTGGTGCCACCAGGCAGGAAACGTCGTCGTGTGGACTATAAGTGAGGCTGGGCTCAGGCTGGGCTTCGATTTCCCAACGTTACCACGCTGCTTGGTCAAGGGCCCGTACGCGAACGGAATGATCTTTTTGCACGAGAATTGTCGCCCGGCAGGCGAGCTGGACAATCCCAGCTTCTCCAGTCTCTCACCCTGGTAGCATAAAAAGTGAAAATGGAGGAATGTTGAAACTGATATAAAGATGCGACGATGTATCAGTTTAAACTAGGGATGGCGGGACTGACCTATCAAGTAAAGACTGGATCAACTGGGCTTGTATTCACTGGAGTTCAGAAGAATGAGAGGGGATCTCATAGAAACGTTTAAAATTCTGATGGGTTTAGACAGGTTAGATGCAGGAAGAATGTTCCCAATGTTGGGGAAGTCCAGAACCAGGGGTCACAGTCTAAGGATAAGGGGTAAGCCATTTAGGACCGAGATGAGGAGAAACTTCTTCACCCAGAGAGTGGTGAACCTGTGGAATTCTCTACCACAGAAAGTTGTTGAGGCCAATTCACTAAATATATTCAAAAAGGAGTTAGATGAAGTCCTTACTACTAGGGGGAATCAAGGGGTATGGCGAGAAAGCAGGAATGGGGTACTGAAGTTGCATGTTCAGCCATGAACTCATTGAATGGCGGTGCAGGCTTGAAGGGCCAAATGGCCTACTCCTGCACCTATTTTCTATGTTTCTATGTTTCAACCAGAAGCAGAAATGATAGCCCCCTCTTTGGCCTTTCTCAAACATTCCCGTGTGCGCTCATTGGTTTCCTGCACCACACGCAAAAGATCGTTCTGTTCGCAAGCGAGTCCTTGATCATGCGACGAAGTTTGTGTGGGAAATCAAAGGCCAGCCTGAGACCGTCCTCACTTCAAGTCCACACGGGGAGAGGGAAGAACGATTGAGGAGGGAGAGGGGCCACGCACTCCATATTTGCCGGTAACCCGAGCCATCAAGAGAATCCTTACCAGAACTTGATAGTTCCTTAAATTCTCGCCAAGCCAGGCATCATTTCCAGTTGAGAGGGAGGCCAGCAATCAGGCACCAGACATCTGCCACTGTTGACTCAGGATAAGCTGTCCTCTGACACTCCTTCCTGTTTGGCATCTGCCTTTGTCAACCATGGCTCAGTGAGTAGCACTTGCACTCGCGTCTTCACAGTCCCACTCCAGGGACTTGAGCACGTAATCCAGGCTGACACCTCAGTGCTGCACTGTCAAAGGTACCTGTAGTGTATTTGCTTCATGGGTTCTTTGCTTAAGAATTCATAGCAACACATTGCTATTAAGAACGAGTTGGTTTATTAGCAAAGGTTTAACAATCAACCGACACATTACCGGTTCATCCACCGGGCTCACAACCACCTGCCCCATCGTGGATCCCCCGAACCCAACTGGCCGGGGTTTTATTGAGTCTTGTGAACATCACATGACCTGGCTAAGCCACTCACAATGCCACAGCTCTACAACTATTTTTGTAAAACATAAAATCAAGTTCTCGCTTATTAAAGGGGCACGAGAACCAACAAGTTAAACTTTGGAATATTAAACAAATCAAATTAAAATTTGGTTGCCGGGTGTGATGATGCACTCCAGTCCCTCCGGCGCCTACCTCTCGAGGAAGGCCGCGAGTGTACCGGTGGACACCGCGTGCTCCATCTCCAGGGACACCCTGGCGCGAACGTAGCCGCGGAAGAGGCAGGCAGTCGGGCCGAACGACTCCCTCGACCTCCCGCTGCCTGGACCGGCTGATGGCCCCCATGGCCGTGCCCAGGAGCAGTCCTACGAGGAGGCCCTCGGACCTGCCCGCTCCCCTCCGCACAGGGTGCCCAAAGATCAGGAGCGTGGGACTGAAGTGCAGCCAGAAATCGAGGATCAGCCCCTTCAGCTATTGGAACCGGGGCTGCAACCTCGCGCACTGTACATACACGTGGAACACGGACTCTTCCAGTCCGCAGAAATTACAGGCGGCCTGGGAGTCTGTGAGCCAACTTAAAAACCGATTGCACGGGACTACGCCGTGCAACACCCTCCAGGCCAAGTCCCCAAAAAATAAAGGGAGGACTCCCGGGTCGAGTGCACTCCATCGGGGACCCTCACCTCCTCCGGACGGCAAGATGGTGCGCCATGGCGTGTACAGACGGCAGACAAGGATGTCAAGGTGGAGAGTGTGCAGGAGCAGCCCGTACAGGAAACCCCTCCGCGCAGAACTGAGAGGCACGGAGGGGATTTCCCCGAGGCGGCTCAAGTCATGAGGCGCCAGCTCCCGAGGGAGGTTCCGGGGCTTGGCGCCGTTGAGGAATTCCATCCGGACGGGGGTCAGTTCGGACGGGATCTCCCCACGTGCTTGAGCCTCCTCGACGCACCTAACGGAGTCAGGGCCCAGCGCTGTTTTTAGCGACTCGATGGCATTTGGATGCGTGCTGGACATCAGCCCAGGACAGGCCCCGTGCCAGCACGCCTGGCGCCATCCAGCCCACTCCTCCGGCATCCAGCAGGTCCCTGACCCTGGTCACCTCGCCAAACACAACCCCTCGCGTCCACCTGCCACCTAAAACCGCGGTCGTGGAGGTACAGCCGCCACTCCAGACGGGGGGAGAGCTGCGCTTGCAGGCGACATTGTCCCAGACCCTGATGAGTTCCTGATAAAAGACAGGCAGCCCCCCCACGGCAGTCCTGATGCCTCCCAGATTTATAAATCGGAGCTGCGTGTCATAATTGAGGCTGTACTGCTGACGGAAGAAATACATCACCACCGCACACCATCTGGGAGGATGCACGATGTACAGGTTTCTCTGCAGGGTCTGAAGACGGAAAGTTGCAGCTTCACAAACCTGTGAGCAGATGCATACGTTGCAGCACCGTTAGTTGGTGACTAAAATGAAAACAAGAAATTTTAAGAAAGAACAAAAGATGGCCTTAAATTTCTGCTTCTGGCTGCTGGGAGTTTAAACGAACACATTATCATCGCAATTTCAACTGGAGAAGCTGGGATTGTTCTCTTTAGACCAGAGAAGGTTAAGGGGAGATTTAATTATGAGGGGTTTTGATAGAGTAGAAAGGGAGTGTCGGTAACCGGAGGACACCGATTTAAATTGGCAAAAGACCTTGAGAGGAGAAAAGGAGAATTTCTTTTACGCAGCAAGTTGTGATTTGGAACGCGCTGCCTGAAGGAGCGCAGATTCAATAGTAACTCTCAAAAGAAAGAAAGACTTGCATTTATATAGCGCCTTTCACGACCACTGGACGTCAAAGCGCTTTACAGCCAATGATGTACTTTTGGAGTGTAGTCACTGTTGTAATGCGAGAAAAAGGAATTGGATATATATTACAAAAGGAAAAATTTATCGCAGGGCTATGGGGAAAGAACAGAAGGGAGTGAGATTAATTGGATCGCTCTGTCAAAAGAGCCAGCACAAACACGATGGGCCGAATGGCCTCCTTCCGTGCAGTACGACTCTATGAAATATAAACACGTAAGGGGGAAATGTCCCGACAGTGGCCTGATGGTGGGCGTATAGGATATTGGAGCGTGTATCCCACAGGAATTTACAGCCAATGATTTCAATGGCAGGCAGAGTGAAAGCCCAAGTTTCTAGCTGTGTCCTCCTTGGGGCCAAGGTTCCTGGCCAGAAGCACAACTACCTCCAGAGAATTAAACCAGCACATTCAAATCCAGCTCCACGGAGCTTGCTGTGTGCAAATTGGCTGCTGTGTTTCCTAAGCTACAACAGTGACTACACTTCAAAAGTACTTTCTTGGTTTGAGTCCCACTCCAGAGACTGGAACACAAAAATCCAGGCTGACACTCCCAGTGCAGTGCTGAGGGAGTGCTGCATTGTCGGAGGTGCCGTCTTTCAGATGAGACGTTAAACCGAAGCCTGTCTAGCCTCTTAGGTGGACATAAAAGATCCCACGGCACTATTTCAAAGAAGAGCAGGGGAGTTATCCCCAGTGTCTTGGCCAATATTTATCCCTCAATCAACATCACTAAAACAGATTATCTGGTCATTATCACATTGCTGTTTGTGGGAGCTTGCTGTGCGCAAATTGGCTGCTGCGTTTCCTACATTACAACAGTAACTACATTCCAAAAGTACTTCATTGGCTGCAAAGCACTTTGGTATATACTGGGGACGCGAAAGGCGCTATAGAAATGCAAGTCTATGTTTTTTAACAAGGGCTAGATCCATTGCACGGCGGGAATAAAGCCATTTAGAATACCTTTAGAAGACATGACAGCAACTTTTGGCAGCCCATCCCTGCAAAAAGCAAAGCAGAACCCGAGGGAACTCTTAATGAGTGTAAATTCCTCTTCACATTACACCTTCTTCTGCGCTTGCTCCGAGCGGGTGAATCAGCAGCTTTCTTCAAGTCAAAGTCAAATTAGGGATTGTCAGTTTCATGAATGTTAAATACTTTCAGCCGTCAGTGAAACAGTTTGCGCCTGTACCCAACCCCTTCCAGTTTTCACCCCTGTGATCCTGAGGGCACTGTGCCACTGTGGGGTGTGGGTCTACTGCTATCCTAGGGAAAGAAAGAGAGAGAGAAAGAACGAAAGAGAGAGAGAGAGAGAAAGAGAAAAAAAAGAAAGAAAGAGAGAGAGAAAGAGAAAAAGAGAGAGAAAGAAAGAGAGAGAGGGAGAAAGAGAGAAAGAAAGAGAAAAAAGAAAGAGAAAGAAAAAAAGAGAGAGAGAGAAAGAAAGAGAAAGAAAGAAAGAAAGAAAGAAAGAAAGAAAGAAAGAAAGAAAGAAAGAAAGAAAGAAAGAAAGAAAGAAAGAAAGAAAGAAAGAAAGAAAGAACGTTCATGGCCGCTTTCACTGCTGTGATTCCCGAGGCCTGGGAAACCCGCACAGCACCTGTTAAATTTGAATCAAGTTCCCAATTGCACTGCCCGATTTAAATATGTTAATGAAGTGCCCCACCTCGGGGTCTGGCCACTCGCACAACACAAAACCCACTGCCCTGTACCCGCGAGACACGTGCCCGCCGTGACTCTCTCAGTGGGAGGGGCTAGGAGTGAGCAGGTACTGCTGGTTGTTTGATTACTGCAAGGAGTTGGAGTGAGTTTGTGAAAAGATGGCATTGGGTTTTTGGGGTGTTTTTGGCCCATAACCAGCAGCCCATAGTGCAGGGCCCCTCAGCAAACAATGTTCCCAGGATGAATTTAATCAGTGGAGAAAATGTTGGGGGAAAGGAGAATAAAAGGCCCAAAGGTTTGGGCCGGGACCCCAGGAGGTTGGTAAAGAAAACACGGTGGTGGTTCAGTGCCAGGATAAGGAGATGCGAGCTTGGGATATTATCCGGGCCGTACATGAGGACTGCGGGGAGGGAAGTTGCTTTGCTTGCCGACCAAAGCCGAATGTTGGGTTCGAGGTGACGGTCAGTGGGCGAGAGGAGATGGAAAGACTTTTACTGAGCCTGAAGGTTGGTGAGAAGGACTTGGATGTATCTTTGCTGTATTCTGAAGAGGTGGTAGTTTCATTCTTAAACCTGCCAGTTTATGTTGAGGACGATGTGCTGATAAAAAAATGTTGGAGTCGTGGGACATTAAACTTTGCTCAGTAATAAAGAGGAGATACTATCCTGAAACGCTGGTAGCCGATGGAATCTGTTATGTAAAGATACGGTTCCTAGAAGAGGTGAAGTTATTGCCCTACAGCATGAAATTCCAGACAATGGAAGGAGTGCAGTACTTCCGGGTTCTGCATGATAACCAGGCGAAGGTTTGCTATTACTGTCTCGGACACGACTATCTTGTAAGAAGCTGTCCAGACCTGCACTGTTATAACTGAGGCAAGTCTGGACACATCGCTCGGAACTGCAAGGCAGACAGCTGTGCGGTTTGTCACAAAGGTCCCACCCGCTGTGAGTGTGAGGCAGCAGGAAGCCCCTTAAGTGATGAACAGTACCTGTTACAGGAGACAAATTAAACTTCAGGTTTTGATGTGTTGGAGGAACGGTATGCAGAGGGGTGGACAGGATTTGTCTGATACAATGGAATGATCATGGTGTTGTCAGTGTTTTTAATGTTGAATAAATTATATTTTAAAACATTTTTTCAAGTGAATAGCACTCTCGCCTCTGAGTCAGAAGGTTGTGGGTTCAAGTCCCACTCCAGAGACTTGAGCACAATCTAGGCTGACAGACCCAGTGCAGTGCTGAGGGAGCGCTGCACTGTCGGAGGTGTCATCTTTCAGATGAGACGTTAAACCGAGGCCCCGTCTGCTCTCTCAGGTGGATGTAAAAGATCCCACGGCACTATTTCGAAGAAGAGCAGGGGAGTTCTCCCCGGTGCCCTGGGGCCAATATTTATCCCTCAATCACCATCACTAAAAACAGATTGTCTGGTCATTATCACATTGCTGTTTGTGGGAGCTTGCTGTGCGCAAGTTGGTTGCTACATTTCCCACATTACAACAGTGACTACACTCCAAAAGTACTTCATTGGCCGTAAAGTGTGTGAGACAATTGGTGGTTGTGAAAGGCGCTATACAAATGCAAATCTTTTTTTTAAAATTCCAACACACTCTTGGCTAGCCTCCCTTCTTCCACCCTCCATAAACTTGAGCTCATCCAAAACTCAGCTGCCCCTGTCCTAAAACGCACCAAGTCCTGTTCACCTATCACCCCTGACCTACAGTGGCTCCCGGTCCAACAATACCTCGATTTTAAGATTCTCATCCTTGTTTTCAAATCCCTCCATGTCCTCGCCCTCTCCCTATCTCTGTAACCTCCTCCAGCTCCACAACCCTCTGAGAACTCTGCACTCCTCCAATTCTGGCCTCTCGTGCATTTTCCCCAGATTTCCATCGCTCCACCATTGGCGGCCTTGTCTTTAGCTGCCTGGGCCCCAAGCTCTGGAATTCACTCCTTAAACCACTCCAACTCTCTCTCCTCCCTTAAGACGCTCCTTAAAACTGACCTCTTTGACCAAGCTTTTGGTCACCTGCCCTAATATCTCCTCGTGTGGCTCGGTATTAAATTTTGTTTGACAATCGCTCCTGTGAAGTGTCTTGGGACGTTTTACAACATTGAAGGAGCTATATAAATGCAGGTCGTTGTTTTATGGTGCAGTTACGGAGAGTAGGACTAAACGGGCCTTTTTCGGGTTGGCAGGGTGTAACTAGCGAAGTACCACGAGGACCAGTGCTGGGGCTTCAGCCATTCATTCAATGGCGGCCGACAGATTCTGCTGCCGCCCAAGACAACGTTCCAGCCTGATATCTCTGGACTCTCCTTCAGAATGGAAACAGAAGAGGCGGATGTGGCGTTTAATATGATCAGAGTGAAGGAAGGGTGGGAATGTGAAGGGCCGAATGGCCTACCCCTGCACCTATTTTCTATGTTTCTATATAAAAAAACACGGAGAATACCAGAGAGAAATCATGGGCGAAAAGTTCATTCGAGCAGCGGCACCCGTCAGCGTCCGAGAGGGGCACGAGAGGGCCGCTAAGCACTTACCGCCAGAGCGCCGCGCTGTCAGCGCCTCCCGGAAACTTTAGTGGAGGTTTACCGGCGGTGCAACGCGTTAGCGCTGCGTATTCTAGCGCCACCCACTTGGTGACGTCAGTGCGTGTGCAACGCCCCGTTAGCGCCATGGTCGAGAACTTCGCCTGCCTTAGTGCCTGGCGCTAATCGCGAGAGGGAAAGCAGGTGTTCCCAAACTTCCCGGTGCGATAAGGAGACGGCTCAGCAGGTGGACGGTTATAAGGTGAGATTCCTTCACTTGCATTCACTTTATTTACACTTGTTTAAGCTTGTCCAATGTTTAACAGTGTTCAAATGACTTCCCCTTGCGTTTATTGTACCCCTCGGGTGGCCCCTCCCCCAGGATACCGGTTTCCGAACACCACAACTTCCGCGGTGCTTCCGCCATTGCATTTTAGCGCCCCGAGAGGAGTATGGAACGCCTCCGAGAGGAGTATGGAACGTCTCCGAGAGGAGTATGGAACGTCCGCTCCCCGCTTCATTCAATCATAGAAATTTACAGCACGGAAGGAGGCCATTTCGGCCCATCGTGTCTGTGCCAGCCAACAAAGAGCTACCCAGCCTAATCCCACATTCCAGCTCTCGGTCCGTAGCCCTGTAGGTTACAGCACTTCAGGTGCACATCCAGGTACTTTTTAAATGTGGTGAGGGCTTCTGCCTCTACCATCCTTTCAGGCAGTGAGTTCCAGACCCCCACCACCCTCTGGGTGAAAACATTTCCCCTCAAATCCCCTCTAAACCTTCCCCCAATTACTTTAAATCTATGCACTCTGGTTGTTGACCTGTCTACTAAGGGAAACAGGTCCTTCCTATCCACTCTATCTCAGCCCCTCATAATTATATACACCTCAATAAGGTCTCCCCTCAACCTCCTCTTTCCTCATAGCTAAAATTCTCCAGTCCAAGGAACATCCTTGTCAATCTCCTCTGTACCTCCTTGTTTACAAATCCCTCCATGGCCTCGCCCCTCCCTATCTCTGTAATCTTTTTCAGCCTCACAACCCCACACAATGTCTGCGCTCCTCAAATTCTGCCCTCTTGAACATCCCACATTATAGCTGCTCAACCATCGGTGGCCGTGCCTTCTGCTGCCTGGGCCCCAAGCTCTGGAACTCCCTCCCTAAACCTCTCTGCCTCTCTAACTCTCTTTCCTCCTTTAAGACGCTCCTTAAAACCTAATTCTTTGATCAAACTTTTGGTCATCTGCCGTAATTTCTTCTTTTGTGGCTCGGTGTTACATGTATCTGTTTTGTCTTGTTACACTGCTGTGAAGCACCTTGGGAATTTTTACTACGTTAAAGGCGCTATATAAATAAAAGTTATTATTATTATTATTTTAGTGCTTAGAGCGCTGAAAACCAATATCCCGGTTGGGGGCGGTAAACATCGCCCGATGCTATAAAGTTAATGACCAGGTGGTGTCAACGCCTGAAACCGGGCTATAACGAATTTTTAGCCTCATGGGTGGAATGTTATCTCAGTCATGTAACGGTCAGGAACAAGAAGCCATTAAAGAAACAAACAATGTGTAAATAGCAAAAGAAGGGAGACCGAAAGAAAATGGAAAACGTGGAGAATCTGGGGCTCAGGTGTAGGGTAAGAAGAGGTTTGAAAATAAAGCTTTGGTCAAAGTTCGAAGTGACTGTTCAGACCAGGGTTGCAGGAGGCTTGCGGTTACCTTTGTCGGGGCAGCGTGTGATCAATGAGTGAGAGGTGAGAGTGGGAACGGGAGAGGGTTAACGTGGAGGGCTACAGGGACCACAGATGTGCGGTAAAGCTTATCTACATTTGGAGCGATTAAAATCGGGGATGCACAAGAGGCCAGAATTAGAGGAGTGCAGATATCTCGGGGGGAGGGGGGGTGATTGTGGGGTTGGAGGAGATTACAGAGCTTGGGAGGGGCAAGGCCATGGAGGGATCTGAAAATAAGGATGAGAATTTTAAAATCGAGGCGTTGCTTAACCGAGAGCCAATGTAGGTCAGTGAGCACAGGGGGTGAAACTGTTTCATTCTTTCCATTTACATTATATCAATTGTTAGATTAACTGATGGAATAACGTTTCTATTTTATTTTATTGCAAAATTGCAGTTGAAAAATAGAGGGTTTGAAATAGTATCGTTTGGTGTGGTAAAGCTCAAATTGCAAAACGCCCCCAGCCCCCACCCCGAAAACAATTCCCACCCACACCGCTGGTGGTTGATGGCCCGATGTTGGTTTCTGCACAAATCGTAGTTTTGCTTTATGCAAAATATAAAATCCATGATATTCAATGCGTCTCTAAATAGTGCATCACATTCCCAACACCGGGTGACGGTTTTGATAAGACTGCTGTAAACAGTCTGCTTTGTGTTATCATTCACACCCGCTTTGTGATGCGTGCCAACACAGGCATCAAATACACAGCACCGCACTGCACCTCCGCATTCTCCGATCCAACGCCCAGAGAGGGAACTCAATTGGGAACAACTGAATGGCTACGCTCCAGGATTACCTCCAGGAAATGATTAACCTCCAGGGCACTGCTGTGAGCAAAAAACCCAGGGGTAAATCACAGGGGCATTTAACAAATTGTTGATTTCTTTCAACGCTATCACTCATAAATTATAAAAATATTGGAGCTGGCAGTAGGGGAAAGGCTGGTTCACCAACGGTCAAGATTAGTCCAATTGGGTTTCAGAGCTTGATCCCTTTCCAATGGGCCGTAGGATGGTCTGGACCAATTGAGTAGAACTAACCGATACTCTCTGGAGTTTAGAAGAATGAGAGGCGCGCTCATTAAAACATACAAGATTCTGATGGAAATTGGCATGGTAGATGCAGGGAGGATGTTTACCCCGGGCTGGAGAGTCTAGAACCAAGGGGTCACAGTCTCAGGATAAGGGGTCGGCCATTTAGGACTGAGATGAGGAGGAATTTCTTCACTCAGAGAATCTTTGGAATTCTCTGCTCCAGAGGGCTGTGCTTGCTCAGTCGTTGAGTGTATTCAAGGCTGAGATCGATAGATTTTTGGACTGTAAGGGAATTAAGGGATCTGGGGATCGGATGGGAAAGTGGAGTTGAGGTCGAAGATCAGCCATGATCTCATTGAATGGCGGAGCAGGCTCGAGGGGCCGAATGGCCGACTCCTGCTCCTAATCCTTATGTTCTGATGTTCAATGGCGGGAGTGTGGAGGTGGGGCAGTTCGAGGCGGGAAGTCACGTGATGAAACCTCCAGGAATATGCCCAACCAGAGTTGGCAACCCTGCCGCCAGTGTGAATGAGATTGGACACGATTCATATTGCAACCTGTGTATCCTTGTTCAGATTAAGCTGAGGGAGCGATTAGTTCTTGTTTATTATCCACTTGAAACACTCTCCTGTCTTTACTCTCTGGCATGTGACAGTGTTTTCCTAACATAACCGTATCCTTATCTACTCTTACCTTCAGCAAAGTAGGGAGTAACATCAGGACTTTGATAGAGGCAGCTGAGATGAACTAGGGAGTGGCTTGCTATAATATGCAAATAATTTCCTGTTTAATGAAGGTGAGCGTACTGATTACAGAAAGTGTACTGACTCCAGGACACACAAAGAAAGACTTGCATTTATATAGTGCCTTTCACGACCTCAGGACATCCCAAAGTGCTTTACAGCCAATGAAGTACCTTTTGGAGTGCAGTCACTGTTGTAATGTGGGAAACGCGGCAGCCAACTTGCGCACAGCAAGCTCCCACAAACAGCAATGTGATAAATAATCAGAGCGTCTATTTATAGTGATGTTGATTGAGGGATAAATATTGGCCCCAGGACAATGGGGATAACTCCCCTGATCTTCTTCAAAATAGTGCCCTGTGATATTTTACTTCCAATTGAGACAGCAGACAGGGCCTCAGTTTAACATCTCATCTGAAAAATGGCACCTCCGACAGTGCATCACTCCCTCAGTACTGCACTGGAGTGTCAGCCTAGAATTTTGTGCTCGACTATCTGGGGTGGGACTCAAACCAAGAAAGTACTTTTGAAGTGCAGTCACTGTTATAATGTAAGAAACGCGGCAGGCAATTTACCCACAGCAAGCTTCCACAAACATTTTGTGATGTTAGTTAGGGAATAAATCTTGGCCAGAACATTGGGGATAACTCCCTGCTCTTCTTTCAAATAGTGGTCACGGGATCTTTTACGTCCACCTGAGAGAGAAGACGGAGCCTCAGTTCAACAGTTCAGCCGAAAGACGGCACCTCCAACAGTGCACTCCCTCAGTACTGCCCCTCTGACAGTGCGATGCTCCCTCTGTACTGCCCCTCTAACAGTGGGGCACTCCCTCAGTACTGCCCCTCTGACAGTGCGGCACTCCCTCTGTACTGCCCCTTTGACAGTGCGGCGCTCCCTCAGTACTGCCCCTCCGACAGTGCGGTGCTCCCTCAGTACTGCCCCTCCGACAGTGCGGCGCTCCCTCAGTACTGCCCCTCTGACAGTGCAGCACTGCCTCAGTACTGTCCCTCCAACAGTGCAGCACTCCCTCAGTACTGCCCCTCCGACAGTGTGGCGCTCCCTCAGTACTGCCCCTCCTACAGTGTGGCGCTCCCTCAGTACTGCCCCCCCGAAAGTGCAGCACTCCCTCAGTACTGCCCCTCCGACAGTGCAGCACTCCCTCAGTACTGCCCCTTCGACAGTGCAGCACTCCCTCAGTACTGCCCCTCCGACAGTGCAGCACTCCCTCAGTACTGCCCCCCCGAAAGTGCAGCACTCCCTCAGTACTGCCCCCCCGAAAGTGCAGCACTCCCTCAGTACTGCCCCTCCGACAGTGCAGCACTCCCTCAGCACTGCACTGGAATGTCAGTCTGGATTTGTGTGCTCAGGTCCCTGGAGTGGGACTTGAACCCATGACCTTCTGACTCAGAGGCGAGAGTGCTGCCCACTGAGCCCCGGCCAACACGACATTTCAGCAAAAGTCCGTGAAACCTGTCATTAAGTCGCACAGTGTACCCTGGAGGCATCGTTAGAATAGATGAGCTAAGCTTAATACCCTTGTAATTTCTTTGCAGCTAAATTATATTGCAATGCCCATGTGCCTACAGATGTTGTACGACACTGATTTCATTTCATGTTTTTGTGAGCGTACATGGCTTTTATTTTTTCAGTTCCAGATATGTCGAGGAACAGAGGGACCTTGGAGTGCATGTCCACAGATCCCTGAAGGTTGTAGGTCAGGCATACAGAATACTTGCCTTTATTAGCCCAGGCATAGAATACAAGACTAGGGAGGTTATGCTTGAACTGTATAAAACACTGGTTAGACCACAGCTAGAGTACTGTGTGTAGGTCTGGTCACCGCATTACAGGAAAGATGTGATTGCACTAGAGAGGGTACAGAGGGGATTTACGAGGATGTTGCCTGGACTGGAGAATTTTAGCTATGATGAACAATTGGATAGGCTGGGTTTGGTTTCTTTGGAAGAGGGAAGACCTTATTGAGATATATAAAGTTATGAGGGGCCGAGATAGAGTGAATTCGCTGCCTGAAAGGGTGGTAATGGCAGAAACCCTCACCACATTTAAAAAGTACTTGGATGTGCACCTGAAGTGCCGTAACCTACAGGGCTACGGACCGAGAGCTGGAAAGTGGGATTAGGCTGGATAGTTCTTGGTCGGCCGGTGCGGACACGATGGGCCGAAATGGCCTCCTTCTGTGCTGTAAATTTCTAGGACTCCGATCTATGATATGTCTGCTCAAAATCCCTGTCGCTGATTCTCATCATCACTGTCGGGAGTGATGGTGACAATGATAAAGGATAGCCCCTGTCCGTGGGTATGTCGAGCCCTATAAAAGCATTAAATCAAAATTCCGAAATATTATATTCACCTCGCACCAGTCTCTCTCTGTGTCTGTAGCACACGGCACAGGAAGACCAACATTGCTAATAAAAGTGCTTTATAAGTGCAGGATTTTAAACCTTTATTTATTCGTACGCAGGATGTGAGCATCGCTGGCAAGGCCGGCATTTATTGCCCAACCCTAGCTGGCCTTGAGAAGGTGGTGGTGAGCCGCCACCTTGAACCGCTGCAGTCCGGGTGGTGAAGGTGTTCCCACTGTGCTGACCTTGTTTGTAGCGGTTTGGTATAACTGAGTGTCTCGCTGGGCCATTTCAGAGGGCAGTTAAGAGTCAACCACATTGCTGTGAGGCTGGAGTCACCTATAGGTCAGACCGGGTAAGGACAGCAGATTTCCTTCCCGAAAGGGACATTAGGGAACCAGATGGGTTTTTACGACAATCCGATAGTTTCATGGTCACCATTACTGACCCTGGCTTTTTATTTCAGATTTAATTAATGAACTGAATTTAAATTCCCCAGCTGCCGTGGAGGGATTTGAAGTTAGGTCTCCAGATCGTTAATCCGGGCCTCGGGATTCATCATCATCACAGGCAGTCCCTCGGAATCGAGGAAGACTTGCTTCCACTCTAAAAGTGAGTTCTCAGGTGACTGAACAGTCCAATACAGGAATTACCGTCTCTATCACAGGTGGGACAGACAGTGGTTGAGGGAAAGGGTGGGTGGGACTGGTTTGCCGCACGCTCCTTCCGCTGCCTGCGCTTGATTTCTGCATGCTCTCGGCGACGAGACTCGAGGTGCTCAGCGCCCTCCCGGATGCTCTTCCTCCACTTAGGGCGGTCTTTGGCCAGGGACTCCCAGGTGTCGGTGGGGATGTTGCATTTTATCAAGGAGGCTTCAAGGGTGTCCTTGAAATGTTTCCTCTGCCCGCCTGGGGCTCGCTTGCCGTGTAGGGGTTCCGAGTAGAGCGCTTGCTTTGGGAGTCTTGTGTCGGGCATGCGGACAATGTGGCCCTGCCCAGCGGAGCTGGTCGAGTGTGGTCAGTGCTTCGATGCTGGGGATGTTGACCTGGTCGAGGACACTGACATTGGTGTGACTATTCTCGATCCTCCCAGGGGGGCCTCTGGATTGGTAGTCCAGTAACATAATACTGTGCTACCATACCCTCAAGGTTGCTCTTGCCGAAGCCAAATATCAGTAAAGGGACAGGTTTCACCACTTGTTTTCTTTGGGTGAGCCCGGGTCGTATGGTCGATGCGACACATTGCCGACAATGTTTACTAACCCGCCCATCGGGTTACTGTCTGCATCGGGTACAGCGCTGGGTTTACACCCCAACTCATTTCACTCTCCCGCGGACAGCAATATTGGGCGGGTTAGAAACATAAAAACATAGAAAATAGGTGCAGGAGTAGGCCATTCGGCCCTTCCAGCCTGCACCACCATTCAATATGATCATGGCTGATCATTCACCTCAGTACCCCATTCCTGCTTTCTCTCCACACCCCTTGATCCCTTTAGCCGTAAGGGCCACATCTAACTCCCTCTTGAATATATCTAACGAACTGGCCTCAACAACTTTCTGTGGAAGATAAGTCCACAGGTTCACAATTCTCTGAGTGAAGAAGTTTCTCCTCATCTCGATCCTAGATGGCTTACCCCTTATCCTTAGACTGTGACCCCTGTTTCTGGTCTTCCCCAACATCAGGAACATTCTTCCTGCATCTAACCTGTCCAATCCCGTCAGAATTTTATATGTTTCTATGAGATCCCCTCTCATTTTTCTAAACTCCAGTGAATATAAGCCTAGTCAATCCAGTCTTTCTTCATATGTCAGTCCTGCCATCCCAGGAATCAGTCTGGTGAACCTTCGCTGCACTCCCTCACTAGCAAGAATGTCCTTCCTCAGATTAGGAGACCAAAACTGCGCACAATACTCAAGGTGTGGTCTCACCAAGACCCTGTATAACTGCAGTAAGACCTCCCTGCTCCTATACTCAAATCCTCTCGCTATGAAGGCCAGCATGCCATTTGCAAAACCGATGTTCCTCCTGGTCCCGTAGACTTCCCGAGTTAGATTGAAATCTTTTGAATGAGGTGTTAAAGTGAGGCCCCCTCAGGAAGACATAAAAGATCCCACGGCACTAATTCGAAGAGGAGCAGAGAAGTTCTCCCCGGTGTCCTGGGGCCAATATTTATCCCTTAATCAACATCACTGGGAAACAGATTATCCGGTCATTATCACATTGCTGTATGCGGGAGCTTGCTGTGCAAGTCTTTCTGAATTTGCAGCCCCTACGGGCATGTACACGGTTTTGTGATAAGTAATTAATTAACTTCCGTTTTGATTAATTTTTAAATACGTGACGTTTTTTAAAAAATGTATTTTAAGTGTTTGTGTGTTTTTGCGGGGTACAAGTGCTGCGTCCAAAATCCAGAGTTCCGGAATGTTCTGGAATCCGGACTCCAGACCGATCGTTGGCAGGGCCGTCAGGAATCCGTAAAATGTTCCGGAATCTGGACCCGACGACTCTGCCGACCTCGGGCATCGCCTCGCCGCCGCTGCCCGACCACGGGGCCTCCTCACCGGCCCACTGAACGTCTCTTCGGCGGGAAGTCCCCCCCACCTCACCTTTCTGACATTCCGAAATCCGGAAATACCCGAACCTGGGCTCAGGTGTTTCCAGATTCGTGACGTCAGAAAGCAAATCGAAAGCCCAGAATCCAGAACGACCTCGGTCCCGAGGGTTCCGGATTTTAGGCTCTGCACCTGTATTCCCATTCATAAGTTGTTGAGGCCAGTTCACTAAATATATTCAAAAAGGAGTTGGATGTAGTCCTTACTACTAGGGGGATCAAGGGGTATGGCGAGAAAGCAGGAATGGGGTACTGAAGTTGCATGTTCAGCCATGAACTCATTGAATGGTGGTGCAGGCTCGAAGGGCCGAATGGCCTACTCCTGCACCTATTTTCTATGTTTCTATGTTTCTATGTCTATACTTGTGGTGATTTCGTACATACCCCCCCATTTTGATTGGTTGGGTCGGCCCACGTGACCCCGGGGTATTCCTGCGAAGCGTCTACGTCCCTGGGATACGTGGGCCTCTATCCTGGGGTTCGTGTAGTGACCCCAGACCACAAGTCTCCCAACCTCCGGACCACCAGATAAACTCATAGAACTTTTTCAGGTCGGTGGCAGCCGCCCGCGGGAAGTCTCCAACTGCAATTTCTAGGCCAATGGCCCAGAAATCCCAGCCTCCCTGGGTCCGTACGGAGTGTGTACGGACCCAGGAAGGCATCGCAAAAGCCGGTTTTCGGCGCGTAATACGCCTGTGCTGAAAAACGGCTTTTCCGATCTGTCAAGTTTCTGGCCTGACAGATCTCCCGCATCCCACAGCAGAGATTGGGCTACTTACCCATCTCTTGCCCAGCAAAGGTCCTTAAAACTCTTGCGCCTGGTGAAAGCAGGCGTATAGCCTATTATTTTACCAGCGTAAGAGTTTAAAAACATATCAAAAACATATTAAAATAAAAGTTAAAAATACATGTTTAAAAACCCTGCCCACTCAGGTACTTTTATTTTAAACCATAAATAAAACTTTTTGAAAAATTGGCAAATTTTTTTTTTCAAAAACATTTCTATCAACTTTACTTTCTATATTGTATTTATTTGAGGTGTTGAGGTTTTTTTTAATGTTTTATGTAGTGTTTGGGTGTTTGGGGGTGTTTCTCATTCATAGTCATCGGAGTTTAGGACTTACCAAACTCCTATTACTGTGAATGAGAATATACTATATCTGATTGGCTGCCCAGAGCCATGTGACTCCAGCTCCAGGCCTGCGCATGTCCTGACGTGCACGCGCTGCGGCACGCAGTCAATGGGCGCCTCAGGACCGGGATCTCGCGAGGGCACAGCAGCTTCAGGTAGGTGCGCTTCTTTTTTCCAGAATCCAGTCGAATGCCCGCGAGAAGGAGAAACCGGGATTTTGGGCCAATATCTTTGGGCTCTATGGAGGACCTCAAAAATCAGCCCGCGTTCTACTCCTGACTCGCTATTCAGTGAACGCCCTGCTGGGGAGTGCGTGGGCCATCGGCTTGGGGGACGATCGGGCCCCTTGCCGTGAACGGTGAAATATCCTGACAACGCACGGAGCCAGGGCTCATAACCATCTGGACAAGGTGCTGGCTGGATCTGTGCGACTGACTTAGGTTAGGCTGCCCGGGCCTTGGAGAGGGAGCAGAGGAGATTTACTGGAATGCGACCAGTGATGAGCAGTTTCAGTTACGAGGAGACACTGGAGAAGCTGGTGTTGCTCTCCGAGCTGAGAAGGTTAAGGGAAGATTTAACAGATGTGTTCAAAATTACAGTGGGTTTTGATGGCGTAGATGGGGAAATTGTTTCCAGTGGCAAAGGGGTCGGTAACCAGAGGACACAGATTTAAGATCATTGGCGGAAGAACCAGGGAGAAATGAGGACAAATTGTTTTATGCAGCGAGTTGTTGTAATCTGGAACGCACTTCCTGAAAGGGAGGTGGGAACAGATTCAATAGTGACTTTCAAAAGGGAAATTGGATAAATACTTTAATGTCAAAGATCTACAGGACTATAGGGAAAGAGCCGGGGAGTGGGACTAATTAAGAACATAAGAATTCGGAGCTGGAGTTGGCCATTCAGCCCCTCGAGCCTGCTCCGCCATTCAATGAGATCATGGCTGATCTTCGACCTCAACTCCACTTCCTGCACTATCTCCATATCCCTTAATTTCCTCAGTTCCCCCAAATTTTTCGACCTCTGTCTTGAATATACGTAACAACTGAACACCCACAGCCCTCTGGGGTGGAGAATTTCAAAGATTCACAATCCTTTGAGTGAAGAAATTTCATCTCAGTCCTAAATGGCCGACCTCTTATTCTGGGACTATGACCCCTGGTTCTAGACATTAAGGCGGATTGCAAAAGTTTCTATAGGTATGTAAAGAGAAAAAGGTTAGTAAAGACAAACATAGGTCCCCTGCAGTCAGAATCAGGGGAAGTCATAACGGGGAACAAAAAAATGGCAGACCAATTGAACAAGTACTTTGGTTCAGTATTCACTAAGGAGGACACAAACAACCTTCCGGATATAAAAGGGGTCAGAGGGTCTAGTAAGGAGGAGGAACTGAGGGAAATCTTTATTAGTCGGGAAATTGTGTTGGGGAAATTGATGGGATTGAATGCCGATAAATCCCCAGGGCCTGATGGACTGCATCCCAGAGTACTTAAGGAGGTGGCCTTGGAAATAGCGGATGCATTGACAGTCATTTTCCAACATTCCATTGACTCTGGATCAGTTCCTATGGAGTGGAGGGTAGCCAATGTAACCCCACTTTTTAAAAAAGGAGGGAGAGAGAAAGCAGGGAATTATAGACCGGTCAGCCTGACCTCAGTAGTGGGTAAAATGATGGAATCAATTATTAAGGATGTCATAGCAGCGCATTGGGAAAAAGGTGACATGATAGGTCCAAGTCAGCATGGATTTGTGAAAGGGAAATCATGCTTGACAAATCTTCTGGAATTTTTTGAGGATGTTTCCAATAAAGTGGACAAAGGAGTACCAGTTGATGTGGTATATTTGGACTTTCAGAAGGCTTTCGACAAGGTCCCACACAGGAGATTAATGTGCAAAGTTAAAGCACATGGGATTGGGGGTAGTGTGCTGACGTGGATTGAGAACTGGTTGTCAGACAGGAAGCAAAGAGTAGGAGTAAATGGGTACTTTTCGGAATGGCAGGCAGTGACTAGTGGGGTACCGCAAGGTTCTGTGCTGGGGCCCCAGCTGTTTACACTGTACATTAATGATTTAGACGAGGGGATTAAATGTAGTATCTCCAAATTTGCGGATGACACTAAGTTGGGTGGCAGTGTGAGCTGCGAGGAGGATGCTATGAGGCTGCAGAGTGACTTGGATAGGTTAGGTGAGTGGGCAAATGCGTGGCAGATGAAGTATAATGTGGATAAATGTGAGGTTATCCACTTTGGTGGTAAAAACAGAGAGACAGACTATTATCTGAATGGTGACAGATTAGGAAAAGGGAAGGTGCAACGAGACCTGGGTGTCATGGTACATCAGTCATTGAAGGTTGGCATGCAGGTACAGCAGGCGGTTAAGAAAGCAAATGGCATGTTGGCCTTCATAGCGAGGGGATTTGAGTACAGGGGCAGGGAGGTGTTGCTACAGTTGTACAGGGCCTTGGTGAGGCCACACCTGGAATATTGTGTACAGTTTTGGTCTCATAACTTGAGGAAGGACATTCTTGCTATTGAGGGAGTGCAGCGAAGATTCACCAGACTGATTTCCGGGATGGTGGGACTGACCTATCAAGAAAGACTGGATCAACAGGGCTTGTATTCACTGGAGTTCAGAAGAATGAGAGGGGATCTCATAGAAACGTTTAAAATTCTGACGGGTTTGGACAGGTTGGATGCAGGAAGAATGTTTCCAATGTTGGGGAAGTCCAGAACCAGGGGTCACAGTCTAAGGATAAGGGGTAAGCCATTTAGGACCGAGATAAGGAGAAACTTCTTCACCCAGAGAGTGGTGAACCTGTGGAATTCTCTACCACAGAAAGTTGTTGAGGCCAATTCACTAAATATATTCAAAAGGGAGTTAGATGAAGTCCTTA
The DNA here is from genome assembly GCF_044704955.1 of Pristiophorus japonicus. Taxonomy (NCBI): domain Eukaryota; kingdom Metazoa; phylum Chordata; class Chondrichthyes; family Pristiophoridae; genus Pristiophorus; species Pristiophorus japonicus. Next base: position 234,490,375 of record NC_091984.1, read on the forward strand.
CTACTCGGGGGATCAAGGGGTATGGCGTGAAAGCAGGAAGGGGGTACTGAAGTTTCATGTTCAGCCATGAACTCATTGAATGGCGGTGCAGGCTAGAAGGGCTGAATGGCCTGCTCCTGCACCTATTTTCTATGTTTCTATGTTTCTAGACTCTCCAGCCTGGGGAAACACCCTCCCTGCATCTATCCTGGCAAGCATCTTAAGAATTTTATGTTTCAATTAAATCACCTCGCATTCTTCTAAACTCTTAAGAATATAGGCCTAGTCTACTCAATCTCTCCTCATAGGACATACAGGAACCTGTCTAATTGGATAGCTCTCTCAAAGAGTACAAGCAGGATGGGATGAATGGCCTCCTTAAGTGCTATAAGATTCTGTGAACGTGAGGATACATAGGGAGAAAAAGAAAGATTTACATTTCTATAGCGCCATTCACAACCACCGGACGTCTCTAAGCGCTTTACAACCAATGAAGTACTTTTGGAGTGTAGTCACTGTTGTAATGTGGGAAACGCGGCAGCCAATTTGCACACAGCAAGCTCCCACAAACAGCAATGTGATAATGACCAGATAATCTGTTTTAGTGATGTTGATTGAGGGATAAATATTGACCCCAGGACACCGGGGAGAATTCCCCTGCTCTTCTGCGAAATAGTGTCATGGGATCTGTGAGAGCAGACGGGGCCTCAGTTTAACGTCTCATCCGAAAGACGGTGCAGCGCTCCCTCAGTACTGCCCCTCTGACACTGCTGCGCTCCCTCAGTACTGCCCCTCTGACACTGCTGCGCTCCCTCAGTACTGCCCCTCTGACACTGCAGCGCTCCCTCAGCACTGCACTGGAGTATCGGCCTGGATTTATGTGTTCATGTCTCTGGAGTGCGATTTGAACCCACGAGCTTCGGACACTGAAGCGAGGGTGCTACCCACTGAGCCACAGCTGACACCGGGGTCAAAAGGGGTTAAAGATTGCAGGGAGTCACTCTCTCCACTTACCCGACATCGAGCAGAGCAAATAACAAGAGGACAAGTGTTATCAGGAAGTGTTTTTTTCCCCGCTTAGCTTTGATTCTCTTTCTAATGGCTTAATCTATGTAAACTAGTCTCATCAATCGTCCCCGTGATTAATGTGATCATTAAATCACACTGCACTTTGCATTTGTTGAGCCTGTCATTAATTTTGTGCTGACTGTTACTTTGACAAAGCTTTTTTGCTACTTTACCACACACAGGAAAATCATTACAGTTCCTGGGTGCAGTTTCATATTTTATAAACCTGCACAAAAATCTATGTACAAAAAACTGAGATCTATATTTTCTTCTGCGGTTATCGTTTAACGAACAAAATATGCATCAAGTAAGCAACAACAACAACAACTGATTTATATAGCGCCTTTAACATAGTAAAACCTTCCTGGGGTGCTTCGCAGGAGCGATTATCAAACAATTGTGGCACCGAGCCGCATAAGGAGATGTAAGGACAGATGGTCAAAGAGAGAGGTTTTAAGGAGCGTCTTAAAAGAGGAGAGAGAGGCGGAGAGGTTTAGGGAGGGAGTTCCAGAGCTTGGGGCCCAAGCAACAGAAGGCACGGACACCAATGGTGGAGCGATTATAATCAGGAATGCTCAAGAGGGCAGAATTAGAGGAGCGCAGACATCTCGGAGGTGGTGGGGCTGGAAGAGGTTACAGAGCTGGGAAAACCCATAGGAAATAGCAGTGGGACGAACTGCCAAAGGGTCATCGGCCTGAAACGTTAACTCTGTCTCTGTCTCTGTCTCCACAGATGCTGCCTGACCCACTGAGTGTTTCCAGTATTTTCTGCTTTTACTTTAAAGTATAGCAGCATTGTTCTGTCGTGGAACACAGAAGCCATTTTTGCACACGGCAAGCTCCCACAATTAGATAACTGACCAGTTGATTGGTTGAGGGAGACCTGGTGATCCAAGACACTGAGAGGGTTCTCTGCTCTTCATTGAATAAAGGAAGAAAACTTGCATTTACATAGCGCCTTTCACCAGGTGTCTCAAAGTACTTTACAGCCAACGAAGTACTTTTGGCGTGTAGTCACTGTTGCAACGTAGGAAACACAGCAGCAAATTTGTGCTCAGCAAGCACCCACAAGCAGCAATGTGACAATGACCAGATAATCTGTTTTTTTTATTATATTGGTTGAGGGATAAATATTGGCCCAGGACACCGGGGAGAACTCCCCTGTTCTTCTTCGAAATAGTTCCATGGGATCTTTTATATCCACCTGAGAGTGCAGACAGTGCCTCGGTTTAACATCCCATCTGAAAGACAGCACCTCCGACAGTGCAGCACTCCCTCATACTGCCCCTCCGACAGTGCAGCACTCCCTCATACTGCCCCTCTGACAGTGCAGCACTCCCTCATACTGCCCCTCCGACAGTGCAGCACTTCCTCAGTACTGCCCCTCCGACAGTGCAGCACTCCCTCATACTGCCCCTCCGACAGTGCAGCACTCCCTCATACTGCCCCTCTGACAGTGCAGCACTCCCTCATACTGCCCCTCCGACAGTGCAGCACTTCCTCAGTGCTGCCGCTCCGACAGTGCAGCACTCCCTCATACTGCCCCTCTGACAGTGTAGCACGCCCTCAGTACTGCCCTTAAGACAGTGCAGCACTCCCTCCTACTGCCCCTCCGACAGTGCAGCACTCCCTCAGTACTGCCCTTCAGACAGTGCAGCACTCCCTCATACTGCCCCTCCGACAGTGCAGCACTCCCTCAGTACTGCCCCTCCGACAGTGCAGCACTCCCTCATACTGCCCCTCCGACAGTGCAGCACTCCCTCATACTGCCCCTCCGACAGTGCAGCACTCCCTCATACTGCCCCTCCGACAGTGCAGCACTCCCTCATAGAAACATAGAAACATAGAAAATAGGTGCAGGAGTAGGCCATTCGGCCCTTCTAGCCTGCACCGCCATTCAATGAGTTCATGGCTGAACATTCAACTTCAGTACCCCATTCCTGCTTTCTCGCCATACCCCTTGATCCCCCTAGCAGTAAGGACCTCATCTAACTCCTTTTTGAATATATTTAGTGAATTGGCCTCAACAACTTTCTGTGGTAGAGAATTCCACAGGTTCACCACTCTCTGGGTGAAGAAGTTCCTCCGCATCTCGGTCCTAAATGGCTTACCCCTTATCCTTAGACTGTGACCCCTGGTTCTGGACTTCCCCAACATTGGGAACATTCTTCCTGCATCTAACCTGTCTAACCCCGTCAGAATTTTATATGTTTCTATGAGGTCCCCTCTCATTCTTCTGAACTCCAGTGAATACAAGCCCAGTTGATCCAGTCTTTCTTGATAGGTCAGTCCCGCCATCCCGGGAATCAGTCTGGTGAACCTTCGCTGCACTCCCTCAATAGCAAGAATGTCCTTCCTCAAGTTAGGAGACCAAAACTGTACACAATACTCCAGGTGTGGCCTCACCAATGCCCTGTACAACTGTAGCAACACCTCCCTGCCCCTGTACTCAAATCCCCTTGCTATGAAGGCCAACATGCCATTTGCTTTCTTAACCGCCTGCTGCACCTGCATGCCAACCTTCAATGACTGATGTACCATGACACCCAGGTCTCTTTGCACCTCCCCTTTTCCTAATCTGTCACCATTCAGATAATAGTCTGTCTCTCTGTTTTTACCACCAAAGTGGATAACCTCACATTTATCCACATTATACTTCATCTGCCATGCATTTGCCCACTCACCTAACCTATCCAAGTCGCTCTGCAGCCTCACAGCATCCTCCTCGCAGCTCACACTGCCACCCAACTTAGTGTCATCCGCAAATTTGGAGATACTACATTTAATCCCCTCATCTAAATCATTAATGTACAGTGTAAACAGCTGGGGCCCCAGCACAGAACCTTGCGGTACCCCACTAGTCACTGCCTGCCATTCTGAAAAGTACCCATTTACTCCTACTCTTTGCTTCCTGTCTGACAACCAGTTCTCAATCCATGTCAGTACACTACCCCCAATCCCATGTGCTCTAACTTTGCACATCAATCTCTTGTGTGGGACCTTGTCGAACGCCTTCTGAAAGTCCAAATATACCACATCAACTGGTTCTCCCTTATCCACTCTACTGGAAACATCCTCAAAAAATTCCAGAAGATTTGTCAAGCATGATTTCCCTTTCACAAATCCATGCTGACTTGGACCTATCATGTCACCTCTTTCCAAATGCACTGCTATGACATCCTTAATAATTGATTCCATCATTTTACCCACTACCGATGTCAGGCTGACCGGTCTATAATTCCCTGTTTTCTCTCTCCCTCCTTTTTTAAAAAGTGGGGTTACATTGGCTACCCTCCACTCCATAGGAACTGATCCAGAGTCAATGGAATGTTGGAAAATGACTGTCAACGCATCCACTATTTCCAAGGCCACCTCCTTAAGTACTCTGGGATGCAGTCCATCAAGCCCTGGGGATTTATCGGCCTTCAATCCCATCAATTTCCCCAACACAATTTCCCGGCTAATAAGGATTTCCCTCAGTTCCTCCTCCTTACTAGACCCCCCGACCCCTTTTATAACCGGAAGGTTGTTCGTGTCCTCCTACGTGAATACCGAACCAAAGTACTTGTTCAATTGGTCCGCCATTTCTTTGTTCCCCGTTATGACTTCCCCTGATTCTGACTGCAGGGGACCTACATTTGTCTTTACTAACCTTTTTCTCTTTACATATCTATAGAAACTTTTGCAATCCGTCTTAATGTTCCCTGCAAGCTTCTTCTCATACTCCATTTTCCCTGCCCTAATCAAACCCTTTGTCCTCCTCTGCTGAGTTCTAAATTTCTCCCAGTCCCCAGGTTCGCTGCTATTTCTGGCCAATTTGTATGCCACTTCCTTGGCTTTAATACTATCCCTGATTTCCCTTGATAGCCACGGTTGAGCCACCTTCCCTTTTTTATTTCTATGCCAGACAGGAATGTACAATTGTTGTAGTTCATCCATGCGGTCTCTAAATGTCTGCCATTGCCCATCCACAGTCAACCCCTTAAGTATCATTCGCCAATCCATCTCAGCCAATTCACGCCTCATACCTTCAAAGTTAGCCTTCTTTAAGTTCTGGACCATGGTCTCTGAATTAACTGTTTCATTCTCCATCCCAATGCAGAATTCCACCATATTATGGTCACTCTTCCCCAAGGGGCCTCGCACAACGAGATTGCTAATTAATCCTTTCTCATTACATAACACCCAGTCTAAGATGGCCTCCCCCCTAGTTGGTTCCTCGACATATTGGTCTAAAAAACCATCCCTTATGCACTCCAGAAAATCCTCCTCCACCGTATTGCTTCCAGTTTGGTTAGCCCAATCTATGTGCATATTAAAGTCACCCATTATAACTGCTGCACCTTTATTGCACGCACCCCTAATTTCCTGTTTGATGCCCTCCCCAACATCACTACTACTGTTTGGAGGTCTGTACACAACTCCCACTAACGTTTATTGCCCTTTGGTGTTCTGCAGCTCTACCCATATAGATTCCACATCATCCAAGCTAATGTCCTTCCTAACTATTGCCTTAATCTCCTCCTTAACCAGCAATGCTACCCCACCTCCTTTTCCTTTTATTCTATCCTTCCTGAATGTTGAATACCCCTGGATGTTGAGTTCCCAGCCCTGCTCATCCTGGAGCCACGTCTCCGTAATCCCAATCACATCATATTTGTTAACATCTATTTGCACAGTTAATTCATCCACCTTATTGCGGATACTCCTTGCATTAAGACACAAAGCCTTTAGGCTTGTTTTTTTAACACCCTCTGTCCTTTTAGAATTTTGCTGTACAATGGCCCTTTTTGTTCTTTGCCTTGGGTTTCTCTGCCCTCCACTTTTCCTCATCTCCTTTCTGTCTTTTGTTTTTGCCTCCTTTTTGTTTCCCTCTATCTCCCTGCATTGGTTCCCATCCCCCTGCCATATTAGTTTAACTCCTCCCCAACAGCACTAGCAAACACTCCCCCGAGGACATTGGTTCCGATTCTGCCCAGGTGCAGACCGTCCGGATTGTACTGGTCCCACCTCCCCCAGAACCGGTTCCAATGCCCCAGGAATTTGAATCCCTCCCTGCTGCACCATTGCTCAAGCCACGTATTCATCTGAGCTATCCTGCGATTCCTACTCTGACTAGCACGTGGCACTGGTAGCAATCCCGAGATTACTACTTTTGAGGTCCTACTTTTTAATTTAGCTCCTAGCTCCTTAAATTCATTTCGTAGGAACTCATCCCTTTTTTTACCTATGTCATTGGTACCAACGTGCACCACGACAACTGGCTGTTCTCCCTCCCTTTTTAGAATGTCCTCCACCCGCTCCGAGACATCCTTGACCCTTGCACCAGGGAGGCAACATACCATCCTGGAGTCTCGGTTGCGGCCGCAGAAACGCCTATCTATTCCCCTTACAATTGAATCCCCTATCACTATCGCTCTTCCACTCTTTTTCCTGCCCTCCTGTGCAACAGAGCCAGCCACGGTGCCATGAACTTGGCTGCTGCTGCCCTCCCCTGATGAGTCATCCCCCTCAACAGTACTCAAAGCGGTGTATCTGTTTTGCAGGGGGATGACCACAGGGGACCCCTGCACTACCTTCCTTGCACTACTCTTCCTGCTGATCTTCCATTCTCTCGCTGGCTGTGGACCCTTCTCCTGCGGTAAGACCAACTCGCTACACGTGATACTCACGTCATTCTCAGCATCGTGGATGCTCCAGAGTGAATCCACCTTCAGCTCCAACTCCGCAACGCGGACCGTCAGTAGCCGGAGGTGGACACACTTCCCGCACATGTAGTCGTCAGGGACACTGGTGTTGTCCCCGTGTTCCCACATGGTACAGGAGGAGCATATCACGTGACCGAGCTGTCCTGCCATGACTTAACCCTTAGATACACTTAAATTGCCGACAACAATGTTAAAAGTTACTGACTAATAAAGAAAAAGAAAAACTACTCACCAATCAGCAGCCAATCACTTACCACGTTGGCTGTGACGTCACCTTTTGATTTCTTTCTACTTCTTTTTTGCCTTCTCTCCCAGCTGGTGCTGCACCGCTACGCCTCTCTCGACTCCCGCCTCTCTCGACGCTCCCCGGACTGCTGAGCCTTTTATAGGCCGCTGCCTCTCTCGACTCCCGCCTCTCTCGACGCTCCCCAGACTGCTGAGCCTTTTATAGGCCGCTGCCTCTCTCGACTCCCGCCTCTCTCGACTCCCCGGACTGCTGAGCCTTTTATAGGCCGCTGCCTCTCTCGACTCCCGCCTCTCTCGACTCCCCGGACTGCTGAGCCTTTTATAGGCCGCTGCCTCTCTCGACTCCCGCCTCTCTCGACTCCCCGGACTGCTGAGCCTTTTATAGGCCGCTGCCTCTCTCGACTCCCGCCTCTCTCGACGCTCCCCGGACTGCTGAGCCTTTTATAGGCCGCTGCCTCTCTCGACTACCGCCTCTCTCGACTCCCCGGACTGCTGAGCCTTTTATAGGCCGCTGCCTCTCTCGACTCCCGCCTCTCTCGACTCCCCGGACTGCGGAGCCTTTTATAGGACGCTGCCTCTCTCGACTCCCGCCTCATACTGCCCCTCCGACAGTGCAGCACTCCCTCATACTGCCCCTCCGACAGTGTAGCACTCCCTCATACTGCCCCTCCGACAGTGCAGCACCCCCTCAGTTCTGCCCTTCCGACAGTGCAGCACTGCACTGGGAGTGTCAGCCTAGATTTCCGTGCTCAAGTCCCTGAAGTGAGACTTGAACCCACGACCTTCTGACTCATGGGCAGGTGAGCTGCCCACTGAGCCACAATGACATGGTCCTCAGTACTGCGCTGTAGTGTCAGCCTGGCTCATGCGCTCAAGTCTGTGGTGGGTCTTGAATCTCCGACCTCCTGAATCTGAATTGAGCGCCACAAACTGTGCCAGGAAAGACACAGCCAAAGTGAGCCTGCTGCTTTCCTCAACCATTTCCTGTCCACGTCATTTTCTGCAAGCCCTTTGCAGCGCGATGTGACTCATTTCAATGCATTTTAATATCATTTACACCCCGTTTGACTTTCACCCATGGTTGGCTCACACACATTTGCTTCAGTGCGTTTTGCACCAAGGCAGGGAATACTAAAATGCATCACGTTACCGGAGTATAGATGTGCATTGTGTGCTACACAAACATAAGAACAGGACTTTAGCTCATTGTACCCAGTATAGATCTCAACCAGTCATTCTTCTTCCAAGTTGTATTTAAATATATAATTGGAATATTATTCTTTGTGGCCTCGTATGTAAATCATCGAAATTTGGTTAGAGCACATTTGAAGAACTGTGTGCAAATCTGGTCACGATATGAAAAGGATATAGAGGCACTGGAGAGGGTGCAGAGAGGATTTACAAGGATGATACCAGGAATGCGAGGGTATACCTATCAGGAAAGGATGAACAGGCTGGGTCTCTTTTCCTCTTGAAAAGAAAAAGGCTGAGGGATGACTTAATCGAGGTCTTTAAAATCATGAAAGGTTTTGACCGAGTGGATACAGAGAGAATGTTTCCACTTGTGAGGAAGAGCATAACTAGAGGCCATCAATATAAGATAGTTGCCAAGAAGTCCAATAGGGAATTCAGAAGAAACTTCTTTACCCAGAGAGTGGTGAGAATGTGGAACTCGCTGCCACAGGGAGGGGTTGAGGCGAATAGTATCGATGCATTTAAGGGGAGGCTGGACCAGCGTATGGGGGAGAAGGGAATAGAGGGTTATTCTGATAGATTTAGATGAGGAAAGACGGGAGGAGGCTCGAGTGGAGCATAAACGCCGACATGGTCTGGTTGGGCCCAATGGCCTGTTTCTGGGCCGTATATCCCATGGACTGGTTGGGCCCAATGGCCTGTTTCTGGGCCGTATATCCCATGGACTGGTTGGGCCCAATGGCCTGTTTCTGGGCCGTATATCCCATGGACTGGTTGGGCCCAATGGCCTGTTTCTGGGCCGTATATCCCATGGATGGTTGGGCCCAATGGCTTGTTTCTGGGCCGTATACCCCATGGACTGGTTGGGCCCAATGGCCTGTTTCTGGGCCGTATACCCCATGGACTGGTTTGGCCCAATGGCCTGTTTCTGGGCCATATATCCCATGGACTGGTTGGGCCCAATGGCCTGTTTCTGGGCCGTATGTCCGATGCAAAACTTAAACAGGGCAACACTATAAGGATGTTGCTACAGGGAGGGGAAGGCGATCGATGTTCCCTCTAACTTATCTTTGTTGCACGGTCCCTTTAAATGTGCAGCGTGGCCGCGATTGTTGCCAGGGGAACCGCCGCAGGGGACCTCCCGATTGGTGCTCGCCATGTGCTCGGGCAGCTTCGGGGAACGTTGGAGGTGAGCCGAATGGTTTTTAACGGGTGTTAGTTCTGTCGACCAGGCCAGTGGAGCTCCAGAACGCCTGGGCTATGATTTGGGGAAAACACGGCCCAACTATCGCTGCTGGAGAGTGTGTCAACACCCACAACAACAACAGCGCCTTTCACAGAGCTCGACCTCTCCAGGCGCTTCACAGGAGTGTCATCAGACAAAATCTGACAGGACAGCGAGGAGATAGTAAGGAGATATTAGGACAGCTGGCCCAAAAGCTTGGTCAGAAAGAGAGGTTGTAAGAAAAGCAAGACTTGCATTTCTATAGCGCCTTTCACGACCTCCAGACGCCCCAAAGCGCTTTACAGCCAATGAAGTACTTCTTTGAAGTGTAGTCACTGTTGTAATGTGGGAATACACCACAGCTAATTTGCGCACAGCAAGCTCCCACACGCAGCAATGAGATAATGGCCAGATAATCCGGGGGGTTTTCATGATGTTGGTTGAGGGGTAATTATTGACCAGGACACCGGGGAAGAACTCTCCTGCTCTTCTTTGAATAGTGGCTGTGAGATCTTTTACATCCATAGGAACAGGAGGTGGCCATTGAGCCCGTCAAGCCTGATCCACCATTCAATTGGATCTGAGACCTAACTCCATACACCTGTCTTTGGCCCATATCCCTTAATACCTCTGGTTAACGCTATCAATCTCTGGTTTAAAATTAACAATTAAGAACATAAGAAATAGGAGCAGGAGTCGGCCATTTGGCCCCTCTAGTCTGCTCCGCCATTCAATAAGATCATGGCTGATCTGATCTTGGCCTCAACTCCACTTGCCCGCCCGCTCCCCATAACCCCTGACTCCCTTGATCTCGGATCGATTGCTGTTTGCGGAAGAGAGTTCCAGACGACTACCACCCTGTGTGTTTCCTCATTTCACCCCTGAAAGGTCTGGCTCTAATTTGTAGACTCAGCCCCTGGTCCGAGACTCCCCAGCCAGCGGGACAGTTTCTCTCTCTCTACCCTATCTGTTCCCCTTAATACCTTGAAAACTTCGATCAGACCACCGCTTAACCTCTAAATTCCAGGGAATACAACCTTAGTTTGTGAAATAATGTCCGCTGTAGAGGGCAGACTGGGCCTCAGTGTAACGCCTCATCCGAAAGAGCGACATAATGAAGGAGCAGTGCCTGAATAAACAGATGACTAATTCAAACCCCCACAACCTTCAGCACAACTGGGAGAAATTTGGGGTGTTGGGGAGGGAATAGTTAAAAAAAAAGTTTTTAAAAAATTTAAAGAAAGACTTGGATTTATATAGCGCCTTTCACGACCACCAGACATCCCAAAGCGCTTTACTGCCAATGAAGCATGTTTTGAAGTGTAGTCACTGTTGTAATGTGGGAAACTGCAGGTTATTTCACCACCATATAAAGCAAATTCTGAGAAAACGTCGCATCTCGAGATGCGCAATAAAACCTTTAGGGCTTCTGTTGCTCAGAAAAAATACAATCATTGCTCAGTTTTTACAACCGAGCGCTTTGCATCGAGTGACATGGTGAAAGGATTAGAGGCAAGTGTTAGTCATCGGGTTGTAAATTGTGGGGTTTTTCTCCTTGAGGTTTCGGTTAATCCAGTGAGCTATGTTGCATCATCTGCACGTCAACTTGATGCACTTGAACTTCTAATCCTAGAGAGGCTGAGTGCTGAGCCAGAGGGGTATTAAACAGCACCTGGCCCTTTCCTCTTTGTTAGCACCATTAGGAGACATTGATCATCTGCCAGAGGGCTACACAACGCCTGACAATGCTAAAACAGACTGCTATTGTTAGGATAATGAGCAATGCAGGGCCCTGCTTTATACCCAGTGTAAAGAGGAGGCACACTCAGCCAGTAGTAAATCAATACTGTACTTGCTGCAATTGATAATGTTTTTTTTAAGTATTTCTTTCACACTCCTGCACTGAGGTCATGTCAGCTGTGGCTCAGTGGGTAGCAACTCTCGCCTCTGAGTCAGAAAGGTTGTGGGTTCAAATCTCACTCCAGCACATAATCATAGAAGTTTACAGCACAGAAGGAGGCCATTGTGTCCGTGCCAGTCGACAAGAGGCTATCCATAAATCTAGGCTGACACTCTAGTGCAGTGCTGAGGGAGTGCTGCACTGTCGGAGGTGCCATCTTTTGGATGAGACGTTAAACCGAGGTCCCATCTGCTCTCTCAGCTGGATGTAAAAGATCCCATGGTACTATCTTGAAGAAGAACAGGGGAGTTATCCCCGGTATCCTAGCTAATATTTATCCCTCAATCAACATCACAAAAATAGATTATCTAGTCATTATCACATTGCTGTTTGTGGGAGCTTGCTATGCACAAGTTGGCTGCCGCGTTTCCCACATTACAACAGTGACTACATTTCAAAAGGTACTTCAATGGCTGCAAAGCACTTTGAGACGTCTGGTGGTCGTGAATGCAAGTCTTTTAACGTCTCATCTGAAAGACAGCACCTGCGACAGTGTGGCGCTCCCTCAGCACTGCGCTGGAGTGTCAGCCTAGATTATGGCGCTCGAGTCTCTGACGTGCACAAAGGCGACACAACTCATTTCCAACACATCACATTTCACAAACAACTTCTGCACTCATTGTCTCCCAGTCCAGCAACCCACAAAGCCCACTGACTCCGAGACAAGAGTGCAAGCCACTGAGTCATGGTGGCACCTGATATCGCAAAGCACTTCACGTGGCAATTAATTACTTTGAAGTGCAGTCACTGTTGTTATGTAGGCACAAGTTAGGACACGGGCAGCAGAGGTTCAGATGGTTTACGGAGGGTGCAAGGTGGGAGGCCGGCCAGGAGCGCATTGGAATAGTCGAGTGGAGAATTAGCAGAGGCTAATGAGAGTTTCAGCAGCAGATGAGCTGAGGCAGGGGTAGAGACAATAAAGGAGGTAGAGAGGTATGAGGATGTAACAAGCAGGGTGGATAAGGGGGAACCAGTGGATGTGGTATATTCGGATTTCCAGAAGTCTTTCGATAAGGTGCCACATAAAAGGTTACTGCACAAGATAAAAGTTCACGGGGTTGTGAATAATATATTAGCATGGATAGCGGATTGGCTAACTAACAGAAAACAGAGAGTCGTGATAAAAGGGTCATTTTCCGGTTGGCAAACAGTGACTAGTGGGGTGCTGCAGGGATCGGGACCCCAACTATTTACAATCTATATTAATGACTTGAATGAAGGGACCGAGTATAAGCTGAACCTACTCAACCTATTTTCATAAGTCAACCCCCCTCATCTCTGGAATCAACCTAGTGAACCTTCTCTGAACAGCCTCCAATGCAAGTATATCCTTCCTTAAAACGGAGACCAAAACTGTACGCAGTACTCCAGGTGTGGCCTCACCAATACCCTGTACAGTTGGAGCAGGACTTCTCTGCTTTTATACTCTATCCCCCTTGCAATAAAGGCCAACATTCCATTTGTCTTCCTGATTACTTGCTGTACCTGCATACTAACTTTGTGTGCTTCATGCACAAGTGTAATGTAGCCAAGTTTGCTGATGATATAAAGATGGGTGGGAAAGCAAATTGTGAGGAGGACACAATAAATCTGCAAAGGGATATAGACAGGTTAAGTGAGTGGGCAAAAATTTGGCAGATGGAGTACAATGTGGGAAAATGTGAGGTTATCCACTTTGGCAGAAAAAATAGAAAATCAAATTATAATTTAAATGGGAGAAAAATTGCAAAGTGCTGCAGTACAGAGGGACCTGGGGGTCCTTGTGCATGAAACACAAAAGGTTAGTATGCAGGTACAGCAAGTGATCAGGAAGGCAAATGGAATGTTGGCCTTTATTGCAAGGGGGATAGAGTATAAAAGCAGAGAAATCCTGCTACAACTGTACAGGGTATTGGTGAGGCCACACCTGGAGTACTGCGTACAGTTTTGGTCTCCGTATTTAAGGAAAGATATACTTGCATTGGAGGTTGTTTAGAGAAGGTTCACTAGGTTGATTCCAGAGATGAGGGGGGTTGATTTATGAAGATTGGTTGAGTAGGTTGGGCCTATACTCATTGGAGTTCAGAAAAATGAGAGGTGATCTTATTGAAACATATAAGATAATGAGGGGGCTCGACAAGGTGGATGTAGAGAGGATGTTTCCACTGATAGGGGAAACTAAAACTAGGGGGCATAGTCTCAGAATAAGAGGCCGCCCATTTAAAACTGAGATGAGGAATTTCTTCTCTCAGAAGGTTGTAAATCTGTGGAATTCTCTGCCCGAGAGAGCTGTGGAGGCTGGGTCATTGAATATATTTAAGGTGGAGATAGACAGATTTTTGAGCGATAAGGGAATAAAGGGTTATGGGGAGCGGGCAGGGAAGTGGAGCTGAGTCCGTGATCAGATTAGCGATGATCTTATTAAATGGTGGAGCAGGCTCGAGGGGCCAAATGGCCTACTCCTGCTCCTATTTCTTATGTTCTTATGTATTGTAAACAGGCATGTGATAACTGGTCTCCTGGATCTAGATGATCTTGGCAATGGGTAACTTGCAAATGATGAAGAGGAGGGGGCCAAGGATGGAATCTTAGGTGATTTTAAGGACACAGGAAGAGAATTTTAGAGGTGGTGAAGTATCTACGATGCACAGGATAGAAGTGGAATCAGGAGAGAGCAGTTCCACAGAGGTGGACTGTGGAGTAGGGACATTCTAGGAGGATGGTGCCAAAGGTCGTGGAGAGGTTAAGGTGTCAATCGTGACCTTGGCCTGTACAGTCTTGGTGACACGGGTCAGGCAGAGGTCTGACTGGAGACCTTCAAGCAGGGAGAGGTGGAGTGTCCCAGTTGTGACACTGTGTGTGTGCTGGAAAGAAAGAAAGACTTGCATTTAGTGCAGAGGGGTTGGTGAACTGGTGTGCGCATGTGAAACATCAGATAACAGAGGCGACACAACTCCTTGCCAACACGGCACATTGAACAAATTGCATCACAGCAATATTTATTATTGGAAAGATTGGAACCGGCTCTTGCATCTCAGCAGTCGTTCTTTGATGTTATCAATCAGTTCCACTGTTTACAACCACGGGCTCCCGACAGTGCAGCGACATTGATATTTAGCATGGCAATAAATGTCTGCTTCTGTGAATCTTACAGCATTATTAAATCACTTGAAGGAACGATGATGACCTCTTTCTAATGTGTGTGTCTCACTGATTCTTGTGTCTGATGTTCCTCACTCCTGTCTCCATCATCTCCACCCTTACATGTCCCTCTTTTGGCATCTCTGCACTTTGTCTGGCGACTGCTTTTGTGGATATTTTCTCCAATTGAATATTGTGGAAGATCGAAGCCATTGTTTTCGATCCCCGCCACTAACTCCGTTCCCTAGCCACTGACTCCATCCCTGTCCCTTACTTCTGTCTGAGGCTGAACCAGACTGTTCGCAACCTGGGTGTCATATTTGACCCTGAAATTAGCTTTCGACCACATATCCGCAGCATGACTCAGACCGCCTATTTCCACCTCTGTAACGTCGCCCGTCTCCGCCCTTGCCTCAGCTCATCCGCTGCTGAAGCCCTCATCCATGCCTTTGTTACCTCCAGACTTAACTATTCCAATGCACTCCTGGCTGGCCTCCCACATTCTACCCTGCGTAAGTTAGAGGTGATCCAAAACTCGGCTGCCCCGCGTTCTAACTCGCACCAAGTCCCGCTCACCCATCACCTCCTGTGGTCGCCGACCTACTTTGGTTCCCGGTCCAGCAACACCACAATTTAGAAATTCTCATCCCTGTTTTCAAACCCTCCATGGCCTCGCCCCTCCCCATCTCCTCCAGCCCCACAACACTAGGAAATCGCTGCGCTCCTCCAATTCTGCGTGTCACCCACTCCCTGTCCCCACCACTGGCGGCCGAGCCTCCAGCTGTCTGGGCTGGAAGCCCTGGAATTGTCTCTTCGCACCCGTTCGCCTCTCCACCTCTTGTCGGCAAAGTTCCTGATAAGCTGATTGCCCGCCCGTACAGCCCAGCGCCGGTTTCCGTGATGTTAAAGAAACCGTGAATGGGCCGTGCAGCCCCTGAAATTGGCCCCGCACCCAAAAAAAACATAACGGTGCACATTGCTTGTAGGTTGGATTTATAGGAGCTGAATTTAACTTGGGGCAGGAATCGGGACGCACTGGGGCTGAAGCAGTCAATGAAACATCCGTGCCCACCCCCCACCCCACAACCCCCAGGAGCGTGAGATATTTAACTCCTAGGCCTCAATAGTATCCCAGAGAGCGAGACTGAGGTGTCCACTCCCTGAGGTGAGAGGTCAGGCTGTAATCAGGGACACACAGAAACAGTGCCCAGGCAAGGGATGATCGGATAGGAACAGAAAGAGGCCATTCAGCCCTTCGAGCCTGTTCCACCATTCAACGACATCGTGGCTGATCTGCGACCTAACTCCACATACCCGCCTCTGGCCCATATCCCCTAATACCTTTGGTTAACAAAAATCTATCAACAACCACAACTTGTATTTATATAGCGCCTTTCACATAGTGAAACGTCCCAAGATGCTTCACAGAAGGGTGTTGCGATAAAAATTTGACCCTGAGCCGCATAAATAGAAATTAGCGCAGGTGAGGTATGTTCTAAGGAGCGTCTTGAAGGAGGAAAGAGAGGCGGAGAGGTTTGGACAGGAAGTTCCAGAGCTTGGGGCCCAGGCAACAGAAGGCACGGCCACCAATGGTTGAGCGAATATAATCAGGGATGCTCAGGAGGGCAGAATTAGAGGAGCGCAGACATCTCGGGGGGTTGTGGGGCTGGAGGAGATTACAGAGATAGGGAGGGGCGAGACCATGGAGGGATTTGAAAATAAGGATGAGAATTTTGAAATTGGGGCGTTGCTTAAGCGGGAGCCAATGTAGGTCAGCGAGCACAGGGAGGTGATGGGTGAGCGGGACTTGGTGCAAGTTAGGACACGGGAGCTGAATTTACAATCTCCGATTTAAAATTATAATTGATGGAGCATCAATTGCAGTTTGCGAAAGAGAGTTCCAAATTACTACCACCCTTTGTGTGTAGAAGTGTTTCCTAATTTCACTCCTGAAAGATCTGGCTCCAATTTATAGACTCTGGCCCCTAGTCCTAGAATCCCCATCGCGCGGCAATCGTTTCTCTCTAACTACCCTATCTGTACCCCTTAATATCCTGAAAGCTTCAATCAGATCACCCCTTTACCTTCCAAATTCTAGGTTGCGGGGTGCAGGGGTGAGGGGCGTGGCAACAAATTGGGGAAGAGGGAAGCCCAAGATGTTCTTGTGGGACCAGGAAACACTCTTGCTCCTCCGGGCCCCAAGAGGAGCTTTGAAATCCGCTTACTGTGGCCGGGACCCTCGCTGATGACGGCTTTCACTGGTGGGCTGCAGACGGCGCGAGTGTTGCCCGAGCCCGCGGTTAAAATGGCATCTGCGTCCGTGACACTGATTAGCCATCCGTCCTTCCCCCCGCCCCCGCCGCTCGTCCTGAATTGAAGTAGAAACAATGGAGGGGGGGGGTGACAACACATCGTGAGTGCAGCATTAACTCTCATCACCCTGCACCTCCCCCCACTCCCGCCAGATTGGTGAGGGGTGGGGATATATTTCTGCTCCCCCAACTGGGGTTGGTAGGGTTTAGATTTCAATCCCAATCTTTTGGAGTTAGATCCTATCTTAGCAATGAACGATCTGAAAATCGGGCAGGATGCAAAACGGGCGGCTGATTCACCATAGTGCAGCCACCCATGCCGGATTTCACCCACGGTACGTTTGCCCACCCAACGTACCGGCATTTTCCGCTGTGCCATGCTAACCGGCAGCGCAGTCAGAAAGCTACATGCACACCGGGGTGGTGGAGGAAGAGGCAAGACACTCCCCTCACCCCACCGAGCCCCATCTCGAAATCAGTCGCTTTCAACACCTCCCTTGGGATATTTCTTCAATTCATTCACGGGATGTGAGCATCGCTGGCACGGCCAGCATTTATTACCTATCCCTAATTGCCCTTTGTACTGTATGCACGTGTGAGTGTGCTCACAGGTTTATGGAGCTGCTGCATTGTGAGTGGCTGAGCCAGTCACGTGATGTTCACAAGACTCAATAAAGCCCCAGCCAGTTGGGTTCGGGGGATCCACGATGGGGCAGGTGGTTGTGAGCCTGGTGGATGAACCGGTAATTGTAGTGTGATTGTTAAACATTTTGCTAATAAACCAACTAGTTCTGAATAGCAATGTGAATTCTTAAGCAAAGAACCCATAAAACAAATAGATTACACCCTTGTGAAGCTATTTTAGCATCAACCACATTGCTGTGTCCCATATAGGCCAGACCGGGTAAGGACGGCAGATTTCCTTCCCTGAAGGACATTATTGAACCGACAATTTTTAAACAACAATCCAGCAGTTATATGGTCACCATTACTGATACTAGCTTTTTATTCCAGATTTATCTTTATTGAATTTAAATTCCCCAGATGCAGTGGTGGGAGTTGAACTCTTGACTTCAGATTTTTAGTCCAGGCTTCTGGATTACTAGTCTCGTAGCATTACCACTATGCTACCGTACCCCATGTTCCTTTATTCTATGCTCCTAATTCTCCGAACTACCAGCAAAACACTGCTTACCGTATTTATTTAATGAATATACCCACGCTCTTCTTGGAAACTGTTTGAAATTTTGCAGATTGTATCAATCGCACTAACCTTTGCTTTGTGTGAAAGCCTTGTTAGGTAGATTGAACATCAAAGAGTGAAAGATTGCATATCAGCATTTTTTTTATATAGCCTTTTCTGTTGTTTCCAATGTATTCCACACTTTAGTCGGCATCATTTTAAATGTTTTGGCGATGTGCTGTGCAGAACAATAAATCTCTATGAGTAGCCACGCAGGTTAATACGGCTATAAAAAAATGCAAATCAAACACAGGCTCATTGCTAGAGGGGTAGAATTGAAAGGCAGAGAAGTTATGTTAAACTTGTATAGAACCTTGGTTAAACCACACTTGGAGTACTGGGAACAGTTCCAGTCTCCATATTATAAAAAGGATAGAGAGACACTGGAGCAGGTACAAAAAAGATTTTCAAAAGAAAGACTTGCATTTATATAGCGCCTTTCACGACCACTGGACATCTCAAAGCACTTTACGGCCAATGAGTACTTTTGGAGTGTAGTCACTGTTGTAATGTGGGAAAGCCGGCAGCCAATTTGCGCACAGCAAGCTCCCACTCACAGCAATGTGATAATGACCCAGATAATCTATTTTTTTTGTTATGTTATTTGAGGGATAAATATTGGCCCCAGGACACCATGGATAATCCCCCTGCTCTTCTTCAAAATAGTACCATGGGATCTTTTATGTCCAACTGAGAGAGCAGACTGGGCTTTGGTTTAATGTCTCATCCGAAAGACGGCACCTCCGGCAGTGCGGCGCTCCCTCAGCACTGCACTGGGAGTGTCAGCCTGGATTTTTGTGCTCAAGTCCCTGGAGTGGGACTTGAACCCACAACCTTCTGCCTCAGAACAATAAATCTTTTACAAGCGTGATACCAGAACTGAGAGGTTATAAAAAATCAGGAAAGATTGTGCAGGCTAGAAAAGAGAAGGCTGAGGGGATAGAGGTCTTTCCGATAATGAAAAGGTTCAAGAGGGTAGAGAAGATGTTTCCACTTGTGGGTGAGACCAGAACCAGGGACCATCAATATAAGGCAGTCACTGAGAAATCCAATGGGGAATTCAGGAGAAACTTCTTTACCCAGAGAGCGGTGAGAATGTGAAACTCACTACCACAGGAAGTGGTTGAGGTGAATAGTATCGATGCATTTAAGGGGAAGCTGGATAAACACATGAGGGAGAAGGGAATAGAAGGATATGTCGACGGGGTGAGATGGAGAGGGGTGCGAGGAGGCTCGTGTGGACCAGTTGAGCCGTCTGGCCTGTACCTGTGCTGCACACTCTGTGTAAAAGGCATTTGACAAATGAGATGCCATTTTTTTTTCCCCTTCTGTAAAGATGTCTGAAATGGCCTGAGGAGGAATGTATTCTGTACAAAGAGTGCCTGTCAGACTAACACACTGTGTGAACTCCCACTGTGCTAAAATCACACCCAGCCTCGTCCTGCCCTGTGTCTTGGGTTTCATTGTACCAGGCACTCTCATCTTTGTCCTTCCCTGTAGGGCACTCCGTAATGCCTTAGCAAAATATTTGCTTTCCTTACACACAGGATTACAGAGACGTTAAACTGACTGATGGCAGAAGCGCACACATCGATAATTTAAAAACATATTTATATATATTAAATGGACAGGATGTTATTTTATGTGTGTGTGTGCGTGTGTGTGAGAGTGAGAGTGTGTGTGAGTGAGTGAGTGTGTGTGTGTGAGAGTGAGAGTGTGTGTGAGTGAGTGTGTGAGTGTGTGTGAGTGTGTGTGTGTGTGTGTGTGTGAGTGTGTGTGTGTGTGTGTGTGAGTCAGTGTGTGAGTGTGTGTGTGAGTGTGTGTGATTGTGTGAGTGAGAGTGTATGTGTGTGTGTGTGTGTGTGTGTGTATGAGTCAGTGTGTGAGTCAGTGTGTGTGAGTGTGTGTGTGTGTGAGTGAGAGTGTGTGTATGTGTGAGTGTGTGTGTGAGTGTGTGTGTGTGTATGAGTCAGTGTGTGAGTCAGTGTGTGTGAGTGTGTGTGTGTGTGTGAGTGAGAGTGTGTGTATGTGAGTGTGTGAGTGTGTGTGTGAGTGTGTGTGAGTCAGTGTGTGTGTGTGTATGAGTCAGTGTGTGAGTCAGTGTGTGTGAGTATGTGAGTGTGTGAGTGAGAGTGTGTGTATGTGTGAGTGTGTGAGTGTGTGTGTGTGAGTCAGTGTGTGTGTGTGTGTGTGTGTGTGAGTCAGTGTGTGTGAGTCAGTGTGTGAGTGTGTGAGTGAGAGTGTGTGTATGTGTGAGTGTGAATTCCGTGACCAGCCTCTAATTGACTGCAGGGATTCCCAGACTTTGCGATGTCACTTTAAGATTCCCTCTTTTCAATTTATTCCCCACCCTCTCCCTCCTTTCTCTTTTATTATGAATGGTTGCTCGTCCCCCGAGCCGGAGCGAGAGCGTGTTGTGGACGCCTCCGTCGCAGCCTGCAGTGCCAGTCCCGCTGCCTGTCCGCTGTCGGGAGCTGGTCACGACAGACGCCGGGGCAGGAAGGCTGAAGCCTCTCACACGCTGCACAACTGGGCCAGGGGCAGGGTAATCAGTCAGGGCTCCTGCCTGTCCAATCGCTATCCAGCCGCTTCTGCTGGGGAGGGGCAGGGGCGCGGGTATGTGTGTCGCTCTCAAGTGCGGACAGACTGAAGCCGGCCTGTGCTGGCCCCACAGTTGAATAGCCTCTCAGACATAACATCTGCAAACATGAGTTGTCCGTTTCAGGTGACTGAATCCTGGAACGATACAGCAGAAAAGGAGACCTTTCGGCCCACCATCCCTGTGCCAGCTCTTTGGTAGAGGTCTCCAATTAGTCCCACTCACCCCGTTCTTACCCCACAGCCCTGCAAATATTTCACCATCAAGTATTTATCCAAGTCCCTTTTGAATCTGCTTCCAGGCAGTGCATTCCAGATCAAAACAATTCACTGCATTAAAAAAATCCCCTCTAACTCCCCTCTAGTTCTTTGCCAATTACCTTAAATCTGTGTCCTCTGATTACCGACCCTCCTGTCCCTGGAAAGTTTCTCCTTGTTTACTCTATTAAAGCCGTCATAATATTGAACACAATGACAAAGGGTTTTGTGCAAAATATCAGAGGAAAAACACAATTGTTTGGTCTAAATTAAGACCTGATAGCGGTCTTTAAAATTTAGGAGTACTTCAATAGGGTAGACGTAGAGAAAATGTTTCCATTTGTGGGGGAAGACCAGAACTAGGGGCCATCAATGTAAGATAGTCACTAATAAATCCAATGGGGAATTCAGGAGAAACCTCTTTACCCAGAGAGCGGTGAGAATGTGGAACTCACTGTCACAGGGAGGGGTTGAGGCGAATAGTATCGATGCATTTAAGGGGAGGTTAGATAAACACACGTGGGAGAAAGGAATAGAAGGATATGGGGATGGGGTGAGATGGAGAGGGGTGGGAGGGGGCTGGTGTGGAGCATAAACACCGGCTCGGACCCAGGGGGCCCGAACGGCCTACGAACATACGAACGATGACGGACAGGTGAAGCCCCACACAATCCCGATACCGTGTGTATCACAACATACACACTCCACCCTGCCCAAAACCATGTCATCTCCTGGGAGAGGCAAAAAAAAAACTGATTAAAAAAAACCCAGGCCAATTTAGGGGGAAAAAAAATCTGGCAAATTCCTCTCCGACCCATCCAGGCGACCAAAACTAGTCCAGGAGATCGCCCTGGCCATTAACTGTGTCGGTGCTGTAAAACTCTTTGTAATCCTGTGTAGACGTGTCTGTCCCCGTTGGCAGCAAAGGCTACGACTGAGAGGGCACAAAGAATGGAAGCCAAAATGAACAGCGATCGCCTTGTCGACAGGAATTACACTGTCCTTGATTCCCGCAACAATTAGGCTTCTGCTGGACTCCGCTGCCCAGGTTCAGTGCAAATGGCTCCGACATCCGACATTTCATCTCGATGGATGGCAGCCTTCCAACCAGGATTATTTTGGGAACCCTGCAGTTCAGAGAAGAGGCTGATTACACTCGGGCATCTGTACGCTGCCATTCTCGGGGCTGCCATGCTGATAATTTGAACAGACGGGTCCCGCAGTCACACTGACACACGGAGTGAGCATCAGATATGAGAGCTCTCTACTTAAGAAAGCCTGTGGTGCTGCTTAGAAGCACAGTGTCTCGTAGCATCGATGGGGGAGACAAAGGTTGGTAGTGCCAGCTGTGGCTCAGTGGGTAGCACTCTCTCGCGCCGCTGATTCACAAAGCTGTGGGTTCAAGTCCCACTCCAGAGATTTGAACACATAATCCGGGCTGACACCCCAGTGCAGTGCTGAGGGAGCGCTGCACTGTCGGAGGTGCCGTCTTTCGGGTGAGATGTTAAACCGAGGCCCCGTCTGCCCTCTCAGGTGGACGGAAAAAATTCCATGGCACTATTTCAAAGAAGAGCAGGGGAGTTATCCCCAGAGTCCTGGCCAATATTTATCACTGCACTGGGTACGGTAACATAGTGGTTATGGTACTGGAGCAGTAATCCCGAGGCCTTGACTAATGATCCACAGACGTGAGTTCAAGTCTCACCACGACAGCTGGGGAATTTAAATTCAGTTAATTACATAAATGTGGGATAAAAAGCCAGTGTCAGTAACGGTGGCCATGAAACTACTGGATTGTCGTTAAAAACCCATCTGGTTCACTGATGTCCCTTAGGGAAGGAAATCTGCCACCCTTTCCCGGTCTGGCCCGATATGTGGCTCCAGATCCACAGCAATGTGGTTGACTCTTAACTGCCCTCTGAAATGACCCAGCGAGACACTCATTTGTAACAGCACTGTGGGAGCACCTTCACCACACCGACTGCAGCGGTTCAAGAAGGCAGCTCACCACCACCTTCTCAAGGGGCAATTAGGGATGGGCAATAAATGCCAGCCTTGCCAGCGACGCCTACATTCCAGGAACTAATAATTATATATTTTTAAGGTTTTCTGATCATGATCACGTTGCTGTTGTTTGGGAGCTTGCTGTGCACAAATTGGCTGCCGCGTTTCCAACATTGCAACAGTGAATACACTTCAAAAGTACTGCATTAGCTTTAAAGCGCTTTGCGACGTCTGGTGGGTGTGAAAGGAGCTGTATAAATCCAAATTATTCTTTTCTAATGCTGCGATTGGGTTTGATTCCCCCACTTGTCTCAGTTCCCGATCTCAGCCGGTTGGTTACAAGGAGGAGCCGAGTGCAGGCCAGTGGAGAGCAGATTTTGTTCACAACCGCCACCGCTGCAATGCTCGGGGACGGGAGAGGCGAAGGGAACAGTGTGGAGGGGCAGCCGGGTACTTCACTGAACCTTCGGAATTGCCCAATGTCATCATCCTAGGCAGTCCCTCGAGGTCGAGGAAGACTTGCTTTCACTCTAAAAGTGAGTTCTCAGGTGACTGAACAGTCCAATACAGGAATTACAGTCTCTGTCACAGGTGGGACAGACAGTGGCTGAGGGAAAGGGTGGGTGGGGAGTCTGGTTTGCCGCACGCTCCTTCCGCTGCCTGCGCTTGGTTTCTGCATGCTCTCGGTGACGAGACTCGAGGTGCTCAGCACCCTCCCGGATGCTCTTCCTCCACTTAGGGCGGTCTTTGGCCAGGGACCCCCAGATGTCGGTGGGGATGTTGCACTTTATCAGGGAGGCTTTGAGGGTGTCCTTGTAACGTTTCCTCTGCCCATCTGGGGCTCGCTTGCCTTGAAGGAGTTCCGAGTAGAGCACTTGCTCGTGTCAGGCATGCAAACAATGTGGCCCGTCCAGCGGAGCTGGTCGAGTGTGGTCAGTGCTTCAATGCTGGGGATGTTGGCCTGATCGAGGACACTAACGTTGGTGCGTCTGTCCTCCCAGGGGATTTGCAGGATCTTGCGGAGACATCATTGGTGGTATTTCTTCAGCGATTTGAGGTGTCTACTGTATATGGTCCACGTCTCTGAGCCATACAGGAGGGCGGGTATCACTACCGCCCTGTAGATCATAAGCTTGGTGCCAGATTTGAGGGCCTGATCTTCGAACACTCTCTTTCTCAGACGGCCGAAGGCTACACTGGCGCACTGGAGGCGGTGTTGACCCTCGTCTTCGATGTCTGCCCTTGCTGATAGTAGGCTCCCGAGGTATGGAAAGTGGTCCACGTTGTCCAAGGCCACGCCGTGTAGATGGCCTTTGACACTGTTAACCGCGAGGGACTATGGAGCGTCCTCCTCCGTTTTGGCCGCCCCCAAAAATTTGTCGCCATCCTCCGTCTGCTCCATGGCGGCATGCAAGCCGTGATCCTGACCAACGGATCCACCACAGACCCAATTAACGTCCGGACCGGGGTCAAGCAGGGCTGAGTCATCGTCCCTAACGCTCTTCTCGATCTTCCTCGCTGCAATGCTCCACCTCACACTCAACAAGCTCCCCGCTGGAGAGGAACTAAACTACAGAACCAGTGGGAACCTGTTCAACCGTTGTCGCCCCCAGGCCAGATCCTCTGTCGTCGAGCTACATTACGCGGATGAAACTTGCGCCTGTACACACTCAGAGGCTGAACTCCAAGTGCCCAATATGCCACAGCACCAGAAACAGAAGCCTCGCCGCTGCCTCAAGCACCGGATTTAGAACCAGAAACTAGGAGGCCGCACAAAACTTTTGTGTCTTTCAATCCAGGCACCTGGAGATCTGGCGATCCAAGTTGGGAAAAGCTGTCCCTTGCCCAGTGGACACACAGTAGAATTGTTCCAAAGTCCTTCTCTCTGCCCAGCGACCGCCAGAGTAAATTTATCAGACATTGACATCTGTCACCAGTTATCTCTGGCTGCAATCTGTCGCTGTATCGCCTGAGAAACAAACAAAAAGTGATGTTACACTTAATACCCAGTTCCTGGATGCTCCGCTGGGCGGGCCACATTGTCCGCATGCCTGACACAACATTCCCAAAGCAAGCGCTCTACTCGGAACTCCTGCACGGCAAGCGAGCCCAAGGTGGGCAGAGGAAACGTTTCGAGGACATCCTCAAAGCCTCCCTGATAAAATACAACATCCCCACCAACACCTGGGTGTCCCTCGAAGTGGAGGAAGAGCATCCGAGAGGGTGCTGAGAACCTCGAGTCTCGTCGCCGAGAGCATGCTGAAAGCAAGCGCAGGCAGCGGAAGGAACGTACAGCAAACCAGACTGTAATTCCTGTACTGGACTGTTCAGTCACCTGAGAACTCACTTCAGGAGTGGAAGCAAGTCTTCCTCGATTCCGAGGGACTGCCTATGATGATGATGAGTGCCCGGATATTCAGCAGTCAAGGCCCGCTTTTGTCCGTGCTTTCTTATAGACTATCAGCAACAACTTGTATTTATACAGCCCCTTCAACATAGTCAAACGTCCCACGGTGTTTCACATGCAAAATTATCAAACAAAATTCAAACAAAAGGTGAGCCACAAAAAGAGATATTAGGACAGGTCAGGTGATCTAAAACTTGGCTGCCCCGTGTCCTAACTCACACCGAGTCCCGCTCACCCATCACCCCTGTGCCCGCTAACCTACATTGGCTCCCAGTTAAGCAACGCCTCGATTTCAAAATTCTCATCCTTATTTACAAATCCCTCCATGGCCTCGCCCCTCCCTATCTCTGTAACCTCCTCCAGCCCCGAGATGTCTGCGCTCCTCTAATTCTGCCCTCCTGAACATCCCTGATTACAATCGTTCCACCATTGGCGGCCATGCCTTCTGTTGCCTGGGCCCCGAGCTCTGGAACTCCCCCCCTAAACCTCTCCGCCTCCCTCTCCCCCTTTAAGACGCTCCCTAAAACCTACCTCTTTGACCAAGCTTTTGGTTATCTGCCGATATGCGGCTCAGTGTCAAATTTTTGTCTTATAACACTCCTGTGAAGCACCTTGGGATGTTTTACTATGTTAAAGGCACTATATAAATACAGGTTGTTGTTGTTGTGACCAAAAGCTTGGTCAAAGAGGTAGGTTTTAAGGAGCATCTTAAAGGAGGAGAGAGAGGCGGAGGGGTTTTGGCAGGGAGTTCCAGAGCTTGGGGCGAGGCAGCTGAAGGCACGGCCACCAATGGTGGAGCGATTATAATCGAAGATGCGTAAGAGGTCGGAATTGGAGGAGGGCAGAGCTCTGGGAAGGGTTGTAGGGCTGGAGGAGATTCTAGATTTAGGGAGGGATTTGAAAACAAGGATGTGAATTTTAAAATCGAGGCGTTGCCGGACCAGGAGCCAACGTGGGTCAGTGAGCAGAGGGGGTGATGGGTGAATAAGCCAGAGTATTGAATGTTCTATCCATACTGGCAAAGCCATGGTCACAGTGCAAACATCAGAAGCCTTGGCTTTGTGCAGCTTGTGGGGTGATGGACTGAGGCTCTGGGACTCCATGGAGATGTGAGCAGGAGCCCGAGTATTACAAGTGTGCTTAAATGACTGCTAAACGTACATAGTACCCAACCTGAACTCGTGCTCGGGGAAAACTCTCTTAGTGCAGTTGCGTCAAGACCCAGTGGGGTATTGGATCTAGACTTTGTGTGAATGTGTAAAATTGGTATGGATTTATGGATTAGAAACTGGACTGAAATTATGACATTTGCCGGCTGTACATGTCTTGAAGATGTTCTTTGCACTTTTTAATTTGCACTATGTGTAGGTAGAGGTTGATAATCACCATTCTCACTGATGGTGTTTTTTTCAGCTATTTGCCACCGTCTCAGCTGTGGCTCAGTGTCTCCGCAAGATCCTGCAAAGCCCCTGGGAGGACAGACGCACCAACATCAGTGTTCTCAATCAGGCCAACATCTCCAGCATCGAAGCACTGACCACACTCGACCAGCTCCGTTGGGTGGGCCACCTCGACTGCATGCCCGACACGAGACTCCCAAAGCAAGCGCTCTACTTGGAACTCCTACTAAGCAAGCGAGCCCCAGTTGGGCAGAGGAAACGTTTCAAGGACGCCCTCAAAGCCTCCCTGAAAAAATGCAACATCCCCACCGACACTTGGGAGTCCCTGGCCAAAGACCACCCTGAGTGGAGGAAGAGCATCCGGGAGGGCGCTGAGCACCTCGAGTCTCGTCGCCGAGAGCATGCAGAAATCAAGCGCAGACAGCGGAAGGAGCGTGCGGCAAACCAGTCCCACCCACCCTTTCCCTCAACCACTGTCTGTCCCACCTGTGACAGAGACTGTAATTCCCGTATTGGACTGTTCAGTCACCTGAGAACTCACTTTTAGAGTGGAAGCAAGTCTTCCTCGATTCCGAGGGACTGCCTATGATGATGTTGATGATGATGGCTCAGTGGGCAGCACTCTCGCCTCTGGGTCAGAAGGTTCTGGGTTCAAGCCCCGCTCCAGAGATTTGAGCACAAAATCTAGGCTGACAATCCCAGTGCAGTGCTGAGGGAGTGTTGCGCTGTCGGGGGGATAGTACTGAGGGAGCGCTGTGCTGTCGGAGGGGTAGTACTGAGGGAGCACTGCACTGTCAGAAGGGCAGTACTGAGGGAACGCTACGCTGTCGGAGGCGTAGTACTGAGGGAGCGCTGTACTGTCGGAGGGGCAGTGCTGAGGGAGCGCTGTGCTGTCGGAGGGGTAGTACTGAGGGAGCACTGCACTGTCAGAGGGGCAGTACTGAAGTAGCGCTACGCTGTCGGAGGGGTAGTACTGATGGAGCGTCGCACTGTCGGAGGGGCAGAACTGAGGGAGCACTGCACTGTCGGAGGGGCAGTACTGAGGGAGTGCCGTACTGTCGGAGGGGCAGTACTGAGGGAGCGCCGCACTGTCGGAGGGGCAGTACTGAGAGAGTGCCGTACTGTCGGAGGGGCAGTGCTGAGGGAGTGCCGTACTGTCGGAGGGGCAGTACTGAGGGAGCGCCGCACTGTCGGAGGGGCAGTACTGAGGGAGTGCCGTACTGTCGGAGGGGCAGTACTGAGGGAGTGCCGTACTGTCGGAGGGGCAGTACTGAGGGAGCGCCGCACTGTCGGAGGGGCAGTACTGAGGGAACGCTGCACTGTCGGAGGGGCAGTACTGAGGGAGCGCTGCGTGGTCGGAGGGGCCATCTAATGGCAACTGTTTATTTCCCTCTCTCTCTCTCTCTCTTCCTACAGGCTGGGGCTTTTTTCTCTAGAAAAGTGAAGGCTGAGGGCTGACCTGATGGAGGTCTTTAAAATTATGAAGGAGTTTGACAGGGTAGATGTAGAGATATTTCCACTTGTGGGAGGTAGTCCAAAACTAGGGATCATATAATGCAAGATAGTCAGTAATAAATCCCATCGGGGATCCAGGAGCATCTTCTTTACCCAGAGAGCGATGAGAATGTGGAACTCGCTGCCACAGGGAGGGGTTGAGGTGAATAGCATCGATGCGTTTAAGGGAAAGCTGGGGAAACACATGAGGGAGAAAGGAATAGAAGGATATGGTGATGGGGTGAGGTGGAGAGGGGTGGGAGGGGGCTGGTGTGGAGCATAAACCCCGGCACGGACCCATGGGGCGGAATGACCTGTTCCTGTGCTGTACATTCCATGTAATTCTATGTATTGGGATGAACGTGCTGAACTGCTGGCTCTGGAGGTGCCCTGGGGGACTGAAGATGTAGAAATCTGAAACCTCACCAGCAATTTGCTGATGATGTGGAGGTGCTAAAAATAGATAAATAACTGTAGCCTGGAGATCGCACTGCAATATTATTATAACACTCAGCACAGTCACATCCGATACTCTCACTGCTAGTTTAATGGGGGCATCAGCTCATTTAAAATAAACAGGTTAAACTCTCCAAATGACACCGTGAGAAAAGGAACTCTATACAAATGTAGTAAAGGAGTCTGCACAATAATATCTCGCAATGTTATTCCCAACCTCGGGACAGGGTTTGGAGACAGTTCAGAGAAGATTCACTGGGTTGATTCCGGGGATGAGGGGGTTGACTTATGAGGAAAGGTTGAGAAGGTTGGGCCTCTACTCATTGGAATTCAAAAGAATGAGAGATCATCTTATCAAAATGTATGAGATTATGAGGGGACTTGACAAGGTGGATGCAGAGAGGATGTTTCCACTGATGGGGGAGACTAGAACTAGAGGGCATGATCTTAGAATAAGGAGACGCACATTTAAAACTGAGATGAGGAGAAATTTCTTCTCTCAGAGGGTTGTAAATCTGTGGAATTTGATGCCTCAGAAACATAGAAAATAGGTGCAGGAGTAGGCCATTCGGCCCCTCGACCCTGCACCACCATTCAATATGATCATGGCTGATCATTCTCTCAGTACCCCTTTCCCGCTTTCTCTCCATACCCCTTGATCCCTTTAGCCGTAAGGGCCATATCTAACACCCTTTTGAATATATCCAATGAACTGGCATCAACAACTCTCTGCGGTAGGGAATTCCACAGGTTAACAACTCTCTGAGTGAAGAAGTTTCTCCTCATCTCAGTCCTAAATGGCTTACCCCTTATCCTAAGACTGTGTCCCCTGGTTCTGGACTTCCCCAACATCGGGAACATTCTACCCGCATCTAATCTGTCCCGTCCCGTCAGAATCTTGTATGTTTCTATGAGATCCCCTCTCATCCTTCTAAACGCCAATGTATAAAGGCCCAGTTGATCCAGTTTCTCCTCATATGTCAGTCCAGCCGTCCCTGGAATTAGTCTGGTGAACCTTCGCTGCACTCCCTCAATAGCAAGAACATTCTTCCTCAGATTAGGAGACCAAAATTATTCACAATATTCTAGGTGAGGCCTCACCAAGGCTCTGTACAACTGCAGTAAGACCTCCCTGCTCCTATACTCAAATCCCCTAGCTATGAAGGCCAACATACCATTTGCCTTCTTCACTGCCTGCTGTACCTGCATGCCCACTTTCAGTGACTGATGAACCATGACACCCAGGTCTCGTTGCACCTCCCCTTTTCCTAATCTGCCGCCATCCAGATAATATTCTGCCTTCGTATTTTTGCCCCCAAAATGGATAACCTCACATTTATCCACATTATACTGCATCTGCCATGCATTTGCCCACTCACCTAACCTGTCCAAGTCACCCTGCAACCTCTTGGCGTCCTCCTCACAGCTCACACCACCACCCAGTTAAGTGTCATCCGCAAACGTGGAGATATTACACTCAATTCCTTCATCTAAATCATTGATGTATATTGTAAAGAGCTGGGGTCCCAGCACTGAGCCCTGCAGCACTCCACTAGTCACTGTCTGCCAACCAGTTCTCTATCCATATCAGTACATTACCCCCAATACCATGTGCTTTGATTTTGCACACCAATCTCTTGTGCGGGACCTTGTCAAAAGCCTTTTGAAAGTCCAAATACACCACATCCACTGGTTCTGCCTTGTCCACTTTGCTAGTTACATCCTCAAAAAATTCCAGAATATTCGTCAAGCATGATTTCCCTTTCATAAATCCATGCTGACTCGGTCTGATCCTGTCGCTGCTTTCCAAATGCGCTGCTATTTCATCCTTAATAATTGATTCCAATATTTTCCCCGCTACCAATGTCAGGCTAACCGGTCTATAATTCACGTCCTCAGAGAGCTGTGGAAGCTGGGACATTGAATAAATTTAAGACAGAAATAGACAGTTTCTTAAACGATAAGGGGCTAGATGAGCTGGCAGAGAAGTGGAGCTGAGTCCATGATCAGATCAGCCACGGAGACATGGCTCCAGGGTGACCAAGGCTGGGAACTCAACATCCAGGGGTATTCAACATTTAGGAAGGATAGACAGAGAGGATAAGGAGGTGGGGTGGTTTTGCTGGTTAAAGAGGAAATTAATGCAATAGTAAGGAAGGACATTAGCTTGGATGATGTGGAATCGGTATGGGTGGAGCTGTGGAATACCAAAGGGCAGAAAACGCTGGTGGGGGTTGTGTACAGACCACCAAACAGTAGTAGTGAGGTTGGGGACAGCATCAAACCAGAAATTAGGGATGCATTCAATAAAGGTACAGCAGTTATCATGGGTGACTTTAATCTACATATTGATTGGGCTAACCAAACTGGTAGCAATGCTGTGGAGGAGGATTTCCTGGAGTGTAATAGGGATGGTTTTCTAGACCAATATGTTGAGAAACCAACTCGAGGGCTGGCCATCCTAGACTGGGTGATGTGTAATGAGAAAGGACTAATTAGCAATCTTGTTGTGCGAAGCCCCTTGGGGAAGAGTGACCATAATATGGTAGAATTCTTTATTAAGATGCAGAGTGACACAGTTAATTCAGAGACTAGAGCCCTGATTTTAAGGAAAAGTAACTTCGATGGTATGAGATGTGAATTGGCTAGAATAGACTGGCGAGTGATACTTAAAGGATTGACGGTGGATAGGCAATGGCAAACATTTAAAGATCGCATGAATGAACTTCAACAATTGTACATCCCTGTCTGGAGTACAAATAAAACGGGGAAGGTGACTCAACCGTGGCTAACAAGGGAAATTAAGGATAGTGTTAAATCCAAGGAAGAGGCAGATAAATTGGCCAGAAAAAGCAGCAAACCTGAGGACTGGAAGAATTTTGTAATACAGCAGAGGAGGACAAAGGGTTTAATTAGGAGGGGGAAAATAGAGTACGAGAGGAAGCTTGCTGGGAACATAAAAATTGACTGCAAAAGCTTCTATAGATATGTGAAGAGAAAAAGATTAGTGAAGACAAACGTAAGGTTCCTTGCAGTCAGATTCATGTGAATTTATAATGGGGAACAAAGAAATGGCGGACCAGTTAAACAAGTACTTTGGTTCTGTCTTCACGAAGGAAGACACAAATAACCATCTGGAAATACTAGGGGACCGAGGTTGTAGTGAGAAGGAGGAACTGAAGGAAATCCTTATTAGGCAGGAAATTGTGTTTGGGAAATTGATGGGATTGAAGACCGATAAATCCCCAGTGCCTGATAGTCTGCAACCCAGAGTACTTAAGGAAGTGGCCCTAGAAATAGTGAATGCATTGGTGATCATTTTCCAACAGTCTATCGATTCTGGATCAGTTCCTATGGACTGGAGGGTAGCTAATGTAACACCACTTTTTAAGAAAGGAGTGAGAGAAAATGGGTAATTAAAGACCGGTTAGCCTGACATCAGTAGTGGGGAAAATGTTGGAATCAATTGTTAAATTTGAAATAGCAGCACATTTGGAAAGCAGTGACAGGATCGGTCCAAGTCAGCATGGATTTATGAAAGGGAAATCCTGCTTAACAAATCTTCCAGAATTTTTTGAGGATGTAACTGGTAAAGTGGACAAGGGAGAACCAGTGGATGTGGTGTATTTGGACTTTCAAAAGGCTTTTGACAAGGTCCCACACAAGAGATTGGTGTGCAAAATTAAAGCACATGGTATTGGGGGTAATGTACTGACGTGGATAGAGAACTGGTTGGCAGACAGGAAGCAGAGAGTCGGGATAAACGGGTCCTTTTCAGAATGGCAGGCAGTGACTATTGGGATGCCGCAGGGCTCAGTGCTGGGATCCCAGCTCTTTACAATATACATTAATGATTTGTATGAGGGAATTGAGTGCAATATCTCCAAGTTTGCAGATGACACTAAGCTGGGTGGCGGTGTGAGCTGTGAGGAGGATGCTAAGAGGCTGCAGGGTGACTTGGACAGGTTAGGGGAGTGGGCAAATACATGGCAGATGCAGTATAATGTGGATAAATGTGAGATTATCCACTTTGGTGGCAAAAACAGGGAGGCAGAATATTATCTGAAAACCGGCAGATTAGGGAAAAGGGGGGGTGCAACGAGACCTGGGTGTCATGGTACATCAGTCATGAACGTTGGCATGCAGGTACAGCAGGTGATGAAGAAGGCAAATGGTATGTTGGCCTTCATAGCGAGAGGATTTGAGTATAGGAGCAGGGAGGTCTTACTGCAGTTGTACAGGCCTTGGTGAGGCCTCACCTGGAATAGTGTATTCAGTTTTGGTCTCCTAATCTGAGGAAGGACGTTCTTGCTATTGAGGGAGTGCAGCGAAGGTTCAGCAGATTGATTCCCGCGATGGCAGGACTGACATATGAGGAGAGACTGGATCGACTGGGCCTGTATTCACTGGCGTTTAGAAGGATGAGAGGGGATCTCATAGAAACGTATAAGATTCTGACGGGACTGGACAGGTTAGATGCAGGAAGAATGTTCCCGATGTTGGGGAAGTCCAGAACCAGGGGACACAGTCTTAGGATAAGGGGTAAGCCATTTAGGACTGAGATGAGGAGAAACTTCTTCACTCAGAGAGTTGTTAACCTGTGGAATTCCCTACCGCAGAGAATTGTTGATGCCAGTTCATTGGATATATTCAAGAGGGAGTTAGATATGGTCCTTACGGCTAAAGGGATCAAGGGGTATGGAGAGAAAGCAGGAAAGGGGTACTGAGGTGAATGATCAGCCATGATCTTATTGAGTGGTGGTGCAGCCTCGAAAGGCCGAATGGCCTACTCCTGCACCTATTTTCTATGTTTCTATGTTTCTATGATCTTATTGAATGGTGATGCAGGCTCGAGGGACCGTATGGCCGACTCCTGCTCCTATTTCTTATGTTCTTATAGGGTGAGAGGCAGAAGGGTGGGAGGAGACTCGTGTGGAGTATAAACATCGGCAATGTTCCCTCTAATTTGTATTTTCGGTGCGCGGCCCATTCAAATTTCCGCGCAGGTGAAGCTTTCCCCCATTGTAAGGCCGCTGAGTGGGCTGAGCGGGAGCTGCAGAGTGCAACTTAACGGGAATGTTAAACAACGGCATGGCCCTTTTAATCATAACTTTATTTATATAACACCTTTAACGTAGTAAAATGTCACAAGGAGCTTCACAGCAGTGTTACAAGACAAAACGGATCAATTTGACTCCGAGCCACAAAAGAAGAAATTAAGGCAGATGACCAAAAGCTTGGTCACAGAGGTCAGTTTTAAGGAGCGTCTTAAAGGAGGAGAGGGAGGTAGAGAGGCGGAGAGGTTTAGGGAGGGAGTTCCGGAGCTTGGGGCCCAGGCAACAGAAGGCACGGCCACCGATGGTGGAGCGATTATAATCAGGGATGCTCAGTGGGTAGGATTTGAGGAGCGGAGAATTTGAGATCTCGAGGGGTTGTGGGGCTGGAGGAGATTA
Organism: Pristiophorus japonicus; assembly: GCF_044704955.1. NCBI lineage: Eukaryota > Metazoa > Chordata > Chondrichthyes > Pristiophoridae > Pristiophorus > Pristiophorus japonicus. The sequence continues at coordinate 234,524,500 of NC_091984.1, forward strand.
CAGAGATAGGGACGGGCGAGGCCATGGAGGGATTTGTAAAGCAGGATGAGAATTTTGAAATCGAATGGCCTGTTTCTGTGCTGTAAATATTATGTAATTCTCTGTAACCTCGGGTAACGTGGTTTAAAATAAGTTCGCACCATTTTTAACTGTGGGGTGCGGTGAGTGGGGGGGATGGGGGAAGCAGGGGAGGGGGGAGCGGTGAAGCAGGGGATGGGGGGGAGGGGACCAGGGGACGGGAGGGGTGGGGGGAGCGGGGGCGGAAGAGGGGAGCCTCAGGCTCGCCCCAGCTTGCCGACTTGATGTAACTCGGTTCGGCCGGACTCCCGCCTCCCCCCCGCCCCCCCCCAGAACCCGTCGTCAATGGCCTGATGCCAGCGGGCGATAAGTGCTGCTGGGGAGCCGCAGGAACGGGGGGAATGTGGGGTGGGGGTGCGGAGGGGGCGGGGGGGGGGGGCTCGGGAAAGCCAGAGCAGTACGAGACCCTGGGTTCCCCTGGAGGAGCACTCCTCTACCCCACAAGGAAACAAAAGAAAAATGTTACACTTGCCACCTCGTGGGGCGGGGGTGGCGGGGGGGGGGAGGTTCTGAGTGACGTCATCCCCCTTTCCCCCCCCCCCACCATCTAAATCTCAGTGATGTCGGCGCTGGCTGCCCCAGATGCTCCTGTGTGAATGCCGACAATTTGGGGCCGAATCCATGAGTTCCACACTGCCACGGTTTTAACCCCCATCTTACACCCCCCCTTCTCACCTGGTGTGTGTGGGGGGCGGGGGGTGGGGGGGGGTTAAAATCGGGCTGTTTCATTTTGATTTACGCCCAGAACTGCTGCTTAGCGTTTCTTTATCAGGTTACTTCACTTCAATGGAAATAAGAATGGGGAGGGAGGTTTTAATGGGTTGCCGACTCACTTTAATCCTGTCAGTTGGCCAGGCAGTCCGTGTGTGTTTAAAACCCACGAGACAAAAGAAAATAGAAAAAGAAAGGCTTGCATTTATATAGCGCCCTTCACCACCACTTAAAGCGCTTTACAGCCAATGAAGTATTTTTTGTACCTGAGAGGGCAGAGAGGGTCTCGGTTTAACATCTCATCTGAAAGACGGCACCTCTGGCAGTGCAGCACTCCCTCAGCACTATGCTGGGAGTGTCAGCCTAGATTTTTGTGCTCAAGCCCCTGGATGGGCCTCGAACCCACAACCTTCTGACTCAGAGGCGAGAGTGCTGCCCACTGAGCCACGACTGACAGATCGTCCCAGCGAAGTCAGTGGAAATACAAATCGGGGGAGATGTAGAGAGACTGCTGACTCGCTATCATCTGTTTTCATTCATTTGTAGGCAGTCCCTCGGAATCGAGGAAGACTTGCTTCCACTCTAAAAAATTAGTCCTCAGGTGGCTGAACAGTCCAATACGGGAAACACAGTTCTTGTCACAGGTGGGACAGACAGTGGTTGGAGGAAAGGGAGGGTGGGACCGGTTTGCCGCACGCTCCTTCCGCTGCCTGCGCTTGGTTTCTGCATGCTCTCGGCGACGAGACTCGAGGTGCTCAGCGCCCTCCCAGATGCACTTCCTCCACTTAGGGTGGTCTTTGGCCAGGGACTCCCAGGTGTCAGTGGGGGATGTTGCACTTTATCAGGGAGACTTTGAGGGTGTCCTTGTAACGTTTCCTCGGCCCACCTTTGGCTCGTTTGCCGTGATGGAGTTCCAAGTAGAGCGCTTGCTTTGGGAGTCTCGTGTCGGGCATGCGGACAATTTACACCGGCGTGCAACGTCAAGATTTACCCCAGCTCCATCTCCCAAAAAATAGGGTGAGAAATTATACGGAAAAGGCGCAATTGGAAATTGCGGCGTGAGACGGGGATGTGGATGGAGAGTAGAAAGACAAGAGTGGACTGCACTGCATAATGCAAGCGTCCTCATCACATTTGTGGCTGATGATACATGCTGTTGGCTGTCTCTCAGGTTTTACATTATAAAGGAGAATGTATCAGCTGGCAAGGTGCACTGCACTCTTGTGCTCATTGTGGCCTCGGGCTACAGACTGAATCGTGTGTGGTTACTTATTTGACATTCAAATTACAGACTCCCAAATTGAAGCTTGATTCATTCATTTAATATTTCTTTTATTTCAAAACAAAACCCTTCAGAAAATAATTCTTAAGGTGGCTGACGGTTAATAAAAATAAAGCAATTGTAGGGTTAAGTCCAGTCGGTGTCTCAGCGGGAAGCACTCTCGCCTCGGAGTCAGAAGGTCGTGGGTTCCAGCCCCACTCCAGAGACTTGAGCACAATAACCCAGGCTGACACTCCCAGTGCAGCACCGAGGGAGAGCTGCACTGCCGGAGGTGCCAGCTTTCTGATGAAACATTAAACCAAGGCCTCTCGGGTGGGCGTAAAAGATCCCACAGCACAATTTTGAAGAAGAGCAGGGGAGTTCTCCCCGGTGCCCTGGTCAATATTTATCCCTCAATCAACAACACTAAAATCTGATCATTATCACATTGCTGTTTGTGGGAGCTTGCTGAGCGCAAATTGGCTGCCGCGATTCCCACATTACAACAGTGACTGCACTTCACAAGTACTTCATTGGCTGTAAAGAGCTTTGGGATGTCCTGAGGATGTGAACAGGGCTATATAAATGCAAGTTCTTTCTTTTTCCTCGGTGTTCTGCTGCTCTTGGTTAGTGGTCTCAATGTATTGGTAGGCACATTGGCAACTATGCCGATATACTGGAGCAGTTTCTTATTTTAGTTTAACATCTCGAGTTGTGGAATTATGGAATGAAGCTGAGCAAAAAAACATGTTTTCTCCAAATTGGCCTGGGTTTTTAATCTTTTTGCCTCTCCCAGGAGATCCCATGGTTTCGGGCGGGGTGAAGTGTATATGTTGTGATACACAAGGTATCGCAATTGTGTGGGACAGGTTCAATGGGCCAGATCGTCTTTACCTGTCCATCATTGTTCGTATGTTTAACAACAACAACTTGTATTTATATAGCGCCTTTAACGTACTGCTAAGTCCCAAGGCGCCTCACAGGAGTGTTATGAGACAAAAAAATTTGACACCGAGCCACATAAGTAGAAATTAGGGCAGGGGTCAAAGAGGTCGGTTTTAAGGAGCGTCTTAAAGGAGGAAAGAGAGGCAGAGAGGTGGAGAGGTTTAGGGAGGGAATTCCGGAGCTCAGAGCCCAGGCAACAGAAGGCACGGCCACCAATGGATGAGCGATTATAATCAGGGATGCTCAGGGGCGCAGACGTCTCAGGAGGAGAGGTACGGTTTGTGGGGCTGGAGGAGATTACGGAGATAGGGAGGGGCGAGGGCCATGGAGGGATTTGAAAACAAGAATGAGGATTTTGAAATCGAGGCGTTGCTTAACCGGAAGCCAATGTAGGTCAGCGAGCACAGGGGGTGATGGGTGAGCAGGACTTGGAGTTAGGACACGGGGCAACCGAGTTTTGGATCACCTCTAGTTTACGTAGGGTAGAATGTGGGAGGCCGGCCAGGAGTGCGTTGGAATAGTCAAGTCTAGAGGTAACAAAGGCATGGATGAGGGCTTCAGCAGCGGATGAGCTGAGGCAAGGGCGGAGATAGGGCGATGTTACAGAGGTGGAAATAGGCAGTCTTAGTTATGCTGCGGATATGTGGTCGAGAGCTCATTTTATAGTCAAATATGACACCACAGTCTGGTTCAACCTCAGACAGAAGTTGGGAAGAGGGTTTGTGTTCGTATTATCGTACGTAAAAAGGTTATGACTGTATAGTCTAGACTGATCCTTTGTCAATAGAGCTCTTTATATTAGTATTTATGTACACCTTTTGTGATGAAATGTATTCAAGCAAGTAATTATTTTTTGAGTGGATTGACATGTTATTGTGTAGGCAATTTCCCACAAACAGCAACATGATAAATCACCAGGAAATTTGTTTCAGTGATGTTGATTGAGGAATAAATATCGATGCAGACACCGGGGATAACTCCCCTGCTCTTCGTTGAAATAGCGCCATGAGATCTTTTACATCCATTGGAGAGAGCAGACAGGGCCTCGGTTTAACGTCTCATCCAAAAGACGGCGCCTCTGACAGTGCAGCAATCCCTCAGTACTGCCCCTCCAACAGTGCAGCACTCCCTTAGTACTGTCCCTCCGACAGTGCAGCACTCCCTCAGTACTGCCCCTCCGACAGTGCAGCACTCCCTCAGTACTGCCCCTCCGACAGTGCAGCACTCCCTCAGTACTGCCCCTCCGACAGTGCAGCACTCCCTCAGTACTGCCCCTCCGACAGTGCAGCACTCCCTCAGTACTGCCCCTCCGACAGTGCAGCACTCCCTCAGTACTACCGCTTTGACAGTGCAGCACTCCCTCAGCACTGCCCCTCCGACAGTGCAGTGCTCCCTCAGTACTGGCCCTCCAACAGTGCAGCGCTCCCTCAGTACTGGCCCTCCGACAGTGCAGTGCTCCCTCAGTACTGGCCCTCCAACAGTGCAGCGCTCCCTCAGTACTGGCCCTCCGACAGTGCAGCGCTCCCTCAGTACTGGCCCTCCGACAGTGCAGCGCTCCCTTAGTACTGGCCCTCCGACAGTGTGGCGCTCCCTCAGTACTGCCACTCCCTTAGCACTGCACTGCAGTGTCAGTCGGGATTATGTGCTCAAGTCTCTGGAGTGGCACTTGAACCCCTGACCTTCTGACCCGGAGGCGAGAGTGCTGCCCACTGAGTTAAGGCGGCGATGTGATTAGGTGCTACAGAAATGCCTCATTTTGAATCTACATTTTAACTCTGGGCGGCTGGGTTTCCCAGGTCTCGGGAAACATGTCAGCTGAAGGTAGGTGAGGATTGCTGGATCCAGGAGGTCAGTGCCTTTCCACTTACCTCCTCGATGAAGCATCCATGCCTGCCGATCAGACATGCTCCCTGACCCTTCCGATCTCCCCACAACCTCCCCCACGCAGCCTCTGATCCCCAATCCTACCCCCCCGATCCCCGGCAGTAAGGCATGCACCTGTGAACATGCTCCCAGGCCTGTTGTGCTGTGAGTGGCTTAGCTCATCACGTGATGTTCACAAGACTCAGTAAAACCCCAGTTAATTGAGTTCAGGTTCCCCATGATGAGGCGTGCAGCTGTGATTTGGTGGATGAACTGGGAGGGTTCCGTCGGGCAGTTGAAAAATGTTTGGAGTGTCCCCCAGATTGGGAGGCACTTGACTTAACTGGTTAATTTTGTCTCCTATCAAAAGAGTTGGGAGGGTTCCGTTTGATTTTTTAAACCTTTGCCAATAAACTAGCTCGTTCTTTACCACAAATGTGTAACTGTGAATTCTGAAGCAAAGAACCCATGAAGCAAATACACTGCAGCCAGCTTTCTGAACCCCAGCCTCCAAGCCCCACTCCGACCAATCCCCTCCCCTCGATCTCCGACCCCTTCCCCCGATCTCCGACCCCTTCCCCTATCTCCGACCCTCCCCCCGATCTCCGACCCCGCCCCCCCGATCTCCGACCCCGCCACCGATCTCCGACCCGCCCCCTAATCTCCGACCCCGCCCCCCCGATCTCTGCCCCCTGCTCCCCAATCTCCAACCACTGCCCCCGATCTCCGACCCCTCCCCCCGATCTCTGACCCCTGCACCCCCCCGATCTCTAGCACCTGCCCCCACCGATCTCTGGCCCCGCCCCCTGATCTCCGCCCCCTCCCACAATCTCTGACCCCTCCCCCAATCTCCGACCCCTGCCCCCCGATCTCCGACCCCTCCCCCGATCTCCGACCCCTCGCCCCGATCTCCGGCCCCTCGCCCCGATCTCCGACCCCTCCCCCGATCTCCGACCCCTCCCCCGATCTCCGACCCCTGCCCCCCCCAATCTTCGACCCCTCCCCCGATCTCTGCCCCTGCCCCCTCAATCTCCGGCTCCTCTCCCGATCTCCAAACCCACTCCTCCCCCCCCCTCCCCCCCACCGATCACAGCCTCCGGTTTCTCCTTCTCTCCTCTCCCTCCTCCCTGGTCCCCTCGGGCCACAGGCTTACCCGCCCACCAGCCAGCCTCTCAATCTGGCTAGCAGCAGGGTGGGGGGGAACAGTGAAAAGAATGTTAATCAGCCCCTGCTGTTACATGCACACTCACCATTTGCACTGACGCTTGTAGGCACAGGGATGTACCGACACCATCAATACAATAGGGCTGTGAGTCACCCAGTGTAATGTAACTGTCTCCCACACAACAGAATATGACCGACACCCATGGTAGCACAACCGCCTCAGGCCGAAGGATCAATCCAACAGTTGTACTTACTGGATTTCACGGAAGACATGACATGTTTGAGCATAAAAGTCAGACTGCCATAAGTATTGACTTCATTATAGACCACTGACTGAGACCACTCCAGCTCCCCATAAACACAGCCACAAAACTTCAGTTTAAATGCGACCAGCTTGACAATTGCACAAACACTTTAATACAACAACAGCTTGCATTAATATAGCGCCGTTAACATAATAAAGCGTCCCAGGGTGCTTCACAGGAATGATTATCAAACAATATTTGGCACCGAGCCACACAAGGAGACATTAGGACAGATAAAAGACGCAGTTTTTAAGGACTGTCTTAAAGGAGGAGAGGGAGGTAGAGAGGTTTAAGAAAGTAGGACTTGCATTTATATAGCGCCTTTCATGACAACCGGACATCTCAAAGTGTTACAGCCAATTAAGTATTTTGGAGTGTAGTCACTGCTGTAATTTGGGAAACGCAGCAGCCAATTTGCGCACAGCGAGCTCCAGTTGGTGCGTCTGTCCTCCCGGGGGATTTGCAGCATCTTGCGGAGGCAGCGTTGGTGGTATTTCTCCAGCGATTTGAGGTGTCTACTGTACATGGTCCAAGTCTCTGAGCCATACAGGAGGGTGGGTATCACTACTGCCCTGCAGACCATGAGCTTGGTGCTGGGTTTGAGGTCCTGGTCTTCAAACATTCTCTTCCTCAGGCGACCGAAATACTGCGCTGGCGCACTGGAGGCGGTGTTGGACCCCGTCGTTAATGTTTGCCCTTGCTGACAGTAGGCTCCCGAGGTAGGGAAAATGGTCCACGTTGTCCAAGGCCGCGCCGTGGATTTTGATGACCGAGGGGGCAGTGCTGTGTGGCGGGGTCAGGTTGGTGGAGGACCTTTGTCTTACGGATGTTTAGTGTAAGGCCCATGCTTTTGTACGCCTCGGTGAAGATGTTGACGGTGGCTTGGAGTTTAGCCTCTGAATGTGCGCAGACGGGTCATTCGCGTACTGTAGTTCGATGACTGAGGATGGGTTGACCTTGGATCTAGCCTGGAGATGACGAAGGTTGAACAGGTTCCCATTGGTTCTATAGTTTAGTTCCACTCCAGCTGGGAGCTTGTTGATAGTGAGAAGAAGCATTGCAATGAGGAAAATCGAGAAGAGTGTTAGCATGGGTTGGGTCTGTGGTGGATCCATTGGTCAGGATCACGGCCTTGCATGTCATCGTGGAACAGGTGGAGGATGGTGACAAACTTTTGGGGGCAGCCAAAACGGAGGAGGACGCTCGATAGTCCCTCACGGTTGACAGTGTCAAAGGCCTTTGTGAGGTCAAAGAAGGCCATGTACAAGGGTTTGGTGTTGTTCCCTGCATTTCTCTTGTAGTTGTCGCACCGTGAAGATCATGTCCATTGTACCGCTTAGTGGACGGAGCCCACATTGTGACTGTCGATCAGGCCAACATCCCCAGCATCGAAGCACTGACCACACTCGACCAGCTCCGTTGGGCGGGCCACATTGTCCGCATGCCCGACACGAGACTCCCAAAGCAAGCGCTCTACTCGGAACTCCTACACGGCAAACGAGCCCCAGGTGGGCAGAGGAAACCTTTCAAGGACACCCTCAAAGCCTCCCTGATAAAATGCAACATCCCCACCGGGAGTCCTGGGAATCCCTGGCCAAAGGCCGCCCTAAGTGGAGGAAGAGCATCCGGGAGGGCGCTGAGCACCTCGAGTCTCATCGCCGAGAGCATGCAGAAACCAAACGCAGGCAGCGGAAGGAGCGTGCGGCAAACCAGTCCCACCCACCCCTTCCCTCAACCACTGTCTGTCCCACCTGTGACAGAGACTGTAATTCCCGTATTGGACTGTTCAGTCAGCTGAGAACTCACTTTTAGAGTGGAAGCAAGTCTTCCTCGACTCCGAGGGACTGCCGATGATGATGATGAGCAGGCTCCCACAAACAGCAATGTGATAATGACCAGATTATCTGTTTTGGTGATGTTGATTGAGGGATAAATATTGGCCCCAGGACACCGAGGAGAAACCCCTTGCTCCTCTTTGAAATAGTGTCGTGTGAGTGCTACCCACTGAGCCGCGATTGATACACCACAACAGTTGGTTAAAAGGCCTGGGCCACAAGTTGTGCTGCACGGTGCTCATGAACCAGCATTGCTGTGATAGCTGTCTGTGTTACGAGACGCTTACTCGATTAAAAATGGCTTCAAACCTTATCTCAGTTACTTAGAGATTGCGTGTGTTCTGTTTACAACCATTAATGAAGAAGGAGGACCTTTGGGGGATTCCAATTCTCAGATGCAGCCAGACCCAGCTGGCCTGGGTAAATACATCATTCCTCCCATTGGATGCAGAGAGTTTGACAGTTTCACAACAGAACAGGGTATGTGGGCGAGGAAAAATGGTTCAGTGCCAATGTACATTTGGCAAATATAAGCTATTCACTAATGAATCCATTAGGGAATTAAAGAGAAACTTCTTTACCCAGAGAGTGGTGAGAATGTGGAACTCACTACCACAGGGAGTGGTTGAACAACAACAATAAATTGTATTTATATAGCTCCTTTAACATAATGTAACGTCCCAAGGCGATTCACAGGAGTATTATCAGATTTATAAAATTTGACATCGAGCTGCATAACTAGAAATTAGGACAGGTGACCAAAAGTTTGGTCAAAGAGGTAGGTTTTAAGGAGAGTCTTGAAGGAGGAAAGAGAGGCGGAGAGGTTTAGGGAGGGAGTTCCAGAGCTTAGAGCCCAGGCAACAGAAGGCACAAATGGCTGAGCGATTATAATCAGGGATGCTCAAGAGGGCAGAATTAGAGGAGTGCAGAATTTCGGGGGGTTGTGGGGCTGGAGGAGATTACAGAGATGGGGGCGGGGTGGGGGGGGGTGAGATCATGGAGGGATTTATAAACTAGGAGGAGAATTTTGAAATAGAGACATTGTCAGACCAGGAGCCAATGTAGGTCAGGGAGCACAGGGGGTGATGGGTGAGCGGGACTCGGTGCGAGTTTGGCCACCCGGCAGCCGAGTTTTGGATCACCTCTAGTTTACGTAGGGTAGAATATGGGAGGCCAGCCAGGATTGCATTGGAATAGTCAAGTCTGGAGTAACAAAGGCATGGATGAGGGCTTCAGCAGCGGATGAGCTGAGGCAAGGCGGAGACGGCCGATGTTACGAGGTGGAAATATTCCGTTTTAGTTATGCTGAGGCGTATACCATAGGTCAGAAGTTCCCAAACTTTAATTTTTGCGAACCCCATTGCTGATCTACCAGTTGCCCCCATACCCCTACCAGCACACGGGTTTAATATTTTATCCCCTTTCATGAGAGATACATTGTACATTGTTACACTTTGAACTAAATGAGTTACCTCATTTAACAAATTTCCACAGTGTTTCAAAGCTTTGCCTATTATAAAAATTCAATCAATAAGTAAATAAAATAATTTGTAAATAAAATCCACCATTAGACAATTTTGCCCACGTACCCCACCTCTCCCATCCACCCGCCCCAGAGATGTCTCGCGCACCCCCAGGAGTGCACGTACCACAGTTTGGGAACCCGTGGCAAAGATGCATTCAAGGGGAAGCTGGATAAACACATGAGGGAGAAATGAATAGAAGAATATGGGGATGGGGTGAGATGGAGAGGGGTGGGAGGGGGCTGGTGTGAAGCATAAACACCGGCAGGGACCCATGAGGCGGAATGGCCTGTTTTAGTGCTGTACATTCAATGTAAATTCATGTAACAGGTTCATTATCACATTGTGGGAGCTTGCTGTGCACAAATTGGCTGCCATGTTTCCCACATTACAACAGTGACTACACTCCAAAAGTACTTCATTGGCTGTCAAGCATTTTGAGACGTCCGGTGGTCGTGAAAGGCGCTATATAAATGCAAGTCTTTCTTAATTCCATGTAAATATAGTAAAATATATGATTTAATATCCAACTGCATTGTTTTTGTTATTAAAAAGTAAAACATGTGTTGCGGTTTGGAGAATGTGTAAAAGAGTGGGATTAGATTAGGTAGCGGTAGACTTGGTGTAGGCTTTGATGGGCCTTGGTGATTCAACATTCTTTGATTCATTGAAACATTAACATGTTCCCAGTCAGTAAACTCGCGGGCACTCGGGGATGATCGCGCAGTGTTACTTGAAACATGCACCATTGCGTGTCACTAAAGCCACGCAGGCTTGATTCCCGGTCTGCGGAGTGGCAATTAATCTTGGGCCAGGGCAGTGTCTATGGAGTTAAAACCCGCTTCAGCACTCCTGAGTCATGGAGCCAGGCTCCTCATCACGATCAGGTGACCTCTGCTGAGCAGTGCGCAGGTGAGGACAGGATAGGGAGCTGGCTGTGATGCACGTTGCAGTCGAATAGCCTGGAAACCCGCTCTTGGCTAAAGGACGCAGATTGGTCTAGGTACCAAAAGGCTGCCGGCGGTGCCTCTGGAAGTGTACAGCAGCACAAGGGAGCATCTGAGGGGGGCAGGGGTGGGGTGGGGGCGGGAAGTTTCAAAAAAGGAAACTAGTTAATGTAATAACATGTCCCAAGACACTTCACAGGAGCATTATCAAACAATCATTTTGACCGAGCCACGTAAGGAAATATTGGGACAGGTGATCAAAATGAATGATTTAGACGAGGGGATTAAATGTAGTATCTCCAAATTTGCGGATGACACTAAGTTGGGTGGCAGTGTGAGCTGCGAGGAGGATGCTATGAGGCTGCAGAGTGACTTGGATAGGTTAGGTGAGTGGACAAATGCATGGCAGATGAAGTATAATGTGGATAAATGTGAGGTTATCCACTTTGGTGATAAAAACAGAGAGACAGACTATTATCTGAATGGTGACAGATTAGGAAAAGGGGAGGTGCAACGAGATCTGGGTGTCATGGTACATCAGTCATTGAAGATTGGCATGCAGGTACAGCAGGCGGTTAAGAAAGCAAATGGCATGTTAGCCTTCATAGCGAGGGGATTTGAGTACAGGGGCAGGGAGGTGTTACTACAGTTGTACAGGGCCTTGGTGAGGCCACACCTGGAGTATTGTGTACAGTTTTGGTCTCCTAACTTGAAGAAGGACATTCTTGCTATTGAGGGAGTGCAGCGAAGGTTCACCAGACTGATTACTGGGATGGTGGGACTGACCTATCAAGAAAGACTGGATCAACTGGGCTTGTATTCACTGGAGTTCAGAAGAATGAGAGGGGACCTCATAGAAACGTTTAAAATTCTGACGGGTTTAGACAGGTTAGATGCAGGAAGAATGTTCCCAATGTTGGGGAAGTCCAGAACCAGGGATCACAGTCTAAGGATAAGGGGTAAGCCATTTAGGATCGAGATGAGAAGAAACTTCTTCACCCAGAGAGTGGTGAACCTGTGGAATTCTCTACCACAGAAAGTTGTTGAGGCCAATTCACTCAATATATTCAAAAAGGAGTTAGATGTAGTCTTTACTACTAGGGGGATCAAGGGGTATGGCGAGAAAGCAGGAATGGGGTACTGAAGTTGCATGTTCAGCCCTGAAATCATTGAATGGCGGTGCAGGCTCGAAGGGCCGAATGGCCTACTCCTGCACCTATTTTCTATGTTTCTATGTTTCTAAAGCTTGGTCAAAAGAGGTAGGTTTTACAGAGCGTCTTAAAGAAAAAGACTTGCATTTATATAGTGCCTTTCACAACCACTGGATATCTCAATGAAGCTTTACAACCAATGAAGCATTTTTGGAGTGTTGTCACTGTTGCAATGTTAGAAATGCAACAGCCAATTTGTGCACAATAATCGCCCACAAACAGTAATGTGATAATGACCAGATAATCTGTTTTTTGTTATGTTGATTGAGGGATAAATATTGGCCCCAGGACACCGGGGAGAATCTCCTGCTCTTCTTCGAAATAGTGCCATGGGATCTTTTACGTTCACCTGAGAGAGCAGACAGGGCCTCGGTTTAACGTCTCGTGCGAAATACGACACCTCCGACAGTGCAGCACTCCCTGAGTACTGCCCCTCCGACAGTGCAGCACTCTCTGAGTACTGCCCCTCCGACAGTGCAGCACTCCCTCAGTACTGCCCCTCCGACAGTGCAGCACTCCCTGAGTACTGCCCCTCCGACAGTGCAGCACTCCCTCAGTACTGCCCCTCCGACAGTGCAGCACTCCCTGAGTACTGCCCCTCTGACAGTGCAGCACTCCCTGAGTACTGCCCCTCCGACAGTGCAGCACTCCCTCAGTACTGCCCCTCCGACAGTGCAGCACTCCCTGAGTACTGCCCCTCCGACAGTGCAGCACTCCCTGAGTACTGCCCCTCCGACAGTGCAGCACTCCCTGAGTACTGCCCTCCGACAGTGCAGCACTCCCTCAGCACTGCACTTGGAGTGTCAGCCTAGATTTTTGTACTCAAGTCTCTGGAGTGGGACTTGAACCCACAGCCATCTGACTCAGAAGCGAGGGTGCTACCCACTGAGCCACTGGCTGACAAATAAAGGAGTAAAGAGAGGTGCTGAGATTTAGGGAGGGAATTCCAGCGCTTAGAGCCTCGGCAGCTGAAGGCACGGCCGCCAATGGTGGAGTGATTAAAATTGGGGATGCTCAAGAGGCCGGAATTGGAGGAGGGCAGAGATCTCGGCGGGTGGTGAGGCAATTTAGAGTTTTACAAGCTGTGAGAGCTGTCCCGCTGACGCACGAAATTGTCAGCATGACATTGTGTGTGGGAAGCATAAGCGAGAATGGGAGCACAGAAAATGTACTGCGAGAATTATTTCAAGCAGCCAGTGCGGAATCACCAGAAATGTTTTTGCAGTAAATGTGCACCGACAGAGTCACAATACAGCTTGATGGAGGCAGTGTGATGTAGTGCTGCTTTCTGGTATTTGGCACCTGATGGTGGAAGACACACTTCAAAGCTTCAGAAACAGAAGGACCTTTGACATCGGCCGTCGTTTTCCACATCGGTCCGCACGCCCGATGCTCGGCCCCTGAAACAAGCGCGCTACTCCGAGCTCCGACACGGCAAGCGAGCCCCAGGTGGGCAGAGAAAACACTTCAAGGACACCCTCAAAGCCTCCTTGAAAAAATGTAACATCCTCACCGGCACCTGGGAAACCCTGGCCAAAGACCGCTCAAAGTGGAGGAGAAGCATCCCGGGAGGGCACTGAGCACCTCGAGTCTCCTAGCCGGGAGCACGCAGAAACCAAGCGTCGACAGCGGAAGGAGAGCACGACAACCCCAGCACCCCACCCACCCTCTGCCCCACCTGTGACAGAGACTGTAGGTCCCACATAGGTTACATCAGAGAACTCATTTTAGTGTGGAAGCAAGTCATCCTCGACTCCAAGGGACTGTCTAAGAAAAGAAGATTACTTAACAGAGGAAACGAAAAGTAAACAGAAAATAAAATCTGATCACAATGCAAGCGATTCCCCTGACATTCTTTGACCGGCCAAACTCTGGAACTCCCTCCCTAAACCTCTCCACCTCGCTCCCCTTCTTTAACTCAGTCCTTAAACACGGCGTCAGTGTCTGACGACACCCACCTCAACCTCCCCATCATTTCTCTTTACCCCTCCACTGTCTCTAAATTGTCAGACTGCATGTCCAAGAGCAGAAATTTTCTCCAATTGAACATTGTGGAAGACCGAAGCCATTGTTTTCGGTCCCGGCCACAAACTCCGTTCCCTAGCCACTGACTCCATCCCTCTCCCCAACTTCTGTCTGAGGCTGAACCAGATTGTTCGCAACCTTGGTGTCATATTTGACCCTGAAATGAGCTTTCAACCCACATATCCACAGCATAACTAAGACTGCCTATTTCCACCTCTGTAAACATAGAAAAAAAAACATAGAAAATAGGTGTAGGAGTAGGCCATTCGGCTCTTCGAGCCTGCACCGCCATTCAATAAGATTATGGCTGATCATTCCTTCAGTACCCCTTTCCTGCTTTCTCTCCATACCCCTTGATCCCCTTAACCGTAAGGGCCATATCTAACTCCCTCTTGAGTATATCCAGTGAACTGGCATCAACAACTCTCTGCGGCAGGGAATTCCACAGGTTCACCACTCACTGAGTGAAGAAGTTTCTCCTCACCTCAGTCCTAAATGGCCTACCCCTTATCCTAAGACTATGTCCCCTGGTTCTGGTCTTCCCCAACATCGGGAACATTCTTCCAGTCCTCTCCAGTCCTCTCCAGTCCCGTCAGAATCTTATATGTTTTCTATGAGATCCCCTCTCATCCTTCTAAACTCCAGTGAATAAAGGCCCAGTTGAAACAGTCTCTCCTCATATGACAGCCCAGCCATCCCGGGAATCAGTCTGGTGAACCTTCGCTGCACTCCCTCAATAGCAAGAACGTCCTTCCTCAGACTAGGAGACCAAAACGGAACACAATATTCCAGGTGAGGCCTCACTAAGGCCCTGCACAGCTGCATTAAGACCTCCCTGCTCCTATATTCAAATCCCCTCGCTATGAAGACCAACATACCATTTGCCTTCTTCATCACCTGCTGTACCTGCATGCCCACTTTCAGTGACTGATGAACCATGACACCCAGGTCTCGTTGCACCTCCCCCTTTTCCTAATCTGCCGTCATTCAGATAATATTCTGCCTTCATGTTTTTGCCCCCAAAAGGAGATCCTCACATTTATCCACATTATACTGCATCTGCCATGTATTTGCCCACTCACCTAACCTGTCCAAGTCATCCTACAGCCTCTTAGCGTCCTCCTCACAGCTCACACCATCACCCAGTTTAGTGTCATCTGCAAACTTGGAGATATTACACTCTATTCTTTCATCTAAATCGTTAATGTACATTGTAAAGAGCTGGGGTCCCAGTACTGAGCCCTGCGGCACCCCACTAGTCACTGCCTGCCATTCTGAAATGCACCCGTTTATCCCGACTCTCTGCTTCCTGTCTGCCGACCAGTTCTCTATCCACGTCAGTATATTACCCCCAATATCATATGCTTTGGTTTTGCACACCAATCTCTTGTGCGGAACCTTGTCAACAGCCTTTTGAAAATCCAAATACACCACATCCACTGGTTCTCCCTTGTCCACTCTGCTAGTTACATCCTCAAAAAATTCCAGAAGATTCGTCAAGCATGATTTCCCTTTCATAAATCCATGCTGACTTGGTCCGATCCTGTCACTGCTTTCCAAATGCGCTGCTATTTCATCCTTAATAATTGATTCCAACAGCTCCCTGGTTGGTTCCTCAATATATTGGTCTAGAAAACCATCCCTAATACACTCCAGGAAATCCTCCTCCACCGCATTGCTACCAGTTTGGTTAGCCCAATCAATATATAGATTAAAGTCGCCCATGATAACTGCTGTACCTTTATTGCACACATCCCTTATTTCTTGTTTGATGCTGTCCCCAACCTCACTACTACTATTTGGTGGTCTGTGCACAACTCCCACTAGCGTTTTCTGCCCTTTGGAATTCCACAGCTCCACCCATACAGATTCCACATCACCCAAGCCAATGTCCTTCCTTACTATTGCATTAATTTCCTCTTTAACCGGCAACGCCACCCCGCCTCCTTTTCCTCTCTGTCTATCGTTCCTAAATGCTGAATACCGTTGGATGTTGAGTTCCCAGCCTTGGTCACCCTGGAGCCATGTCTCCGTGATGCCAATTACATCAGATCTGCTAACTGCTATCTGCGCAGTTAATTCATCCACCTTATTCCGAATACTCCTCGCATTGAGGCACAGAGCTTCAGGCTTGTTTTTTTAACACCCTTTGCCCTTTTTGTTTTTTGCCTTGGGTTTCTCTGCCCTCCACTTTTATTATTCTCCTTTCTATATTTTGCTTCTGCCTCCATTTTATTTCCCTCTGTCTCCCTGCATAGGTTCCCATCCCCCTGCCATATTAGTTTAACTCCTCCCAAACAACACTAGCAAACACTCCCCCTAGGACATTGGTTCCGGTCCTGCCCAGGTGCAGACCATCCGGTTTGTACTGGTCCTACCTCCCCCAGAACCGGTTCCAATGCCCCAGGAATTTGAATCCCTCCCCTCTGCACCACTCCTCAAGCCACGTATTCATCTGAGCTATCCTGCGATTCCTACTCTGACTAGCACATGGCACTGGTAGCAATCCTGAGATTACTACTTTTGAGGTCCTACTTTTTAATTTAACTCCTAGCTCCCTAAATTCGTCTTGTGGGACCTCATCCCATTTTTTTACCTATGTCGTTGGTACCAATGTGCACCACGACAACTGGCTGTTCACCCTCCCTTTTCAGAATGTCCTGCACCCGCTCCGAGACATCCTTGACCCTTGCACCAGGGAGGCAACATACCATCCTGGTGTCTCGGTTGCGGCCGCAGAAACTCCTATCTATTCGCCTGACAATTGAATCCACTATCACTATCGCTCTCCCACTCTTTTTCCTGCCCTCCTGTGCAGCAGAGCCAGCCCACTCACCCATCACCCCCTGTGCTCGCTGACCTACATTGGCTCCCGGTTAAGCAATGCCTCGATTTCAAAACTCTCATCCGTGTTTTCAAATCCCTCCATGGCCTCGCCCCTCCCCATCTCTGTAACCTTCTCCAGCCCCTCAACCCCCCGAGATATCTGCTCTCCTCTAATTCTGCCCTCTTGAGCATCCCTGATTATAATCGCTCAACCATTGGTGGCCGTACCTTCTGTTGCCTGGGCTCTAAGCTCTGGAACTCCCTCCCTAAACCTCTCCACCTCTCTACCTCCTTCAAGACGCTCCTTAAAACCTACCTCTTTGACCAAGCTTTTGGTCACCTGCCCTAATTTCCCTTTATGTGGCTCAGTGTCAAATTTTTTATCTCATAACACTCCCGTGAAGTGCCTTGGAACGTTTTACTACATTAAAGGCGCTATATAAACACAAGTTGTTGTTACAACTGATTGACTCGCTCGGCCACTTCAGAGGGTAGCTAAGAGTCAAACATGTTGGTGTGGTGACTGGAGTCACCTATCGGCCCAGACCGGGTAAGGTCAGCAGCTTTCCTTCCCTAAAGGGACGTCAGTCAACAGGTTGGATTTTTTACGACAACCCGACAGCTTCACGTTAACTGGCACCAGATTTTTAGTGCCAGGATTTTTAAACTGAATACTATTTCTCAAAGGTTGGCATTTTAACATGAATTCTCTGCGTTGCTCATCCAGTAATAGAACCACTGCCGTTGAACTGACATTTAGAGGATGTTCCAGCGCAAGTAAACCACATCCCAGCATGAGTCAGCACCTTCAGGGGATCTGGCGGGGGAAAAGGATCGTCAGTCAGACGCACTGCAGTTGCGAATCTGTATTTACTCACAAGGCCCGCTTTCATTCCTGGTGCCCCCCTCCCCCAAGGAGAACATGGCAGGTGGGGGCTTAGAATCGGGCCAGCGCCCTTACCTCTGCGTTCATGCCGAGCTCATCTTGCCTGCCGTGATTTTAACGGGAGTCACTGTTGTGAAACACAGCAGCCAATTTGTGCACAGCAAGCTCCCACAGAAAGCAATGTGATAATGACCCAGATAATCTGTTTTAGTGAAGTGGGTCAAGGGATTAAATATTGACCCCAGGACACAGGGGATATTTCCCCTGCTCTTCTTCAAAATAGTGTCATGGGATCGTGGACGTCCACCTGAAAGAGCAGACGGGGCCTCGGTTTAACGTCTCATCTGAAAGACGGCACCTCCGACAGTGCTCGTTTACTGTGAAGGAGTTCCGAGTAGAGCGCTTGCTTTGGGAGTCTCGTGTCTGGCATGCGAACTAGGTGGCCTGCCCAGCGGAGCTGATCGAGTGTGGTCAGTGCTTCAATGCTGGGGATGTTGGCCTGGACGAGGACGCTGAGGTTGGTGCGTCTGTCCTCCCGGGGGATTTGCAGGATCTTGCGGCGACATCGTTGGTGGTATTTCTCCAGCAACTTGAGGCGTCTACTGTACATAGTCCATGTCTCTGAGCCATACAGGAGGGCGGGTATTACTACAGACCACGAGCAAAGCATCCTTCACAGAAGCATGAGCCAGACAAAATTGACACCAAGCCACAAAAAGAGATATTAGGACAGGTGATCAAAAGCTTAGTCAAAGAGGTAGTTTTTAATGAGCGTCTTAAAGGAGGAGAGAAAGGTTGTGAGGATTAGGGCAGGAATTCCAGAGCTTGAGGTCCAGGCAGCTGATGGTAAGCCCACCACCAATGATGGTGCGAGTAAAATTGGTGATGCGTAAGAGGGCAGAATTGGAGAAGAGCAATAAATCACCTTGGAACGTTGTAGAGCTGGAGGAAGTTACAGAGATAGAATCGGCACTGAAATATCAGCCTGAATTACGTGTCCAATTCTCCGGAGTGCGGCTTGAACCCACAAACTTCTGACTCAGCGGCCAGTGTACTACTCATTGAGTCAAGGCTGACACAAGTTCAGAGAGGGTTCACTAGATTGATTCCGAAGATGAAGGAGTTGTCTTATGAAGAAAGATTGAGCAGGTTGGGCCTACACTCATTGGAGTTTAGAAGAATGAGAGGGGATCTTATTGAAACGTATAAGATTATGAGGGGGCTCGGCAAGGTAGATGCGAAGAGGATGTTTCCCCTCATGGGGGAATCTAGAACTAAGGGGCATAGTCTCAGAATAAGGGGTCACCCATTTAAAATGGAGATGAGCAGGAATTTATTCCCTGAGGGTTGTAAATCTGTGGAATTCTCTGCCCCAGAGAGCTGTGGAGGCTGGGTCATTGAATATATTTCAGGCGGAGATCGACAGATTTTTGAACAATAAGGGAGTAAAGGGTTATGGGGAGTGGGCAGGGAAGTGGAGCTGAGTCCATGATCAGATCAGCCATGATCTTATTGAATGGCGGAGCAGGCTCGAGGGGCCGAAAGGCCGACTCCTGATCGTATTTCTTATAAGGGAACTGTTTTATGATTTTATTTCAACCCCTGAGTGTGTTGTTTGTTTGTCATGGGTCCAGCCTATGTGGCGTGCATATTTAAACCTCAGTAATAGTCATCCTAATGCTATCTTGTTACAGCATTCAAAAGGGCCCCACTGTATTTGTGTATGGGGGGAGGGGGTCGTGCTGAAAGGAGATAATTGCAAAGAAAAAAGCAGGCAGAGGAAATAATACGGAGCTGGTTTACAAAGTAATGATAGTGTATTGCCGGGAGCAAGGGTGGGACGAGAGAGGAGATGGAGAACGAGCACACTATCTACTCTGGCGCTGAGAAGCAACATGATAATAAGGTAGCAGTGGTCACCACTCTCAGTGGATGAAAGGAGGATCTTGCTTTGATGTAATGCTTCGTTACACTTCTTGGATACATTCCAGAGCACTTCACAAACAATGAGTGACTTTGAAGTGCAGTCAGTGTCGTTATGTAGGCAAAGTGCCTCAGTCGTGGTAACCCGGAGCCCCAGCTTCATTCCGGCATTTAACGACTATTCTCACGTGATGGCCAGTCCTTGTTGGAACTTGCTTTTTTTTTGTGCAAGAATGAGTATCTGGTTATTTGCGTGCGTGTTGAATTGCACCATTAAGAATAGAGATGTATTGCAGACACATTTAGATCCGAGGTCGGGTCACGGGGTCAGGACACGGGGCCGGCATCGAGGTTGGGACATGGGCTCGGGACATGGGGTCGGGTCACGGGGTCGGGACACGGGGTCGGGTCACGGGGCCAGCATCGAGGTCGGGACATGGGGTCGGGACACGGGGTCGGGTCACGGGGCCGGTATCGAGGTCGGGTCACGGGGTCAGGACACGGGGCCAGCATCGAGGTCGGGACATGGGGTCGGGACATGGGGTCGGGACACGGGGTCGGGTCACGGGGCCAGCATCGAGGTCGGGACATGGGGTCGGGTCACGGGGTCGGGACACGGGGTCGGGACACGGGGTCGGGTCACGGGGCCGGTATCGAGGTCGGGTCACGGGGTCAGGACACGGGGCCAGCATCGAGGTCGGGACATGGGGTCGGGACATGGGGTCGGGTCACGGGGTCGGGACACGGGGTCGGGTCACGGGGCCAGCATCGAGGTCGGGACACGGGGTCGGGACATGGGGTCGGGTCACGGGTCGGGTCACGAGGTCGGGTCACGGGGTCGGGTCACGGGGTCAGGACATGGGGCCAGCATCGAGTGAGGGTCACGGGGCCAGGACATGAGGTCAGGACATGGGATCGGAATTATGGGGTTGGGATACGCGAGGTAACCAACAATCAAAGCGTGAGTGGTTGGAGAGAGAGCGGAAAAAGCGCAGCAGAGCCAGCGCATGGAGAGCAGCGAGTGGGAGCAGGGGTAGGGGCAGGAGCGAGGGCGGGAGCGGGGGCTGGGGTGAGGGTGGGAGCGGGGGCGGGAACGGAAGCGGGGGCGGGGGCGTGGGTGGGGCCGGGGGCGGGAGGCCCGGGGTACAGGGTCTGTATTCTATGGACACATTCGCAAGCTGCTCCAAGATTAATGCGCTCACCTACCCTGCGATCTCTGTAAACCAGCCAGAGAGGGCCTAAGGGAGGGAGGGAGGGGTCAGCAGGAACATGTGTGTGTGTGTGTGTGTGTGTGTGTGTGTGCGCTGGGTCAGTGCAGCAGAGCTGGTCTCCAATCGTCTGGGATCCCTTGCCTCTGGACCAAAACCAAACTCTGTCAAGCCCGTGTGGGGTCTGGTGTGCAATGGCCACCTCATGTTAAAAGAATTCCCGCACAGGCATCTTCCACCCTTCAGGACCTGGCCCACATTGGTCTCATTTGTCACCTGAGAACTCATGTTAGTGTGGAAGCATGTCATCCTCGACTCCGGAAGAAGAAGACATCTAAGGTAGAGAGAAACTATTCCCCCTGGTGGGGGGAGTCCAGAACAAGGGGGGTCACCTTAAAATCAGAGCCAGGCCGTTCAGGGGTGATGTCAGGAAGCACTTCCTCACACAAAGGGTGGTGGGAATCTGAACTCTCTTCCCCAAAAAGCTGTTGAGGCCGGGGGAACAATTGAAAATGTCAGAACTGTGATTGAGAGATTTTTGTTGGGTAAGGCTATCGAGGGATATGGAATCAAGGCGGGTAAATGGAGTTGAGGTACAGATCATCCATGATCTAATTGAATGATGGAAGAGGCTTGAGGGGCTGAATGGCCTCCTCCTGTTCCAGTTTTGCTATGTTCCTAAGATGGAGACTTCCCCACTTATCGTAGAAAATTACGACACAGAAGGATGCCATTCAGCCCATCGTGTCCGTGTCGGTCGATTTAAAGCCCTTTGGGTTAGTGTGGCTGACTCACTCCTCTCAGCCTCTCAAATAAAATCCTTTAACTTCAATACTGCGATCCCAACAGCGAATCTGCACTGGCCATGCAAGAATGGATTAGGCCCCTTTAGCCCAGATTCTCCGACTCAGCAGTCCTGCGAGTGCAGCTCCCTCTTGGAAGCACAGGACTGCAGACTCATTCCACAAAGTCTAATCGAGTTATAATAAGTTATCTACCCATTGTCATGGGTCACCTGCTGCTGAAACCCTCATCCGTGCCTCTGTTACCTCTAGACATGACTATTCAAAAGCTCACGTAGCCAGCCTCCCACCTTGCACTCTCTGTAAATTTTAACTCATCCAAAGCTCAGCTGCCCGTGTCCTAACTCGCACCAAGTCCCGCTCACCTATCACCCCTGTGCTCGCTGACCCGTGTCCTAACTCGCACCAAGTCCTGCTCACCCATCACCCCTGTGCTCGCTGACCCGTGTCCTAACTCGCACCAAGTCCTGCTCACCCATCACCCCCTGTGCTCGCTGACCCGTGTCCTAACTCGCACCGAGTCCCGCTCACCCATCACCCCTGTGCTCGCTGACCCGTGTCCTAACTCGCACCAAGTCCTGCTCACCCATCACCCCTGTGCTCGCTGACCCGTGTCCTAACTCACACCAAGTCCCGCTCACCCATCACCCCTGTGCTCGCTGACCCGTGTCCTAACTCGCACCAAGTCCTGCTCACCCATCACCCCCTGTGCTCGCTGACCCGTGTCCTAACTCACACCGAGTCCTGCTCACCCATCACCCCTGTGCTCGCTGACCCGTGTCCTAACTCGCAACAAGTCCCGCTCACCCATCACCCCTGTGCTCGCTGACCCGTGTCCTAACTCGCACCAAGTCCTGCTCACCCATCACCCCCTGTGCTCGCTGACTTACGTTGGCTCCCAGTCCAGCAACACCTCCAATTTAGAATTCTCATCCGTGTTTCCATGGCCTCACCTCTCCCTATCTCTGTAACCTCCTCCAGCCCTACAGCGCTCTAAGATTAATGCGTTTTTCCAATTCTGGCCTCTTGAGCATCCCCTATTATAATCGCTCCACCGTTGGTGGCCGTGCCTTCAGCTGCCTAGACCCCAAGCTCTGGAATTCCCTCCCTAAACTTCTCCGCCTCTCTACCTCTTTCTACTCCTTTAAGATGCTCCTTAAAATCTACCTCTTTGACCCAGCTTTTGATCACCTGCCCTGATATCTCCTTATGTGGCTGAGTGTCAAACTTTGTCTGATAACGATCCTGTGAAGCGCCTTGGGGCGTTTTACTACATTAAAGGCGAGTTGTTGTGGCATTGGGCCCGAAATCCCGGGGCTGGCTTCCCGCGGGCACTCGCCAGAAAATAATAAAAAGGATCCGCACCTACCTTTTGCTCCTTCGCCCTCCAGCGATCCCGGTCGGAGGCCTCCTCTCCCTGCGCATCGCAGCGCGTTCACGTCGTGGAGATGCGGAGGGAGAAGCTGGAGTGCGACAAAGGCAAAGCGAGTGACAAATCGAACGTCACAGCGTCCCAGGGAGCGGATTGGTTGGCGATTCTTGGTGCAAGGTGGGGCACAGGTCGGAGGACAGCGGGAGCCCAGAGGTCGGAGGGCAGAGGGAGGTCGGAGGACAGAGGGAGGTCAGAGGTCAGAGGACAGAGGGAGGTCGGAGGACAGCGAGAGGTCAGAGGACAGCGGGAGTCCAGAGATCGGAGGACAGCGGGAGCCCAGAGGTCGGAGGACAGCGGGGGGAGGGGGGGTCGGAGGTCGGAGGACAAGGAGAGGTCGGATGACAGCAGCAGGATCGTGGCCCAGGAGCGGCGTAGCGCAGACCAGGTGCAAAGTTTTAAGGACATTCGCTGGGCAAGAGATGGGCAAAGACCACAATCCCGCCCGCGCGAATGTCCTGCTCCCCAAGATGCGGAGGATCTATCAAGCCAGAACATGACAGATCGGAAAAACGGCTTTTGTGAGGCCTTGCCGGGTCTGTACACACTCCGTACGGACCCATGGAGGCCGGAATTTCAGGTCCAATATCTTTTATGGCGAATAACCGTCTTGACTGCGATTTAAGCCCAGGAAGTAATATCGGGTTTTCCAAGAACCAATGTAAATCGTCCCTCCCAACCTCGAGCGATCTCGGAGGTGCCTTAGAACCATTAGCAGCCCAACTGAAGGAACTGGCGTCGCCCAAGTCCAGAGAAAACGTGGCCTGGGACACGTGCCTCGGCCCATCGTTTCCGTGCCGGTTTGTTGGGTCATCCAAAAATTAATCCCACTGCCACCCAAAGGTTGAGAGCACGCCGTGAACTGCAGGAATGATTCATTCACATCACCTCTGATCAAACACGCCTTGTATTCTTAAAAGTTCCTTACTGGTTTTGATTGCCTTGGAGCCCAGTGGTAATCCTGTTAGGTTCTTACATGTCTTCCACACGATTTGACATGTAATGATAACGTTCTGCCTGATTTGCCAAACGGACTGACATATCTGAATGTTCACAGGGGAATGTCGCAGCTCCTGTATATTGCACAACAGCCATTAGCAGCCCAACTGAAGGCACTGACGTCGCCCATGCCCAGAGTAAACATGGCCTGGGACACTTCGATGCTGCGATGGAGGCACTGCAGGCTTTTCTCGTTGGGTGAACCAATCACTGACTGACTTTCCTCAATGTGTTTAGCTTGTGAGTTACTCATTGCAGTCCAAGAGAAAACTGCTGGGCTGGGCCATCCATACTGAGCCTTTAAGATACCAGAACAAAAAATGAAATGTCACCAGACTACCAGTGTCGGAGCTTTTAATGACATATAGTATTTACAGCACAGGCACAGGCCATTCAGCCCAACCGCTCCATGTGGTGTTTATGCTCCACACCAGCCCCCTCCCACCCCTCTTCATCTCACCCCATCACCATATCCTTCTATTCCTTTCTCCCGCGTGTGTTTATCTAACTTCCCCTTAAATGCATCGATACTATTCATCTCAACCCCTCCCTGTGGTAGCGAGTTCCACATTCTCACCACTCTCTGGGATCTTTATTTATCCCAATGTAAGTTCACAGTCAATAACCTCCTGTTCTGTAATGTAACCTCCCATTCATGGAATGAATACAAGATAGTTTTCTAGATCAGTATGTTGCGGAACCAACTAGGGAACAGGTTATTTTAGATCTAGTATTGTAAATGAGAAAAGGTTAATTAATAACCTTGTATTAAAAATTCCTATGAAGCAACTTGGGACATTTTACTGTTAAAGGTGCTATATTAATACAAGTTGTAGTTATAGTAAAGGAGCCATTAGGGAAGAGTGATCATAATATGTATAAATTTTATATTGAGTTTGAAAGTGATTTAGTTAAATCTGAAACTAGGGTCTTAAATTTAAACAAAACAAACTACGTAGGTATGAGGGGCAAGTTGGCTAAGGTAGATTGGGAAACTACATTAAAAAATATAATGGTAGACAAGCAATGGTTAGCATTTAAAGAATTAATACATAATTTACAACAAATCTACATTCCTTTAAGGCACAAAACCCCACAGGAAAAGGGTCCAACAATGGCAATGAGAAGATAAAGATAATATTAGATCAAAGGAAGAAGTTTATAATGTTGCAAAACAGAGCAGTAAGCCTGAGGATTGGGAGGATTTTAGAATTCAGTGGGATGGTGAATCTTTGGAATTGTCTACCCCAAAACCCTGTGGAGGCTCAGTCGTTGAGTATATTCAAGACAGAGATCGATAGACTTTTGGATATTAAGGGAATCGAGGGAGACAGGGATCGAGCAGGAAAGTGGAGTTGAGGTCAATGATCAGCCATGATCTTATTGAATGGTGGAGCAGGCTCGAGGGGCTGTATGGCCGACTCCTGCTCCTATTTCTTATGTTCTTATGTAAGTGACGCACCTGACATTGACTGCAAATTTTTGATTCACCTTTGGGCCCCCGTGCAAATTCCTCAAGTTCCGCAACAGAGAGAAGTGAGAGAGTGTGCACGGCGCGACAATTGCAGCACTCTCGGTTCAGTCGCACATCAGCGGGATCAGGGAGGAGCAGAGTGTCCGCATCACAGTCGGGTCGAATCATCTGACTCATCCTGATCTGATCCGAATGTAATCCGTCTGTCAACATGGTTCAAGCCCTGTTATTATGTGCTTTTTATTTCTGTCTCTTTTGTGCCACGGAAATGCCTTTCAATTTACGGATTTATTCTGTAGCTTTCGGTCCTGCCCAAGTCACCAGGAATAACCAACAGAAGAAAATAAAGTGCGTGGAGTAGCAAAGCATGTTGGTGCTGTGCCACTGGGTGGTGAACTGAGGGTGGTGCTAATGGAAACTCGCTCCCAAAAAAGCTGTTGAGCCTGTGGGACAACTAAAATGTCAAAATTGAGATTGGTAAGATTTTTGTCAGGCAAGGGTATTGATAGTTATGGAATCAAGGCGGGTGGGTAGAATCGAGGTCTTTGTTTTCAAATCCCTCCGTGGCCTCGCTCCCACCCTATCTCCTCCAGCCCCACAACCCTTCGCGATTTCTGCGCTCCTCCAATTCTGGCCTCTTCTCCATTCCCGATTTCCATCGCTCCACCACTGGCACCAGTCCCTTCAGCAGCCTAGGCCCTGAGCTCTAGAATTCTCTCCCTAAACCTCTCCAGAGGGAGGGGAATGTCTGTAAGGTTCAAGTTGACAGTCGCTGTGCAGTGATTCACTGCAAGTGCATGCGACAGGTGGGGACCGCATTGGATTTAGTTGTAATGCTGCCTTTCTACCCACACACTCACAGTCACACACACACACACACACACAGTCACACACACACACACACACACACACACACACACACACACACAGTCACACACACACACACACACACACACACACACACACAGCTACAGCTACACACACACACACAACTACACACACACAGCTACACACACACACAGTCACACACACACACAGCTACAGCTACACACACACACACACACACACACACAGCTACACACACACGCACACACACACAGCTACACACACACACACACACAGTCACACACACACACACAGTCACACACACACACAGCTACAGCTACACACACACACACACACACAGCTACACACACACACACAGTCACACACAGCTACACACACACACACACACACACACAGCTACACACACACACACACAGTCACACACACACAGTCACAAACACACACACACACAGTCACACACACACACACAGTCACACACACACACACACACACAGCTACAGCTGCACACACACACAGTCACACACACACACACAGCCACACACACACACACAGTCACACACACACACACAGTCACACACAGCTACACACACACACACAGCTACACACACACACACACACAGTCACACACAGCTACACACACACAGCTACACACACACACACAGCTACACACACACAGCTACACACACACACACACAGCTACACACACACACACAGCTACCCACACACACACACAGCTACACACACACACACACACACACACACACAGCTACCCACACACACACACACACACACAGCTACCCACATACACACACACAGCTACCCACACACACACACACACAGCTACCCACACACAGACACACAGCTACCCACACACACAGTCACACACACACACACACACACACACAGACACACACACAGACACACACCTGTACCTACACACATCCTCACAGCTACAAACACAGTTACACAACACACACACACAGCCACTCACACACACTCACACATAGTCACACACACAGTCACACACACATACAACTACCCACACCTACACACCCACACTTACCTACCTACATACACACACAGCTACCCATATCCACACATACAGCTACACAAACATTCACACCAACACATCCACACCTATACACCCACTCACACACACACACCTACACACACACACACACACCTACACACCGACCTACACATCTACACACACTGTCTAGCCTTACCTAATGTTACTTGGGCATGGTACAGGAGGGGTGCCGATAAAGGTGGAATTGGTGGAAAACATAGAAACATAGAAAAATAGAAAATAGGTGCAGGAGTAGGCCATTTGGCCCTTCTAGCCTGCACCGCCATTCAATGAGTTCATGGCTGAACATGCAACTTCAGTACCCCATTCCTGCTTTCTCGCTATACCCCTTGATCCCCCTAGTAGTAAGGACTTCATCTAACTCCCTTTTGAATATATTTAGTGAATTGGCCTCAACTACTTTCTGTGGTAGAGAATTCCACAGGTTCACCACTCTCTGGGTGAAGAAGTTTCTCCTCATCTCGGTCATAAATGGCTTACCCCTTATCCTTAGACTGTGACCCCTGGTTCTGGACTTCCCCAACATTGGGAACATTCTTCCTGCATCCAACCTGTCTAAACCCGTCAGAATTTCAAAAGTTTCTATGAGGCCCCCTCTCATTCTTCTGAACTCCAGTGAATACAAGCCCAGTTGATCCAGTCTTTCTTGATATGTCAGTCCCACCATCCCGGGAATCAGTCTGGTGAATCTTCGCTGCACTCCATCAATAGCAAGAATGTCCTTCCTCAAGTTAGGAGACCAAAACTGTACACAGTACTCCAGGTGTGGCCTCACCAAGGCACTGTACAACTGTAGCAACACCTCCCTGCCCCTGTACTCAAATCCCCTCGCTATGAAGGCCAACATGCAATTTGCTTTCTTAACCGCCTGCTGTACCTGCATGCCAACCTTCAATGACTGATGTACCATGACACCCAGGTCTCGTTGCACCTCTCCTTTTCCTAATCTGTCACCATTCAGATAATAGTCTGTCTCTCTGTTTTTACCACCAAAGTGGATAACCTCACATTTATCCACATTATACTTCATCTGCCATGCATTTGCCCACTCACCTAAGTCACTCTGCAGCCTCATAGCATCCTCCTCGCAGCTCACACTGCCACCCAACTTAATGTCATCCGCAAATTTGGAGAAACTACATTTAATCCCCTCGTCTAAATCATTAATGTACAGTGTAAACAGCTGAGGCCCCAGCACAGAACCCTGCGGTACCCCACTAGTCACTGCCTGCCATTCTGAAAAGTACCCATTTACTCCTACTCTTTGCCTCCTGTCTGACAACCAGTTCTCAATCCATGTCAGCACACTACCCCCAATCCCATGTGCTTTAACTTTGCACATTAATCTCTTGTGTGGGACCTTGTCGAAAGCCTTCTGAAAGTCCAAATATACCACATCAATTGTTTCTCCCTTGTCCACTCTACTGGAAACATCCTCAAAAAATTCCAGAAGATTTGTCAAGCATGATTTCCCTTTCACAAATCCATGCTGACTTGGACCTATCATGTCACCTCTTTCCAAATGCGCTGCGATGACATCCTTAATAATTGATTCCATCATTTTACCCACTACTGAGGTCAGGCTGACCGGTCTATAATTCCCTGTTTTCTCTCTCCCTCCTTTTTTAAAAAGTGGGGTTACAGTGGCTACCCTCCACTCCATAGGAACTGATCCAGAATCAATGGAATGTTGGAAAATGACTGTCAATGCATCCACTATTTCCAAGGCCACCTCCTTAAGTACTCTGGGACGCAGTCCATCAGGCCCTGGGGATTTATCGGCCTTCAATCCCATCAATGTCCCCAACAGAATTTCCCGACTAATAAGGATTTCCCTCAGTTCCTCCTCCTTACTAGACCCTCTGACCCCTTTTATATCCGGAAGGTTGTTTGTGTCCTCCTTAGTGAATACCGAACCAAAGTACTTGTTCAATTGGTCTGCCATTTCTTTGTTCCCCGTTCTGACTTCCCCTGATTCTGACTGCAGGGGACCTACATTTGTCTTTACTAACCTTTTTCTCTTTACATATCTATAGAAACTTTTGCAATCCGTCTTAATGTTCCCTACAAGCTTCTTCTCGTACTCCATTTTCCCTGCCCTAATCAAACCCTTTGTCCTCCTCTGCTGAGTTCTAAATTTCTCCCAGTCCCCGGGTTCGCTGCTATTTCTGGCCAATTTGTATGCCACTTCCTTGGCTTTAATACTATCCCTGATTTTCCTTGATAGCCACGGTTGAGCCACCTTCCCTTTTTTATTTTTACGCCAGACAGGAATGTACAATTGATGTAGTTCATCCATGCGGTCTCGAAATGTCTGCCATTGCCCATCCACAGTCAACCCCTTAAGTATCATTCGCCAATCTATCCTAGCCAATTCACGCCTCATACCTTCAAAGTTACCCTTCTTTAAGTTCTGGACCATGGTCTCTGAATTAACTGTTTCATTCTCCATCCTAATGCAGAATTCCACCATATTATGGTCACTCTTCCCCAAGGGGCCTTGCACAATGAGATTGCTAATTAATCCTCTCTCATTACACAACACCCAGTCTAAGATGGCCTCCCCCTAGTTGGTTCCTCGACATAGTGGTCTAGAAAACCATCCCTTATGCACTCCAGGAAATCCTCCTCTACCGTATTGCTTCCAGTTTGGCTCGCCCAATCTATGTGCATATTAAAGTCACCCATTATAACTGCTGCACCTTTATTGCATGCACCCCTAATTTCCTGTTTGATGCCCTCCCCAACATCACTACTACTGTTTGGAGGACAGCATGGATTCAAAGCCTCCGGGAGAGGGAAAATGGACGAGAAAGAAAACACAGCAGGAACTCTGTAGAACTCAGTAAAAAAAAAACAACTGATAAAAGGTAATAATAGAAACATAGAAACAGAAATTTACAGCGCAGAAGGAGGCCATTGCAGCCCATCGTGTCCGCGTCGGCTGACAAAGAGCCGCACGGCCCTTGGTCAGCAGCCCTAAAGGTTACATATAAACCTATGAACAATGACGGAAAGGCAAAGAGCACCCAGCCCAACCAGTCCGCCTCACACAACTGCGACACCCCTTATACTGAAACATTCTACACTCCACCCCAACCGGAGCCATATGATCTCCTGGGAGAGGCGGACGAGGTGGTGAATAATCCTGAGCATCCAGTGACTTGAGGTTTAAATGTGGAGGAAGAGAAATTCTTGGCACTTCCCCACGTCTCACTGCTGCTCCATTTCCTGAAGGCTGCCAGCGATTCCAAACTCCAGGTTTTCCAACCGACACTGGACCAAATGAACCAGGCTGATTCTTGATTACTATCCGACTGCCAAGCACTGCAGGCATCCGATTCCCTGCACATTGCAACTATCCCACCTCTCCACACATGGGGTGTAACAGCTGCTCAACATTCAAACAACCCTTGCAAAATCAAGCAACCATTCTCCCAATATTTACACAATGAAATGTTTGGCAATTTGAACACCCAGTGTCCCGAGGCAGAATTAAATTCTGGGCTCTTTTGGAACTTCTACACAAGGACATAGGAGCAGGAGGAGGCCATTTGGCCCCTCGAGCCTGCTCCACCATTCAATAAGATCATGGCTGATCTGATCATGGGCTTAGCTCCACTTCCCCGCCTGCTCCCCATAACCCTTCATTCCCTTATCGTTCAAAAACCTTAAATACATTCAATGGCCCAGCCTCCACAGCTCTCTGGGGTAGAGAATTCCACAGATTTACAACCCTCTGAGAGAAGAAATTCCTCCTCATTTCCGTTTTAAATGGGTGGCCCCTTATTCTGAGATTATGCCCCCTAGTTCTAGATTCCCCCACGAGGGGAAACATCCTCTCTGCATCTACCCTGTGAAGCCCGCTCAGAATCTATCTGTTTCAATAAGATCACCTCTCATTCTTCTAAACTCTTGGGATTTATTTTTTCCCCCTCGGATATTCCCGTGTTGGTGACACGCTGTCACCAGCAGAGGTTGGAAAGTGTGGGCACAAAACTGGATCTCTGGACGAGGCATTAAGTGGATTAGAACAGGAATAGGCACAAAAATAACTAGAAACTTAGAAACATAGAAACTAGGTGCAGGAATAGGCTATTCGGCCCTTCGAGCCTGCACCACCATTCAATATGGTCATGGCTGAACATGCAACTTCAGTACCCCACTCCCACCTTCTCTCCATACCCCCTGATCCCTTTAGCCGTAATGGCCACATCTAACTCCCTCTTGAATATATTCAACAAACTGGACTCATCAACTTTCTGTGGTAGAAAATTCCACAGGTTCACAATTCTCTGAGTGAAGAAGTTTCTCCTCATCTTGGTCCTAAATGGCTTACCCCTTATCCTTAGACTGTGACCCCTGGTTCTGGACTTCCCCAACTTCGGGAACATTCTTCCTGCATCTAACCTGTCCAGTGCCATCATAATTTTATATGTTTCTATGAGATACCCTCTCATTCTTCTAAATTCCTGAGTATAAGCCTAGTTGATCCAGTCTTTCTTCATATGTCAGTCCTGCCATCCAGGGAATCAGTCTGGTGAACCTTCGCTGCACTCCCTCAATAGCAAGAACGTCCTTCCTCAGATTAGGAGACCAAAACTGCGCACAATACTCAAGGTGTGTTACCCAGCTGTATAACTGCAGTAAGACCTCCCTGCTCCTATACTCAAATCCTCTAGCTATGAAGGCCAGCATGCCATTTGCTTTCTTTACTGCCTGCTGTACCTGCATGCCTACCTTCAGTGACTGATGTACCATGACACCCAGGTCTCATTGCACCTCCCCTTTTACTAATCTGTCACCATTCAGATAATAATCTGCCTTCCTGTTTTTGCCTCCAAAGTGGATAACCTCACATTTATCCACATTATACTGCGCCTGCCATGCATTTGCCCATTCACCTAACCTGTCCAGTCCTGTCATAATTTTATATGTTTCTATGAGATCCACAAAGATCAGAAAAGGACCAAAGCACAGCGAGGGAAGGTGAGCTGTTACGGTGCAGGTAGGAAGGACTGGAATGCAGCCATGGTTCAGTGGGTAGCACACTCGCCTCTGCATCAGAAGGTTGTGGGTTCAAGTCCCACTCCAGAGACTTGAGCATAAAAATCTAGGCTGACCCTCCAGTGCAGTGCTGAGGGAGTGCTGCACTGTCAAAGGTGCTGTCTTTCAGATGAGACATTAAACCAAGAACCTGTCTGCTCTCTCAGGTGGACATAAATGATCCCATGGCCACTATTTTGAATAAGTGCAGGGGAGTTATACTTTAAGTCCTGACCAATATTTATCCCTCAATCACTAAAACAGATTATCTGGCCATTATCACATTGCTGTTTGTGGGAGCTTGCTGTGCGCAAATTGGCTGCTGCGTTTCCTACATTATAACAGTGATTAAACTTCAAAAGTTCTTCATTGGCTGTAAAGCACTTTGGGACATCCTGAGGTTGTGAGAGGCACTATAGAAATGCAAATATTTTTTTTTAAGTATTAGTGCAAATATTTTACTGTAATGTACATTGTTTTTTCATTGATAATTAAGTGGAATTCCAACAATTTGAATCACATCGGACCCAGCTTTGTACATTTTGGGCATGCGTAAAACAACTTGTATTTATATAGCATCTTTAATGTTGCAAAACATTCCAAGGCATTTCACAGAAGTGTAATCAGAGAAAGTTTGATACCGAGTCACTTAAGGAGATATTAGGACAGGTGACCAAAAGCTTGATCAAAGAGGTAGGTATTAAGGAGCATCTTAAAGGAGAGAAAGGCGGAAGGGTTTAGAGAGGGAATTCCAGAGCATCGGGCATCATACCAGTGCTGAACACTGACCATATACGTAATGATTCACCTAATCTTTAATTCATAGAATAGATGGTTGAAATCCATTGCTGAGTCCTGCAATGAAAAGTCATTTGGGTTGGGGAAGCGTAGAGGTGTCGGGGGGGTTGTGGGGCTGGAGGAGATTACAGAGATAGGGAGGGGCGAGGGTCATGGAGGGATTTGTAAACAAGGATGAGTATTTTAAAATCAATGGTGTTGCCGGACCGGGAGCCAATGTAGGTCAGTGAGCACAGGGGGTGATGGGTGAATGGGACTTGGTGCGAGTTAGGACACAGGCGAGGTCGAGCTTTCTCCAATTCCACCCTCTTGCACATCCCGGCTTTTTATCGCTCCACCATCGGCGGCCGTGCCTTCCGCTGCCTGGGTCCTAAGCTCTGGAACTCCCTCGCTAAACTTCTCTGCCTCTTTCTCCTCCTTTAAGACGCTCCTTGAAACCTAACTTTTTGTCCAAGCTTTTGGTTACCTGTCCTAATTTCTCCTTATATGGCTCAGTGTGAAATTTTGGCTGATTACAATCCTGCGACGAGCCTTGTAACGCTTTACTACGTTAACGGCACTGTAGAAATGCAAGATATTGTTCAGAGAAGCCTGTTCGGAGTTCTATGACAAGCGGGGGTGGTTAGAAAATGAAATTCTTTCCCCCATGTGTCATGAGGGCGGCTAAAACCAATTAGATATTTATTGCCACCTACACTCCGTCACAGGCTGCCTCTGTGGGGACTCCGTGTTAAACGATTGTGTAACTGCTGGGCCATTCGATACCTGGAACAATCCTCACAGGAAGCAGTCATCTAAATCGTGGCAAACATGCAGGCTGATCTTTACGCCTGCCAAGAAAAAAGCTAATCTTAATACAATTATCATTGCGCAATTAAAAAGAGGATGATGGAATTTTGCAAATGTTTCAGGATAATTGTGAAATCAGTAGATCTATGATTTAATGTTACTGTTGGAGTGCCCAATGAAACTAACCCAACTCTTATCACCCCTCTTCCACCTCAATCAAACACACACAAGTACACAGTACGTACTCCTTTCTGGAGCAGTATCAGAGAATCATACGGCACAGAAGGAGGCCATTCGTCCCATCGTACCTGTGCCGGCTCTTCGAAAGAGCGATCTAATTAGTCCCACTCCCCCCGTCCACAGCCCCCTCGCTCTCTCTCTGAGGCAGTGGTACTGAAATTGGCTACTGACCCACAGGCACCGACAGTGACTCACCCAGGGAGCCACGCGCGAGATTAGACAGCGAGTGTGAGCGTGCTGCTTAACAGGCGATAGGTGGCAAACTGACCCTCACCCTGCACTCACTGAGGTCCATGCATATACACTGCCAGCAGCAAAGTGTCCCTCGCTGGGTGATGGCAAGCCAGCACCACTTCACGTGCGCACAGCGCTAATTGTCGTCGCGGTTCCATCCCAGAGCAAACACAGTGATTCTCGCGTATACAGACTTTTCCATGGATAATAATCAGGAGCAGTATTGCTCACTGGGTCTCCCCCAGCCCAGGGACACTAACTCTAATGGTACTGCCCCCAGTATTTAGCCCAGATCACCAAACTCGGCACAGCCCCGGGACTTTCATGGTTGAGAATGGTTCTGTACCACCCAACAAGCTGCATTTGCTCACTGTACAACAACAACTTGTATTTATATAGCTCCGCTAACCTAGTGAAATGTCCCAAGGCGCATCACAGGAGTGTTATAAGACAAAAATTTGACACCGAGTCACATAAAGAGAAATTAGGGCAGGTGACCAAAAGCTTGGTCAAAGAGGTAGGTTTTAAGGAGTATCTTGAAGGAGGAGAGAGGTAGAGAGGCAGAGAGGTTTAGGCAGGGAGTTGGCATGCAGGTACAGCAGGTGGTGAAGAAGGCAAATGGTATGCTGGCCTTCATAGCTAGGGGATTTGAGTATAGGAGCAGGGAAGTCTTACTGCAGTTGTACAGGGCCTTGGTGAGGCCTCACCTGGAATATTGTGTTCAGTTTTAGTCTCCTAGTCTGAGGAAGGACGTTCTTGCTATTGAGGGAGTGCAGCGAAGGTTCACCAGACTGATTACCGGGATGGCTGGACTGACATACGAGGAGAGACTGGATCAATTGGGCCTTTATACACTGGAGTTTAGAAGGATGAGAGGGGATCTCATAGAAACATATAAGATTCTGACGGGACTGGACAGGTTAGATGCGGGAAGAATGTTGGGGAAGTCCAGAACCAGGGGTCACAGTCTAAGGATAAGGGGTAAGCCATTTAGGACCAAGATGAGGAGAAACTTCTTCACTCAGAGAGTGGTGAACCTGTGGAATTCTCTACCGCAGAGCGTTGTTGATGCCAGTTCATTGGATATATTCAAGAGGGAGTTAGATATGGCCCTTACAGCTAAAGGGATCAAGGGATATGGAGAGAAAGCAGGAAAGGGGTACTGAAGGAATGATCAGCCATGATCTTACTGAATGGTGGTGCAGGCTCGAAGGGCCGAATGGCATACTCCTGCACCTATTTTCTATGTTTCTATGTTCCAGAGCTTGGGGCCCAGGCAACAGAAGCCACGGCCACCAATGGTTGAGCGATTATAATCAGGGATGCTCAGGAGGGCAGAATATGAGGAGCGCAGATATCTCGGGGGGTTGAGAGGCTGAATGAGATTACAGAAATAGGGAGGGGGCGAGGGCCAAGAAAGGATTTGAAAACAAGGATGCAAATTTTGAAATCAAGGCGTTGCTTAACCGGGAGCCAATGTAGGTCAGCGAGCACAGGTGATGGGTGAACGGGACTTGGTGAAAGTTAGGACACGAGCTGCCGAGTTTTGGATCATCTCTAGTTTACGTAGGGTAGAATGTAGGAGGTCAGCCAGGAGTGCGTTGGAATAGTCAAGTCTAGAGGTAACAAAGGCATGGATGAGGGCTTCAGCAGCGGATGAGCTGAGGCAAGGGCGGAGTTGGACGATGTTACAGAGCCTGAAATAGGCGGTCTTGGTTATGCTGTGGAGTCTTGCTATTGAGGGAGTGCAGCGAAGGTTCACCAGACTAATTCCCGGGATGGCAGGACTGACATATGAAGAAAGGCTGGATTGGCTAGGCTTATATTTACTGGAATTTAGATGAGAGGGGATCTTATAGAAGCATATAAAATTCTGACAGGATTGGACAGGTTAGATGCAGGAAGAATGTTCCCGATGTTGGGGAAGTCCAGAACCAGGGGTCACAGTCTAAGGATAAGGGGTAAGCCATATGGGACTGAGATGAGGAGAAACTTTTTCACTCAGAGAATTGTGAACCTGTGGAATTCTTTGCCACAGAAAGTTGTTGAGGCCAGTTTGTTGGATGTAGTCAAAAGGGAGTTAGATGTGGCCCTTACGGCTAAAGAGATTGGGGGCATGGAGAGAAAGCAGGAGTGGGGTACTGAAGTTGCATGATCAGCCATGATCATATTGAATGGTGGTGCAGGCTCGAAGGGCCGAATGGCCTGCTCCTGCACCTATTTTCTGTTTCTGTTTCTGGATATGTGGTCGGAAGCTCATTTCAGGATCAAATAGGGCACCAAGGTTGCAAATTGTCTGGTTCACCCTCAACAACAAAGATCTTCATTTAATTCACCATAGGAAGAGGAGCAGGCCATTCAGCCCCTCCAGCCTGTTCTACCATTCAATGAGATCATGGCTGAACTGTATCTCAACTCCAATTACCTGCCTTGGCTCCATATCCCTCGATTCCCTTATCCAACAAAAATCTATCGATCTCTGTCTTGAAAGCTCCAAGTGACCCCAAGCCACAACAGCCTTTTGGCGGGGAGGGAGTGGGGGGTGGTGCGGAGTTCCAGATTTCCACCATCCTTTGTGTGTGAACAAAGTTCGTCCAGATTCCACTCCTAAAATGCCTAGCTCTAATTTTAAGATTATTCCCTCTTGTTCTGGTTTCCCCCACCACGAGAAATAGCTTCTCTCTCTCTACCTTATCAATCTCTTACGGAGAATAGCTTTAACTTTCACTAGCAAATCTCCCCTGGCATTGCTCACAGTAAGTCAGAGGATTATAAAAGAACAAACTTGCATTTATATAGCGCCCAATGTTCCTCCCTCTACCTGCTTGATACACAGGACTGACTGTTATCCTGGAGAAATAAGCATTTATCTTTCGGAATTTTTGTTCTGCCTCTGGAATTGTGTAGACAAGTACAGGCAGTGGGTTACTGTTGGCAATATTAGTCGATGTAGACTTAAAGCATTTTTCTGACATTCCTTTGTCTGCTATTTTAGCAGAGGCATTAACTGGTTTAAAATAAAGAGGTTAGCACCTCTGTTGGAACAGACAGAGCAATGTCCTATCAACGTCTTAAGTGTTAGTCCGGCATTATTGCCAGTGGTAATTTCTTGTCTATAAGATTCCAAGCAGTTGAACGGCCACTGGAAGTGCGGGATCTTAATCATTTAATAGTGGCCACATGGGTGTCTATCTCCTGTGGAGAGAAACACTCAACGCCCTCTGGGGGGAGTGGGGTGAGAGAATCAGCAAGAAAAGGTAGAGAACAGGTGGTCCTCTGCTCAGTTCACAGCCAGTTTTGCAAGTCTGCCTTTTTTTTAAACCACAGTTGTACAAAACAGTTTGAGTACCAGCTGTGGCTTGTGGGTAACTCTCTCATCTGTCAGAGGATCATGTGGTTCAAGTCCCACTCCAGGGACCTGAGCACAAATATCCAGGCTGACACTCCAGTGCAGTACTGAGGGAGCGCTTCACTGTTGGAGGGGCAGTACTGAGGGAGCGCTGCACTGTTGGAGGGGTAGTACTGAGGGAGCGCTGCACTGTTGGAGGGGTAGTACTAAGGGAGTGCTGCACTGTTGGAGGCGCAGTATTGAGGGAGTGCCGCACTGTTGGAGGGGTAGTACTGAGGCAGTGCTGCACTGTTGGAAGCTCAGTACTGAGGGAGCGCCGCACTGTTGGAGGGGCACTACTGAGGGAGTGCTGCACTGTTGGAGATGCAGTACTGAGGGGGCACCGCACTGTCGGAGGGGCAGTACTGATGGAGCGCTGCACTGTCGAAGGGGCAGTACTGAGAGAGTGCCGCATTGTCAGAGGGGCAGTGCTGAGGGAGTGCTGCACTGTCGGAGCGGCAGTACTGAGGGAACACCGCACTGTTGGAGGCACAGTACTGAGGGAGCACCGGACTGTCGGAGGGGCAGTACTGAGGGAGCGCCGCACTGTCGGAGGGGCAGTGCTGAGGGAGCACCGGACTGTCGGAGGGGCAGTACTGAGGGAGCACCGGACTGTCGGAGGGGCAGTACTGAGGGAGCGCCGCACTGTCGGAGGGGCAGTGCTGAGGGAGCACCGCACTGTCGGAGGGGCAGTACTGAGGGAGCACCGAACTGTCGGAGGGGCAGTACTGAGGGAGCGCCGCACTGTCGGAGGGGCAGTGCTGAGGGAGTGCCGCACTGTCGGAGGGGCAGTGCTGAGGGAGTGCCGCACTGTCACAGCAGCAGAATTGAGGGAGCGCCGCACTTCGGAGGGGCAGTGCTGAGGGAATGCTGCACTGTTGGAGGAGCAGTACTGAGAGAGTGCCGCACTGTTGGAGGGGCAGTACTGAGGGAGCGCCGCACTGTTGGAGGGGCAGTACTGAGGGAATGCTGCACTGTTGGAGGGGCAGTACTGAGGGAGTGCTGCACTGTT
Source organism: Pristiophorus japonicus (assembly GCF_044704955.1). Classification (NCBI taxonomy): domain Eukaryota; kingdom Metazoa; phylum Chordata; class Chondrichthyes; family Pristiophoridae; genus Pristiophorus; species Pristiophorus japonicus. The sequence continues at coordinate 234,563,359 of NC_091984.1, forward strand.
GGAAGCTCAGTACTGAGGGAGCGCCGCACTGTTGGAGGCGCAGTACTGAGGGAGTGCTGCACTGTTGGAGACGCAGTACTGAGGGAGTGCCGCACTGTTGGAGGGGCAGTACTGAGGGAGCACCGCACCGTTGGAGGCACAGTATTGAGGGAGCGCTGCACAGTCAGAGGGGCAGTACTGAGCGAGCGCCGCACTGTTGGAGGGGCAGTACTGAGAGAGTGCCGCACTGTCGGAGCAGCAGTACTGAGGGAGTGCCGCACTTCGGAGGGGCAGTGCTGAGGTAACGCCGCACTGTCGGAGGGGCAGTACTGAGAGAGCACTGCACTGTTAGAGGGGCAGTGCTGAGGGAGTGCCGCACTTCGGAGGGGCAGTGCTGAGGTAACGCCGCACTGTCGGAGGGGCAGTACTGAGGCAATGCTGCACTTCGGAGGGGCAGTACTGAAAGAGCGCTGCACTGTCGGAGGGGTGGTACTGAGGGAATGCTGCACTGTCGGAGGGGCAGTACTGAGGGAGCACCACACTGTTGGAGGGGCAGTACTGAGGGAGCTCTGCACTGTCGGAGGCACCGTCTTTTGGATGAGACGTTAAACCGGGGCCCCGTCTGCTCTCTCAGGTGGATGCAAAAGATCCCAGGTGTATTTAGATCTCCAAAAGGCATTCGATAAGGTGCCACACAAAATGTTACTGCAGAAGATAAAGGTACGCGGAGTCAGAGAAAATGTATTAGCATGGATCGAGAATTGGCTGGCTAACAGAAAGCAGAGATAAATGGGTTCTTTTCGGGTTGGAAATCGGTGGTTAGTGGTGTGCCACAGGGATCGGTGCTGGGACCACAACTGTTTACAATATACATAGATGACCTGGAAGAGGGGACAGAGTGTAGTGTAACAAAATTTGCAAATGACGCAAAGATTAGTGGGAAAGCGGATTGTGTAGAGGACAGAGAGAGGCTGCAAAGAGATTTGGATAGGTTAAGCGAATGGGCTAAGGTTTGGCAGATGGAATACAATGTCGGAAAGTGTGAGGTCATCCACTTTGGAAAAAAAAACAGTAAAAGGGAATATTATTTGAATGGGGAGAAATTACAACATGCTGCGGTGCAGAGGGACCTGGGGGTCATTGTGCATAAATCCCAAAAAGTTAGTTTGCAGGTGCAGCAGGTAATCAGGAAGGCGAATGGAATGTTGGCCTTCATTGCGAGAGAGATGGAGTACAAAAGCAGGGAGGTCCTGCTGCAACTGTACAGGGTATTGGTGAGGCCGCACCTGGAGTACTGCGGCAGTTTTGGTCACCTTACTTAAGGAAGGATATACTAGCTTTGGAGGGGGTACAGAGACGATTCACTAGGCTGATTCCGGAGATGAGGGGGTTACCTTATGATGATAGATTGAGTAGACTGGGTCTTTACTCTTTGGAGTTCAGAAGGATGAGGGGTGATCTTTTAGAAACATTTAAAATAATGAAAGGGATAGACAAGATAGAGGCAGAGAGGTTGTTTTCACTGGTCGGGGAGACTAGAACTAGGGGGCACAGCCTCAAAATACGGGGGAGCCAATTTAAAACCGAGTTGAGAAGGAATTTCTTCTCCCAGAGGGTTGTGAATCTGTGGAATTCTCTGCCCAAGGAAGCAGTTGAGGCTAGCTCATTGAATGTATTCAAGTCTCAGATAGATAGATTTTTAACCAATAAGGGAATTAAGGGTTACGGGGAGCGGGCGGGTAAGTGGAGCTGAGTCCACGGCCAGATCAGCCATGATCTTGTTGAATGGCGGAGCAGGCTCGAGGGGCTAGATGGCCTACTCCTGTTTCTAATTCTTATGTTCTTATGTTCTTTAAAAATCCATAAATTGGATTTCATCTGGGTGTATAATTGGCAAATAAATTTCAATATAGTTAATTGTGAGATGGTGCAATTTGTTAGGAAGAAGAATATGCCGATGGCGTGAAATGGAGCAGCGTGGGAGGCTCGTATGGAGCATAAACAACGGCACAGACCTGTTGGGCCGAATGGCCTGTTTCTGTGATATACACTCAATGTCAACTGACAGGTACGTAGCATAGTGGTTATGTTACTTGATTAATAATCCAGAGGCCTCGACTAATGATCTGGGGACACAAGTTCAAATCCACAGCAGCTGGGGAATTTAAATTCAGTTAATTACATTTTTAAAAATCTGGAGATCATAAGACAACTGGATTGTCATAAAAACCCATCTGGTTCACTAATGTCTGCCACCTTTACCCAGTCTGGCCTACATCTGACTCCAGACCCACAGCAATGTGGTTGACAAATGGCCCAGCAAGTCACTCAGTTGTTTAATAAAACAAAAATTACATCCATGGAGAGAAACAGAGTTAACGTTTCAGGTCAATGACCCTTCACCAGTCGTATAAGGCAGCTCACCACCACCTTCTTGAGGGCAATTAGGGATGGGCAATAAATGCTGTCCTTGCCTGCGACGCCTAAATCCCAGGAACTACTACATTTTTTTTAATCCATTGGCTCTGTTCTGTGGAATTTTTCCACCCCGTCTTCAGTTCTGAGATGAGCCAAACTGATCTTGTTATGCCTTCATCGGAGCAGCTGTAACAACAAGTCCAGACCCAAGCTCGTTCTCGGCGATCCTTCCTGTCTGCTTTGGGCACGACCCAGGTCTGGATGGAGACAGACAGCAGGTCCCGGGAATCTGTTCCTGATCCTACTCCGGGAGGGCTGCACTTTAACCAGTAGAAGCACTGCTACAAAGCAGCCGAGTTAAACATCCCAGGCAGCAAACGTCCAGATCTGGGCTTCCGTGTAAGATTTAAAAAAACAGTACAACCTTGTAAGAGCAGTAGATTTCCATGTATTCTGATATTGCATTCTGAAAAGCATGATGGACTTTGCCAAGAGATTACAGTACGCTTCTGGTACACTCATAATAAAGGGTGAAACCGTGAGTACTGTGTACAATGAGCAAATGTGACCTTAGCTCCTTTAATAATATTCCAAAGTACAGGTACCTCCTGGGTGGCCTGCTTATATACTGTGCTCCCAAGGGATGCAGGGATCCCTCGGGACTCCAACAGGTGGGCCCTCTGGTGGTCAAGTGTCATGCAGGTTACAAAGGGTTAAATACATAACAGTTTCATTGGGTAGAGTTTCTGTGCTTTCATTATTTAATTCCTCTGTTTTCTAATGTTGTTAAAAGGGCAGATATCCGATAACAATTTTGAATATTCAAATCACTAATGAAAGAGTTTTATTTTTTTACTGTTAGCATCCTGGATAATGATTTTAGGTTTTTAAAAAAATGATCTGAAATGGGTTAACAACCGCGTTAACGATAGCCCACACAGGAATTTTGCACTGGGGCTAAGGAACCTCTAAGTTCGCAGTCCCTCCTCCAGTGTGGAGGTGTGTTGTAACTGGCTCAGCACCTCTTGTGACTGGTATCAGACAGTCCTCTCACAGTGCTGAACAAGGCTCACCAACCCGAAACCTTAACTCTGTTTCTCTCCCCACAGATGCTGCCTGACCTGCTCACTGTTTCCAGCATTATGTGTTTTGATGTGCACAGTCCTGTCTGGGTACTCTCTGGTCAGGAGAATCCGTACTGCCCCATTCCAGGACACATGAAACAGTCCATAGATCTTGTGTGTCGTTAACGATCTCTACAATTTAATCTGTTCCTCTTGTTTCTGTATGTTTGTGGGTCTGTGTGTGTGTGTGTGTGTATGTTTCTATATTTCCCCTCTCCTCCCCACCTCCAACCTTTCCATTCTTCTGATCCCCCTAATTTCTCTCTAAGTCACTTTGTGTCATTTGTGGATCAACTTTCCAATTCTGCCCTTTTTCTATTCCAACTTCCACCCTCCCTCTATTTCCCCATTGACATTATCCGCAATAAATCCCAAGTCATGACTGAATCCGCTATCAATAGGCTGCCGATGTCCCCTCAGCCCCCTGCCGTGGTATCTCAGCCCACCCACCCCAACCCCAACCCCAGCCCACTGTAAACGCGGGGGGCTGTGATCTGATCTGCCTGACCGGTTGCTTTTATCTCGGCTGCTTCAACCCTGCAAGTGTCATCATCAGTAAAACAAGAAGGTCTGTGACCATGAGCCAGAGAATGATTTAATATCCACACAGCCAGCTGGAATATACAGCAGCAATTCATTATATTACTGAAATATTACAGCACGGCTGATAGATTGATGTTACAAATGTCCACATAATGGATTCGATCCGAAATACATCAACAATGTTGCACAAAGCTGATTAAATAAGCAGGCAAGTTTACCTGAGAATGCATGAAACAATATATTAAATTAAGCGTTTTTTTTTTAAATCATTGCAAAATCACCAAAGTAGTTCAAGTAAGATTCTTACCTTCTCATCCTGGCCAATCTTTCCAATTCTTTGTCAAATCACAAACGCCAGAGGTCACCTTGCACACATCAAGGATCACTCTGCGCCAATGCTCTTAGCCAAAAGGCCTAGAGCCACTGCACCGTTCCTGGAAGTACTGCAATACCAGGTTCGTGCCATGGAGGTGGATGGGTCAGGCCCCCCACACACCTCCGTGGAGGTGGATAGGTCAATCCACCCCACCCACCTCCTCCTGGCCAGATGCAGGTAACATTACAGTTGCTATTTTTAAATGTAAACACATCTTTCGGTGGTACTTTCTGTGTAAGCGCAGGGAGATCCGCCAGACTGTTGAGCTGCCTGAAGTGACAATGATTGTCGGGCGCTGTAGTCCGCGGAAGTTGCCGTGCGGTGGCGCGAGCGCTGACAGTGCCAGGAGCGGAGTGAACCAATTGACCCACTGGCACTACTTTCCGAGAGAGGGCGATCGATTTGCTATTGATTGGCAAATCACAGGCTCGGTGGTACTGCAGAGGCTGAGAGCAGGCATTCTTCAGGTAGGTAGATAGATTGGGTTTTATGTTTCCTTGATGCATTCGCAAAGAGAATAAATGTTGCTTTGTAACTTGGGTTTGTAAAATGCAACATTTTCATGTTGTAACCAAAAAAAGTTTAAAAGGTCTCAAATTGTTTTTTTTTTGCCATTACACACTCCACACACGTGCACAATGGAAGCTGCTTACATTGAAATAAAACGCTGGAAATCTCAGCGGGTCAGGCAGCAACTGTGGAGAGAAACAGAGTTAATGTTTCAGGTCTGTCACCCATCGTCAGAACTCGTGTAGTGAAGTCCTTTTTAGATCATTATATTGCAAAAAAAACACCCTGTGTTCAGTGATTAGATTTACCCCTCTCCACATAATTGAATGGATTCTCCGTCCTGTGCAGGGAGGTTGCTCCCCGGGTCACTGGGGGTAACTCAGTGGCTGTGATAGCTGTTTTGTGAGTTTGCTGCGAGCTATTCCATGCTAATTGAGGGCTGGGTCAACTTACAATATACTCACGCTTTTGTTTTTTTTCGGTATGCTGTGTTCAGACTTGACAGTGTTGGCAGATGTACATTTCTCCAGAAAATGCTAATTGTATACAGACAAAGGCGTTTTATCACTTGACTGTATCGTTTCTTTGTTTAGAACTGCTTTTGTTGTTCAACACCAACTTGGAGGGAAGACCACACTTGCAACTCCAGCGTTTCTAATGCCACACTGCGTAGCTTATGGTCTACAGGGCAGTAGTAATACCCGCCCTCCTGTATGGCTCAGAGACGTGGACCATATACAGTACACACCTCAAAGCGTTGGAGAAATACCACCAGCGCTGCCTCTGCAAGATGCTGCAAATCCCCCGGGAGGACAGACGCACCAACGTCAGTGTTCTCTCGCTCAGGCCAACATCCCCAGCATCGAAGCACTGACCACACTCGACCAGCTCCGTTGGGCGGGCCACATTGTCCACATGCCCGACACGAGCCTCCCAAAGCAAGCGCTCTACTCTGAGCTCCTTCACGGAAAGCGAGCCCCAGGTGGGCAGAGGAAACGTTTCAAGGACACCCTCAAAGCCTCCTTGATAAAGTACAACATCCCCACCGACATCTGGGAGTCTCTGGCCAAAGACCGCCCTATGTGGAGGAAGTGCTTCCGGGAGGGCGCTGAGCACCTCGAGTCTCATCGCCGAGAGCATGCAGAAATCAAGCGCAGGCAGCGGAAGGAGCGTGCGGCAAACCAGTCCCACCCACCCTTTCCTTCAACCACTGTCTGTCCCACCTGTGACAGAGACTGTAATTCCCGTATTGGACTGTACAGCCACCTAAGAACTCACTTTTAGAGTGGAAGCAAGTCTTCCTCGATTTCGAGGGCCTGCCTATGATAATGATGCTCTAATTACTCATTTGTTTAGGAAGGAAAGTGAGTCCCAAGGACATTTCCAAATAACCTCCTCTGCTTTCGAATATTGATCCCCGTGTGAGGCATATTGATCAGTGTAGGATATTGATCCTCGTGTTAGACACTTCTTTCTTACTTTTCCCATTCTGTATGACATGCGGCTTGTTTCCTTTCTAACCCCCAGGGGATCTGCGCAGGTGGGCTTTTGCATTTAAAAAAATCAGTATAGCAATCCCCATCTTCAGTATTTGTATCTAGCCCCCCCCACGAAGCATGGCCCATTCCCCTTGAGCAGCCTTGCGAGTGGAATGTTGCAGGGCCGTTTTCTGATGACAAATGGTTTGGTTTTAGCATTTCATAATCCCAAAAATAACTGCCACTGGTTTAAGATGGTATGTGATGGCCAGATGATGCAGTTTAGCATTGTTCCTACGTCAAAGCACAGTTTATTTTTAGAAGCAGTTTCGTTTCCAGAGTTCAGGTTTTGCAAGGGGTAAGGTGGCTAGAGTCTGACAGCAATGAAGCATGCCTTGTTAAGCGTAATTTTTTCAAATGATCAGACATGATGCATGCTGTGCTCAAGTGCACACTTCTGCCTAAAATGACTAATTTTTATCGGCATTCTCGGTGACTAAAACTGATCTTTTGTCACTAGTTTCACTGTACAGTGAAAACATTAATAACAATAGGCAAAGGGGAAATAAACACTCTGATACAGGGTGCCAGTTCGCTACAGTTGCTTTGAGTGTGCAAGGTCGAGCAGCCACGATCATAAAGTTCCCCTTCGCGTGGGTAAAAGTCTCAGTAACGGTGTGGTCAATTTTTTTTACCAAGAGTTTGTTTTGCTAGAATTAAATTTAACTGTTAACTGATTGAGTATGTTCTAGTATTCATCATACGCAATCCCTCGGGATCAAGGAAGACTTGCTTTGACTCTTAGCATGAGTTCTCAGGTGGCTGTACAGTCCAATACAGGGACCACAGTCTCTGTCACAGGTGGGACAGATAGTCATTGAGGGAAGGGGTGGGTGGGACTGGTTTGCCGTACGCTCCTTCTGCCTGCGCTTGATTTCTGCTTGCTCTCGGCGACAATACTTGAAGAGCTCAGCGCCCTCCCGGATACACTTCCCCCACTTGGGGCAGTCTTTGGCCAGGGACTCCCAGGTGTCAGTGGGGATGTTTCACTTTATCAGGGAGGCTTTGAGGGTGTCCTTGTAACGTTTCCTCTGTCCACCTTTGGCTTGTTTGCCGTGGACGAGTTCCGAGTGGAGCGCTTGCTTTGGGAGTCTCGTGTCTGGCATGCGAACAATGTGGCCTGTCCAGCGGAGCTCATAAAGTGTGGTCAGTGCTTCAATGCTGGGGATGTTGGTCTGGACAAGGACGCTAACCTTTGTGCATCTGTCCTGCCTGGACAACGTGGACCACTTGCCCTATCTCAGGAGCCTCCTATCAACAAGAGCAGGCATCGACGACGAGATCCAACACCGCCTCCAGTGTGCCAGTGCAGCCTTTGGCCGCCTGAGGAAAAGAGTGTTTGAAGACATGTCCCTCAAAACTGTCACCAAGCTCATGGTCTACAGGGCCGTAGTAAGACCCACCCTCCTGTATGGCTCGGAGACGTGGACCATGTACAGTCGACACCTCAAGTCGCTGGAGAAATATCACCAGCGATGGTTCTGCAAGATCCAACAAATCCCCTGGGAGGTTCTAGTATTACTAATGTGTTATGTGGCAGTGTGTCAGCTGTGGCTCAATGGGTAGCATTCTCGCCTCTGCGTGTGGGTTGTGAACACAAAATTCTAGGCTGATACTCCAGTGCAGTGCTGAGGGAGTGCCACACTGTCGGAGGTGCCATCTTTTAGATGAGGCATTAAACCAAGTCCCTGTGTTCCCCTCTTGGGTGGACATAAATTATCCCATGGCTATTTCAAATTTATCTCCAGTCTCCTGGCCAATATTTATCGATCAATCAAAAAACAGATCATTTGGTCATTATCTACTGTTTGTGGGAGCTTGCTGTGCGCAAATTGGCTGCCGCACTTCCTACATTACAACTTCAGAAGTACGCCATTGGCTGCAAAGCGCTTTGGGATGATTTGAAGTCTAAATGCAAGTCTTCCTTTCATTTCTTTATAATCTGGGAGTGAGGGATGGGCTTGCCTTGTGAATTCTCGATTTTGGCTGTGTCAAATTCTGTCCGATGATCACTCCTGTTAAATGCCTTGGGATCTTTTCCTTCATTAAAGGCCCTCTATCAATGCAAGTTGTTCTTGATGCTATATCAATGTAAGTTGTTGTTGTGTGCAGGTAGCCTTCCTATCAACTGGCCGCCTAGTACGATGGGCTCTGAGCACGTGCTGACTGTGTCGGGAAGACCCAGTTTAAAAATAACACAGGTTCTCCGAAGCCATCTGCCTGAAGCCTGAAAAAAAAACCACTCCAGCAGTTTTATTTTGATGTGGCTGCCTGTTTGTGATGTGTCGGACACCCAAGACAGCGGTTCCCCTCCCCCGTACCTGCCCCGAGAGTGGCACATGCTGAGACCCGAAATCTAACTGCCTGCCCCCGGGGGAATGGTTTGTGGTTCCGGAGGACTCTGGGAGGTAAGAAAAGAAGTCGAAAGGGCAGTCGCACTATAGAAAGGCCGCTGTGGCCATGGATAAACTGCAACATTGAGGATGATGCCAGGGATGCAGTTAATGTGGAGAATCTAGTGGATCAGGGAACAGCATGGGAACAGGCGGAGGCCATTCAATTAGGTCATGGCTCATAGATATAAAGTATTTGGTAGAAGGATTAGAGGGGAGTTGAGGAAACATTTCTTTACCCAGAGGGCGGTGGGGGTCTGGAACTCACTGCTTGAAAGGGTGGTAGAGGCAGAAACCCTCACCACATTTTAAAAAGTACTTGGCTGTGCACTTAAAGAGCCGTGACCTACCGGGCTACGGACCTAGTGCTGGAAAGTGGGATTAGGCTGGGGAGCTCTTTTTCGACCGGCACGGACACGATGGGCCGAATGGCCTCCTTCAGCCTTGATCTTATTGAATGGCGGAGCAGCTCGAGGGGCCAAATGGCCGACTCCTGCTCCTATTTCTTATGTTCTTCTGTGTCGTAATGTTTCTATGATTCTGATTTGTACCTCAACTCCATCTGCCCGCCTCAATAACACATGTCAGGATGTGTTTGCATGCTTGGTGTCAACCTGCTGTGTTTTTTCTTCTTCCACCAGACTCCGGGATATTGCAGCCTGCTCCAAGTTGCCCATTTTTTAATCAGGCATCCCGTTCTCCCTTGCACTCCCCCCTTCAGCAATTCTCTACGCCTCGCACATGCCTTTTATTTCTTTGACTTCTCTCATTAGGCCTCCTTTTTGTCTCCTGCTAACAGCACATCTGCCAGTTAATCATCTGTCTTGTGCCCAAACACTTTTCAGCTCTCTCTGTTCCTTTTTTCTGTAGGTCTGGTTTTCCCCAACACCACCCCCCCCACCCTTTTCTCTCACTGTGTTCCTTTTGTAAATGTCACTCATCTGTAACCTCTCCTAGTCTCGAGAGAGGGCTTGCAACATGGACTGCTGTTTTTCCACAGCGGCTGCCGGACTACTGGGTGTTTCCAGCTTTCTTCTCTTATAACCGCAAGTTTGTTCTTTGAATTAGCATTTTTAATGGACCGAATTGCCAGTTTGCTGGAATGGATTTTAAAATTCTCATCCTTGTTTTCAAATCCCTCCACAGCCTCGCCCCCTCCCTATCTCTGTAATCTCCTCCAGCCCCACAACCCCCCCGAGATCTCTGCGATCCTCCAGTTCTGACCTCTTGCCTATCCCCGAATTCCATCGCTCTACCATTGGTGGCCGTATCTTCAGTTGCCAGGGCCCCAAGCTCTGGAACAGTCTGCCTAAACCCCTCCGCCGCTCTACCTCTCTCTCCTCCTTTTAAGACGCTCTTTAGTGCCTACCTTTTTACCCAAGCTTCTGGTCACCTGTTCTAATAGCTCCTTAAGTGGCTTAGTGTCAAATGTTAGAAAGAAGAAAGAAAGACTTGCATTTATATGGTGGCTTTCATGATCACAGGACGTCGCAAAATGCTTTACAGCCAATGAAGTACTTGGGAGTGTAGTCACTGTTGTAATGTAACGCTGCTCGAAAGCGCCTTGGGACATTTTACTACATTAAAGGCGCTATGTAAATACAAGTTGTTCTTGTTGGATTGTGTCATTTTGAAGAAAAGAAGTGCTGTCAGCTGGGAATTGTAAACAAACGTTTCACTAACATCACACACCAGCTGTTGCATGCTGCCTCATGTACTACTTTAGTGGGTAGCAATCCTACCTCTGAATCAAAAGGTCGTGGGTTCAAGTCCCAGTGTGAGACTTGAGCACAAAATCCAGGCTGATACTCCGGTGCAGTACTGAGGGAGCGCCACACTGTCGGAGGGGCAGTACTGAGTGAGTGCTGCACTGTCGGAGGGGCAGTACTGAGGGAGTGCTGCACTGTCGGTGGGGCAGTACTGAGGGAGTGCTGCACTGTCGGAGGGGCAGTACTGAGGGAGTGCTGCACTGTCGGAGGGGCAGTACTGAGGGAGCGCCGCACTGTCGGAGGGGCAGTACTGAGGGAGCGCCGCACTGTCGGAGGGGCAGTACTGAGGGAGCGCCGCACTGTCGGAGGGGCAGTACTGAGGGAGCGCCGCACTGTCGGAGGGGCAGTACTGAGGGAGCGCCGCACTGTCGAAGGGGCAGTACTGAGGGAGTGCGGCACTGTCGGAGGGGCAGTACTGAGGGAGTGCGGCACTGTCAGAGGGGCAGTACTGAGGGAGCGCCGCACTGTCGGAGGGGCAGTACTGAGGGAGCGCCGCACTGTCGAAGGGGCAGTATTGAGGGAGCGCTGCACTGTCGGAGGGACAGTACTGAGGGAGTGCTGCACTGTCGGAGGGGCAGTACTGAGGGAGCGCTGCACTGTCGGAGGGGCAGTAGTGAGGGAGTGCTGCACTGTCGGAGGTGCTGTGTTTCGAGTGAAACATTAAACCAAGGCCCCATCTGCTCTCTCAGGTTGACGTAAAAGATCCCATGGCACTATTTCGTAGAAGAGCAGGGGAGTCAATTTAGTATATTCGTACGATCACATTGCTGTTCGTGGGAGCTTGCTGTGCACAAATGACTGCGGTGTCCACTACATTGCAACAGTGACAACACTTTGAAAAAGTACTTCATTGGGTGTAAAGCGCTTTGGGATGTCCTGGGGCCGTGAAAGGCGCTATATAAATGCAAGTCTTTTTATTTTGCGGTTACACTGCACCTTGTTTCAGAAGAGGGGTATCTGTTTGCTAATGTTTTGCATTGACACTAGCTGCTTGGGACTGGATTTGTATTACTAAAACCGGATCACGTATCTGCACAGCAGAACTGTAGTCTCGTGTTTCCTTGTGAGGTGAGTCTGGCTTTCATACACTCTGGAGCGAGTATCCCTCTGTCGGCTGAACAATGTTTACCACGGGCAAGGTTTGTGTTAATGCCACTGGTTCCTGGTCTCGTGGGACCGGAGGCAACCCCAGAATAAACCTTTCATCGGAACGGAGTCCATCGGCCGGGAACGTTAGCTCTGCCTCTCCAAAGTGCTGCCTGACCTGCAGTTTGCAGCACGTTCTGGTTTTATTTCGGAACGTAAGCATCCGGAGTATTTTGCTTTTGTCCCAGAATAAACTTGCTGGATTTACTGAACGTAGCCTATCAGTTTAGCCAGTAGTTATCGAGCGAGTTTGCTTTGGTGTTGCCAGCAAAAGCATTGGAGCCGACAACACCAGTATAGAACATAGAAACATAGAAAGTAGGTGCAGGAGTAGGTCATTTGACCCTTCGAGCCTGCACCACCATTCAATATGATCATGGCTGATCATGCAACTTCAGTACCCCATTCCTGCTTTCTCTCCATACCCCTTGATCCCTTTAGCCGTGAGGGCCACATCTAACTTCCTTTTGAATATATCTAACGAACTGGCCTCAACAAATTTCTGTGGTAGAGAATTCCACAGGTGCACAACTCTCTGGGTGGAAAAGTTTCTCCTCATCTCGGTCCTAAATGGCTTACCCCTTATACTGTGACCCTGGGTTCTGGGACTCGCTCCATATATAAGCAAAAATGCCGATATGTTGTCAGGAGTTGAGTTGAGGTTCTACCTGCCATGCTTTATCTCAGCAAAGTATGTCTTAACAATTTAAACAATCTTAATTGCAACAAAAAATTGTTGTTAGCAGTAGACTGTAGAATCTTACAGCACAGAAGGAAGTCACTCGGCCCATCCTGCCTGTGCCAGCTCTTTGAAAGAGCTCTTCAATTAGTCCCACTCCCCTCTATCCCCGTAGCCCTACACAAATCTCTCCTTTTCAAGCATATATCCTTCATAATATGTATGCAAGCTCAAATGCAGTTTGAAATGTCTGCAGTATGGTTTTCCATCAGGTGACATTCTTGCTTCATGATTTGTGGATTCCTTGTCTTTCCACATGGATTAGAACCCAAACCTATTAATCTTGTAGCTTTCCGCTCCCACTGACTGTGAAGTGTTAATTGGTTTTGGTATTTTAACAAGCTATAGTTGTGGTTTTTCGTTTTGTTAGTCTTGAGGATGAAGAGACTTCAAATGCCAGTTGGCTATTGACCATTTAATTGAAAAGAAAGAATGACTTGCATTTATATAGCACCTTTCATGACTACCGAACGACTCAAACATTTACAGCCAATGAGTACTTTTTGGAGTGTAGTCAGTGTTGTAATATGGGAAACGCAGCAGCCAATTTGTGCACAGGAAGCTCCCACAAACAGCAATGTGATAATTTGTTTTTGTTCTGTTGATTGAGGGATAAATATTGGTTAGGACACCAGGGAGAACTGCAGCTTTTGCAGCAGTGCTGGTTTAGTTCGGATGTTGGCAGTCTGCTTCTCTGCCGCTAAATAGCCCGGCAGGAGGGTTGTTCAGCCAGCTTTGTGTCGGTCTATGATTCTCCCAGCAGGTTAAGGAAGCCAGATTTAAGTAGTGCCATTTCAGGGAGCCAGCACATGGATGGCTGTCTGTCCAAAAACCGAGTTGTCGCAGCGCCCCGTGATGGCCTGTACCAGTATCTCCGCAAGACACATCACCCTGAGCTTTGTCTTTCTGGTATTTTACCCTCTTCTGAAAAACTTTCACTTCTCACGGGTTCCACAGACATCATTCTCCTTCCAGCGCCCTGCCCGAAGGGGTCATTGCTCACGCCATCGATGATGCGTAGGCAGACTATTCAACCACGGGGAGCATCACGGCAATAGTCGCACCTGCTCTCCACTAACGACTACACCTTCAATTTTAGTTGGGGTGGGGGGAGGAGGGGGGAGGGTGTTTCTGAATACTGGAGTGGGATCCCAAGGTGATCCTTTTGACTCCTCGCGTGAGTCAGACAGCACTAAAAGCACCCTCTCTCACTGAGATCAGATAACTCGACACTTGCCTGGAGTCAAACCTGGGACCGCTCCTGGTTTGCGTGGCTCACTGGGCTGATTGTCTCCTCGGTGAGGAACTGATTCAAACAGGCACATCCTGAGGCGAAATTGTTGAGGGCCATTTCTATACGTCGGCAGCGGCTTGTAAATCTTGGGTTCCTACCTTTTGGGGAGAGGCCATTAAGGACGGGAACAACAAACAGGTTAAGACTGCACATCATAAATCTAGGCTGACACTCAGTGCAGTGCTGAGGGAGTGCTGCACTATCAGATGAGACGTTAAATCGAGGTCCCGTCTGCCCACTCAGGTGGACATAAAAGATCCCACGGCACTATTTTGAAGAAAAGCAGGGGAGTTCTCCCGGGTGTCCTGGTCAATAGTTATCCTTCAATCAACATAACAAAAGCAGATTATCTGGTCGTTATCACATTGCTGTTTGTGGGAGCTTGCTGTGCGCAGATTGGCTGCTGCGTTTCCACATTACAACAGTGACCACACTCCAAAAGTACTTCATTGGCTGTAAAGTGTTTTGAGTCGTCCAGTAGTCGTGAAAGGTGCTATATAAATGCAAGTCTTTCTTTTCAATGAAATGGTCAATAGCCACTGGCATTCATAGAATGGTCACTTGGATGAGAAAGGAGGTGTCAGCTATGGCTCAGTGGGCAGCACTCACGCCTCTGAATCAGAAGGTTGTGGCTTCCAGTCCACATTCCAGAGACTCAAATACAAAATTTAGTCTTGCACTCCCTGTGCAGAACTGAGGGAGTGCTGTACTGTTGGCAGGTGCCGTCTCTCAGGTGGATGTGAAAGATCCCATGGCACTATTTCAAAGAAGAGCAGGGGGAGATTCCCCCCCCCCGGTGTCCTGGGCCAATATTTATCCCTCAATCAACATCACAAAAATACAGATGATCTGGTCATTATCACATTGCTGCTTGTGGGAGCTGCTGTGTGCAAAGAAACATAGAAAATAGGTGCAGGAGTAGGCCATTCAGCCCTTCGAGCCTGCACTATCATTCAATATGCTCACGGCTGATCATGCAACTTCAGTACCCCATTCCTGCTTTCTCTCCATACCCCCTGATCCCTTTAGCCGTAAAGGGCCACATCTAACTCCTTTTTGAATATATCCAACAAACTGGACTCAACAACATAGAAACATAGAAAATAGATGCAGGAGGAGACCACTCGGCCCCTCGAGAGCCCGCACCACCACTCAACATCATCACTCAGTATAAATTGGCTGCCGCGTTTCCTACACTACATCAGTGACTACACTTAAAAAAAAACTTCACTGGCTGTAAAGCGCTTTGGAAGGTCCCGAGGTCGTGAAAGTCGCTGTAATAAATGCAAATTCTTTCTTTTAGTGCCTTTTTAATATAGAGAAACATCCCTAGGCACTTCACAGAAACCTAATCAAAAGGAACTGGTGACAAGTATATTAAAGCCATAAAATATAAAGGGGGAACAAGAAAAAAAACATTACAGGCATCTAATTTTACATTTTCCTGTTATCTATTAAGTGTCAAAATCATCTGCAAAATGTCAAGTGCAGTCGATTCAGAAAGGATATGGACACAGTGGGAGTGTGTGTTGCTTGTTTTTTAAAATTCCACGACTAATGCATAAAGGAAGACTGCCTTTCCATCAGGACACATTGCTGCATTCACAGGCCAGACTCAATTCCCCGATCTATTGTGACTGTAGTTTTAACTGTGTAAAGGTCAGGCTGGCAATCTGACCTATTTCACTCGGCGTACAAAATAATTAGTGCTCCACTTCCCCGTTTCCCATAATCTGCCCTCCTCAACATATTTTTGTCTGCACCAGATTGAATCTAACGACAAGCCAGTCTGACTTGCACTCTGTCGATAATGAACGGTGGGGAGGGAGTAATTGAGAGATGTGTGCAGTCTTAAAGTTGGTTTCTGGCCAGTCATAAACCAACCGAACTGTGAGTTTGCCTTCTGTAATTCATTCCCATGAACTAGGTATTTCTAAAAGTGCATGTGTGGGGGATGTATTTGTCTTGCTTGTCGGAGTAAAATGTCACTGTTGGACTGATTGAATTACATACCAGGTGTTTTTCCATGTTATAAAATGGATATCTGAAGCGCAGAACATTTTGGCATTTTCACACCTATTACAATAACTAAACGTATAATATGCAAGTTCTTCACTGAAAATGTGGAGAATCCATTGTGCAGTATGTTTTTATACAATTTAAATGCAAATGGAAATCTCTGAACGTTTCAGTGCAAGCCATGGATAAATTTAATTTCACCCTTTTTTTATTTCCTTTTGACAGTCAATCCAAAAGTGTTGGGGGACATTATGAACCATACCTTCAAATATATTCCTATAATTAACCGGAGTATTTGTGTTGTGTGTAAGAAATTAGCTAATGGCTCACAAAGCCGCATTGCTGTAATGTGGCAGCATTGTAGACGTGGAAGTCAAGAACCAGAGGACTTAAGGCGATTGGCAGAAGAACCAAAGGCGACAATGAGGAAAAACTTTCTTACACAGCGAGTGGTTAGGATCTGGAATGCGCTGCTGGAGAGGGTGGTGGAGGCAGACTCAATCACAGCTTTCAAAAGGGAGTTGGATAAGTACCTGAAGGAAAAAGATTCACAGGGCTACGAGGAAAGGGCGGGGGAGTGGGACTGGCTGAAGTGCTCTTGCAGAGAGCCGGGACAGGCTGAATAGCCGCTCCCTGTGCTGTAACCATTCACACTGTAGACCCCATGCACACTGAAGAATTCTCTCGCGTTTCCTGAGAGACCAGCACATGGAAGTGTACACACAATGTGTAGGGAATTAAATCTTTCGCACTCTTTGGAAGGGAAATGAAGTTTCATACAACCAGTACATTTTGATCTCTGTGTTATTCCATTAATTATCAGCCGCCTGTATAAGTTACTTGCACTAGAATGGAATGATGACCATTTTTAGTTCATTAAAAAGCTGTTATCTTTGTACTGTTGGTGGCTCAGTGGGTAGCGCTCTTGCCTCTGAGTCAGTAGATTGTGGGTTCCATTCCTAATCCCAGACACTTGAGCACAATTTCCAGGCTGACACTCCAGTGCATTGCCGAGGGAGAGCTGCACTGTTGGAGGTGCCGTCTTTCGGATGAGACGCTAAACCAAGGCCGTGTCTGCGCTCTCAGGTGAATGTAAAAGATCCCTCGACACTCTTTTTCTTAGGCAGTCCCCCGGAGTCGAGGATGACTTGCTTCCACACTAATATGAGTTCTAGGATGACTGATGAGACCAATGTAGGACCTACATTCTCTGTCACAGGTGGGGCAGACGGTATTTGGAGGAACGGGTGGGTGGGGGGGCTTGGGTTGTTGTGCGCTCCTGCCGCTGTTTGTACTTGTCTTCCGCGTGCTCCCGATGAAGAGACTCTTAAGTGTCGGTGCCTTCTCAGATGTCTCTCCACTTTGAGCAGTCTTGGGCCAGAGATTCCCAAGGGTCGGTAGGGAAGAGAAGGAGAGTTTTCCCCGGTGTCCTGGTCAATATTCATCCCTCAACAAGCCTGTCTTTGTTTAACCAGGGAGTTCATCAGGCAAGTGACAATTTGCTACAATCTACTCCAGAAAGCCAACCAGTATCTGCTGGGGCAAGTTTATGCAGCTAAATAAAATCCACTCACTTTTTTTCAATGTTTTTCTTGAGCTGTATGTTGTAGCTAACATCCTTGCGGCAGATGTAATCAATGGCGCATAATCAACCCTATCCTCTGTACTCCTTTGCATACAAATCTGACAAAGTCACCTTGCAAGTCACTGATCAAGGAAAGTCATATTTTTAAAAGAAGGATCTGCAAATGCAAAAAAGGACTTGCATTTCTATAGCGCCTTTCACGACCACCGGACGTCCCAATGTGCTTTACAGCCAATGAAGTACTTTTGAAGTGTAGTCACTATTGTAATGTAGGAAAACGGGGCAGCCAATTTGCCCACAGCAAGCTCCCACAAACAGCAATGTGATAATGACCAGCTAATCTGTTTTTTTAGTGATGTTGGTTGAGGGATAAATATTGGCCCAGAATTGGCCCAGGGATAACTGCCCTGCTCTCTCTCGAAATAGTGCCCTGGGATCTTTTATATCCAACTAAGAGAGCAGACGGGGTTTCGGTTTAACGTCTCATCTGAAAGACCACCCCTCCGACAGTGCGGCACTCCCTCAGTACTGCCCCTCCAACAGTGCAGCACTCCCTCAGTACTGCCCCACCAACAGTGCGGCGCTCCCTCAGTACTGCCCCACCGACAGTGCGGCCGCTCCCTCAGCACTGCCCCTCCGACAGTGCAGCACTTCCTCAGTACTGCCCCTCAGACAGTGCGGCACACCCTCAGTACTTCCCCTCAGACAGTGCGGCACACCCTCAGTACTGCCCCTCAGACAGTGCGGCACACCCTCTGCACTGCACTGGAGTGTCAGCCAAGACTTATGTACTCAAGTTCCTGGAGTGGGACTTGAATCACAACTTTCTGACTCACAGGCGAGTGTGCTACCCACTGAGACACGGCTGACACCTTTTGCATATAGAAATGTTTCCTAATTTCACTCCTGAAAGTTCTGGCTCTAATTTTTAGACTATATGCCCCCTGGTCCTAGACTCCCCAACCAGCGGAAATAGTTTATCTCTATCTACCCTCTCTGTTCCCTTAATTTCTTCAAAATCTCCATCGCAATTGATGCACTCAATGAACATCCTTTTATTCTTCTTGTAGTCCTGTTAATTGAAATAATCTTGTGTGTACTGGCTCATCCTAACTGGGCATTGGTACAGATAATTCACCCTTTGCTGGATTTGACTATAGATCACAGAACAAGATCTGTCAAATATTTATCTTTGTCAGAGGTGTGAAGTGAAGTTGATCTAGGCACAGCCATTTATTTAATGTGCATCCCTAGGCAATCAGATGCTGAGGTAAAAGTCATGGTGCAGGCAAGATGAATAAGTAATCAGTTTCATTTTTAATATTTTCCAGTTGTAGCTCGAAGCAGGTGGTGATGATGTACCTTTGGCTTGCCATCTGTAGAATGTGACCAATGTGCTTTCTGTAAACTTTCTGGTAATGGAGTGTGGTAGGTTTGGCAGAGGTCCCTATGAGTATTGAAGGCAATGTTGCTGACTTTAATTCAGAATCCGAGTTACCTGGGGCATCTTTAGCAGCCTCTGCGATCTGGATCAAAAGAGCATGTCTATAAATACAGGAATATCTTGGCTTGTTCACCCATCTAGTTATTTGATGAGAACCACCTGATTTTCAACAGGCAGCGCATCCCCTGGGGAGAGGATTCAAATGAGTCTGCAAGAGAGCACCGTGGAATCTTAACAGCAGAGCCTGGGCGATTTGAAAGGTAATCAGTTTCTAAGACAGGGTTTTTGAGTTTTTTTTCTTCTTCAACGGCAGAAGTCATAATTTAATGAGCTCCTCAAGGTGACCGGAACAATATTCGCGTGGTCTGCATCATTCTCCCGCAGAATATTAACGCTCCTATCTCGCGCTCCAGTCTGCAGCTCTCCCAGTTGGTATTGTGCTGCTCACTGACAGCAACAGTGGAATGTTCTGCAGCACATTCACTGCCTTATGGTGGAAGGCAATTCCATAGAGTAGACACAGAGGCCCAAAGATTGCGGGCGGAGGCCACCAACCTGAAAAATGCCTACGAATCTACCTGGTCCTGGAGGTACGGAGACTTGTGATCCTGGGCCTCTGTGCAAAGGCCTGCGTAGAGGCCCATGTATCCCAGGGACGTAAACGTTTCGCACGCGTCCCTGGGACCATATGGGCCGTCCCAACCAATCCCAGTAGAGAGATCCCCATTCATACTTGCGGTGAGTTCTGAATTCACCATAAGTATGAATGGGGAATATCCCAAAAACACACAAGCACTTTTTTTAAAAGAAACATCACATATTTAAAATAAATCAAAATTGAATTTAATTAATTATTTAAAACAAAAATATAACTTTTTGAAAAATAGTTACATATTTTAAATGTCTAAAAATAAACTTTCCTTATGTATAGTATTTTAAATGTTTAAATAATTGAAAAAAAACATTCATTTTCTGTCCTTTAAAAGGCTTTTATCAGTCGCAAGAATTTCAAGGGCATTCACCGGGCAAATAGCCCAACTCTCTGCCACAGCCCTTTATTTCCAATGCGTGCGAACTGTCAAGAGGATTCTTGACAGGTTGCAAGTTCTGGATTTAGGCGTATACGCTTCGCATACCCGGGGGGGCCCCTATGGGCACAGCGCACCTCATACTCACCCATCAGGGCCACGAACTCGGGGCGAGAGAGTGTTTCCACTTGTGAGGAAGAGCAAAACTAGAGGCCATTATTATAAGATAGTCAGCAAGAAATCCAATGGGGAATTCAGACGAAACTTCTTTACCCAGAGAGTGGTGCGAATGTGGAACTCGCTGCCACAGGAAGTGGTTGAGGCGAATAGTATTGGTGCATTTAAGGGGAGACTGGACAAGCGTATCAGGAAGAAGGGAATAGAGGGTTATGCTGATAGATTTAGATGAGGAAACACGGGAGGAGGCTCGAGTGGAGCATAAACGCCGGCATGGACTGGTTGGGCCCAATGGCCTGTTTCTGTGCCGTGTATCCTGTGTAATCCTCTGTGAATTGAACAAATGAGAAGATCAGTTGAGCAGTGGGCATATTAGGTTCCCTTAACTTTTGAGATATCTAGTCCATTATACTTGGTAGAGGCAGAGTGTTTGGAGCATATTACCTGGATAGTGCATCCCAGGTTATGGTCCGCATTAAAAAGAGAAAGATTGGATTTTCCGCTCTTGGCTGTCTCTGTTTATTTCCCGGAGGGGCAGCAATGGCGGCGGTGAGCTCTTCTGGGCGGCTGGCCAACTTCCAGCGCTCCGCCGAGGTGTTCAGGGCCGCGATTTTCGAGGCGGGGCAAGCCGGTGTGCAACGCCCCTGGCTGCGACACCGGATCAATTTTTGTTTCCCGCCTGACCCGTAGCACCCTACAGCGCCCCCCTGCTGGGACCGCCTGTGAAAGCGGGTGTTCCGGGCTGTAGCGGCCGCAGAGAGGTCAGGTGATTGCGATTTGTGTAGTGGTGGAGTGAGGTATTTTGGTGGTATTTTTTTGGGGGGGGGGGGGGTTTTCTCCCCAGGCCCCGCTCATTGTGCTCCGAGGCCGGCACTTTAGCTCGGGATTTTCCCTTGCTCAGCCGGCCTAGCACCCTGAGAGAGGTGTGTGACTCCTCCCTTAGCGCCCCGACCCACACTCGGGGCCCAGCTGACCAATTTTGCTGACTGAGGCGCGAGCTCTTTCCAGGCGCTATCAGGACCGCCCCACAATCATTAACGCCCCAAAATCTTAAAAGCCAAAAATCCAGCTCTACGTACTATTCTGCACCTTTCATGACTTCAAGACGTCCCAAAGTGCTTTACAATAACAACAACTTGCATTTATATAGCGCCATTAACAATAGCAAAACGTCCCACAGGAGCGATTATCAAACAAAATTTGATGCCGAGCCACATAAGGAGATATTAGGGCAGGTGACCAAAAGCTTGTTCAAAGAGGTAGGTTTTAAGGAGCATCTTAAAGGGGGAGAGAAAGAGGTAGAAAGGTTTAGGCAGGGAGTTCCAGAGCTTGGGGCCCAGGTAGCTGAAGGCACGGCCACCAATGGTGGAGCGATTTATAATCAAGAATGCTCAAGAGGCCAGAATTAGAGGAGCGCAGACATTGCAGGTGGTTGTGGGGCTGGAGGAGATTAGAGATAGGGAGAGGCGAGCGTTATGGAGGGATTTGAAAAGAAGGATGAGAATTTTTTAATTGAGGCGTTGCCAAACCGGGAGCCAATGTAGGTCAGCAAGCACAGGGGTGATGGGTGAGCGGGACTTGGTGCGAGTTAGGACATGGACAGCTGAGTTTTGGATGAGCTCAACTTTACAGAGGGTGCAAGATGGGAGGTCAGCCAGAAGAACATTGGAATAGTCAAGTCTCGAGGTAACAAAGGCATGGATAAGGGTTTCAGCAGCAGATGACCCATGACAATGGGTAGATAACTTATTCCTATTAGACTTTATGATAATGACCAGATAATCTGTTGTTATCTCGGTATCTGTATTATGTTCCATGTTTGTGTGTTTTTTATATCCTCCATGTGGATTGGATCTGCAGCAAATACAGTACATGGTCCACAGGGCAAGCCATAGCCAAAAGTATTTTGCTAATCCAATGTTGATGAGTGACGGAAGACAAATCAGAGGGTTACAGTAGCCTAATGTCTTAACTCAGTAACCAGCGTTGACTACTGGTTTTACACATATTTACACATGAAAGAGAGATTTCAAGGCAACAATACTGTATGGGAGAGAATTTATAAGCAGGCGCAACATCAAAGCACTACATCTTATATTCCATCCAAATCGCTGCAGAAATACCACCGCATGATCCTGAAAATCCCCTGGGAGGATAGACGCACCAATGCCAGTGTTCTCGATCAGGCCAACATCCCCAGCATCGAAGAACTGACCACACTCGACCAGCTCCGTTGGGCGGGTCACATTGTTCGCATGCCCGACGCAAGACTCCCAAAGCAAGCGCTCTACTCGGAACCCTACACGGCAAGTGATCCCCAGATGGGCAGTGGAAACGTTTCAAGGACACCCTCAAAGCCTCCTTGATAAAGTGCAACATCCCCACCGATACCTGGGAGTCCCTGGCCAAAGACCACCCTAAGTGGAGGAAGAGCATCCGGGAGGGCATTGAGCACCTCGAGTCTCGTCGCCGAGAGCATGCAGAAAACAAGCGCAGGCAGCAGAAGGAGCGTGCGGCAAACCAGTCCCACCCTCCCCTTCCTCCAACCACTGTCTGTCCCACCTGTGACAGGGACTGTGGCTCTCGTATTGGACTGTACAGCCACCTGAGAACTCACTTTTAGAGTGGAAGCAAGTCTTCCTCGATTTCGAGGGACTGCCTATGATGATGATGATATTCCATCCAGATAGTGTGTATGGATTCAGAATGTTGGGCTCCAGTTGGGGCAGTTCTTCTGTTCCTTGAATAAATATCAAGGTCTGGTAACTTCCTTCTCAGTGCATCTCCAATCATAGTCTTACAGAAGGCTTGAAATGATGGCAGGGTCTGTGAGCAGGGTAGAAACTAAATATATTGTATGCAGAATAAAAAAATTAAACATGTACTCACTGCCTCTTCTATAAGGGCAGGTGCTTCCTTGTGCACTGGGAGCCTTGGACTTCATCCATTGGCTCACCTGACCCAGTCAGTCTGCTGTGAAGCCGACTTGGGTCTCGATAGTGTTCTGCTGTCTCTGGTGAAGTCCCGTGCTGGTCCTGGGCTCATAAGCTAGCAAGGTTCAGAGAAGGGTCACTAAGTTGATTCCGGGGATGAGGGGGTTGACTTATGAGGAAAGGTTGAGTAGGTTGGGCCTCTACTCATTGGAATTCAGAAGCACGAGAGGCGATCTTATCGAAACGTATAAGATTGTGAGGGGGCTCGACAAAGTGGATGCAGAAAGGATGTTTCCACTGATGGGGGAGACTAGAACTAGAGGGCATGATCTTAGAATAAGGGGCCGCCCATTTAAAACTGAGATGAGGAGGAATTTTCTCTCTGAGGGTTGTAAATCTGTGGAATTCACTGCCTCAGAGAGCTGTGGAAGCTGGGACATTGAATAAATTTAAGACAGAAATGGACAGTTTCTGAAACGATAAGGGAGTAAAGGGTTATGGGGCGTGGGCAGGGAAGTGGAGCTGAGTCCATGATCAGAACAGCCATGATCTTATTGAATGGTGGAGCAGGCTCGAGGGGCCTAATGGCCTACTCCTGTTCCTATTTCTTATGTTCTTATGTTACCAGCTGTTAATTCAGGATGTGTTCGCTCTTCCGTGACCTGCTGTGTGTGAGGATCCGACTAAATCTCTTCGGGAGGAAGAAGTGGATTAAATGACGACAATCAGCGTTGAGCTTCTGGGCACTTTATGCGAGGGTGGAGGGGACTTGTCGCCTTTGAATGTAACTTCCCCCCGCCCCCCTCCTCCATTAACAAGAGTGGGAAACGGATCTTGGTGAATCTGTTTTGCAATGAGTGAGTGACTTGGCTTTGCTGCCTGTGACAAAGGACGTTGCAGGATCAGGCTGGATCTCTCCATTTTAAATTAAGCAGTGCTTTTCCGCGTTGGTAATAAAACCACAGATGTGAATTTGCAGTTGCTGCAGGGCACATTCCGACGTATAAACACTAGTGAAAACAGTATGTTCCTGACCCATAGCAAAACGCATTTCCACCTGTTCAGCCCGTGCTGTTTGGGGCTGTGGATGCAGGAGATTCACATCAGGCCTGTGTAAATGGCTAGGGTGATTCTCCTGTGGATTTTAGCAATTAATAAAAACTCCAGAGAGTTCATTAATTCAGTATTTACTGGCAGGTGCAGTGACTTGGGGCAGCCCACTGTGTGTGCAGCCTTCAGGGGAAAACACTTTCACTGTTGGTCATCTGGCCTTAAACTAAATGAAGTTCCTTCAGCCTGGACTATTAATGCGTCTTTGGAGAAATTTAAAAGGCAAAGAGACATGGTTTAAACGGAATCATTTTTCTCTTGTGTTGTATTAAAGCATTAAAAAAAAAACTGAAGGAACTCCCATGGTCTGAGAGGAAACTGCACTTTGGATGCAGTCTTGTAGATTCTGTTGTTGTCAATAATTTAGTGAATATAGCATGTAGTTTGAAGAGAGGCTGTGACTGACTGCATGAAATTACGAAGCATTCTTGTGGAGAATAAGTGATTGTGAATACATGAGATGTACCTTTTTGTGAATGATGGATCATCAATGTAACAACTGTACCCCACAGTAATGTTCAACATTGTTTTAATAAAAGCTCTTTCAACTTTCAATGTATAGGGTATGTGTATGCATGTGAGAGAGATAATGAGATATACAAGATGGTGCCAGTGTCGGAAGAAAGACTTAAAAAGCACATTGCACAGAACGGCCTAGTGGCCGAACTGGCAACTACACCGTGACAGTTGACGCAGCAACATTGAATGGAAAATGTTGACATAGCAACTTACAATGGTAAATGTGGACCTAAAATCATGACAACAGGGAGCGTGCGCCCAGTACAAAGTATAAAAATGTTGATAATAGGCAAATGACCTGGTGGATGCTGTGTCTTTGAAAGGCAGAGCATTGGCAAGTTGTTTCTCGCTAAGACCAGTTGGCACATCGAACTCCAAAGCACAGTGTAGCGGCTGGATTAAACGCAACTTCGTCAGAGATACGAGAACACATTCTCTGCATGTCTTGAAGAATAAGGCAGAGATTAAAGCAATTATTTGCAGAAATGTACATTTAAAAAAACATATATCTCAAGCAAAAAAACAAGTTACTTCCGTGTAGAAAAAATAGACCGAAGAACAGAGCTTGCTGCCTGTTCTGATACTTTCCATTCATATAACATCCATATAACGTCCATAGAGATTCAACATCGCCTCCAGTGCAGCCTTCAGCCGTCTGAGGAAAAGAGCGTTTGAAGACCAGGCCCTCAAATCTGTAGTAATACCCGCCCTCCTGTATGGATCTGAGGCATGACGATGTATAGAAGGCACCTCAAGTCGCTGGAGATATATCACCAACGATATCTCCGCAAGATCCTGCAAATCCCCTGGGAGGACAGGCGCACCAACATCTGAGTCCTCGTCCAGGCTAACCTCCCCAGTATTGAAGCACTGACCACACTCGATCAACTTCGCTGTGCAGGCCACATAAATTCGCATGCCAGATACGAGACTCCCTAAGCAAATGCTTTACGCGGAGCTCCTTCATGGTAAATGAGCCAAAGTTGGGCAGCGGAAGCGTTACAAGGACACCCTCAAAGCCTTCCTGGTAAGGTGCAACATCACCACTGACACCTGGGAGGCCCTGGCCGAAGACCGCCCGAGGTGGAGAAAGTGCATCCGGGAGGGCGTTGAGTTCTTCAACGCAAAGAGCGTGAAGAGGTCAAGCGCAGACAGTGGAAGGAGTGCGCGGCAAACCTGCTCCACCCACCCCTTCCCTCGACGAATGTCTGTCCCACCTGTGACAGGGTCTGTGGCTCTCTATTGAACTGTCCAGCCACCAGAGAACTCATATTTTGGGAGTGGAAGCAAATCTTCCTCGATTCTGAGGGACTGCCTATGATGATGATGATGGATGATGAGATCATTCAGCCAATGTACAAATGTCTCATCCTTGCAATTTCCTGCCCTCTGCACTGCCCCAATTTGGAAGAAGCCCCACCCTTCTGTCAGCTATGGCTCAGTGGGCAGCACACTCGCCTGAGTCAGAAGGTTGTGGGTTCAAGCCCCATTCCAGGATTTGAACATCAAAATCTAGGTTGACACTCCCAGTGCAGTGCTGAGGGAGTGTTAGAGGAGCGTAGACATCTCGGAGCAAGGGGGGGAGGTTCTGGGGCTGGAGGAGATTACAGAGATAGGGAGGGGCGAGGCCATGGAGGGATTTGAAAACACAGACTGGGAAATGAGCCTGCAGCCTTCCTGGTCTGGGCAGGGCAGCTACCCACTCCTTAAATTTGCTGATTTGCCGGGGCTCAGTGGGCACTACTCTGGCCTCTGGCCTCTGAATCAGAAATGCCGTGGGTTCAAGTCCCACTCCAGAGACTTAAGCCCATAATCTAGGCTGACGCTCCCAGTGCAGTGCTATGGGAGTGCTGCACCGCTGGAGGTGCTGTCTTTCAGATGAGACGTTAAACCCAGGCCCCGTCTGCTCTCTCAGGTGGACGTAAAAGATCCCATGGCACTATTTCGAAGAAGAGCAGGGGATTATCCCTCGTGTCCTGGCCAATATTTATCCCTCAATCAACATAACAAAAACAGATTATCTAGTCATTATCACATTGCTGTTTGTGGGAGCTTGCTGTGTGCAAATTGGCTGCCGCATTTCCCACATTACAACAGTGACTACACTCCAAAAGTACTTCATTGGCTGTAAAGCGCTTTGAGACGTCCGCTGGCTGTGAAAGGCGCTATATAAATCCAAGTCTTTCTTTCTTTTGATCCCAGTTTGCAGACTCTGCATTCAGTCCTGAATGTGTCGGCTAATTTCGCATAAATTTGATTCTTCACTGAATTAATTGTGCCGGCTTTGCTGAACTTCACGCAGAAAAATGTCAATTATTCTACTGTGACAGCAGGGCGCGTGAGATTCCGATAATGACTGCTTAAAAACAGTCACTAATGTCGAGTCATGCAGATGCGATAAACTGTAAGAATGAAGCATAAATTGTTTTTGTCTCCTAAACACTGCAGATGGTATCCTTACCTTGGATTGATTTACAGGGATCTGTTGAAATGCACAATAGAAACAGGCTATTAAATGTTTATTGAAAGGACATTTCTCTGTTAGTGCGCTTGTTTTTTCCTGTGTAGGTTTACTGATGTTTGGAAAGGCCAGTAATGCTGTGTAAGTAGCCCAAAAGATGGCATGTTTTATGCTCTACATTTTGACGATTATATGCCTTAAAACCCAACTCTTTGACTAACCTTTGGCCACCTGACCTAATATCTCCTTATGTAGCTCAGTGTCAAATTTTGTCTGATAACTCTCCTGTTTTTAAAAAATTAGTTCCTGGGATGTGGGTGTCATTGGCAAGGCCGGCATTTATTGCCCATCCCTAATTGCCCCTTGAGAAGGTGGTTGTGAGCCACCGCCTTGAGCCGCTGCAGTCCGTGTGGTGAAGGTGCTCCCACAGTGCTGTTAGGGAGGGAGTTCCAGGATTTTGATCCAGCGACGATGAGGGAACGGTCGATATATTTCCAAGTCAGGATGGTGTGTGACTGGGAGGGGAACGTGGAGGTGGTGGTGTTCCCATGCGCCTGCTGCCCTTGTCCTTCTAGGTGGTAGAGGTCGCGGGTTTGGGAGGTGCTGCCGAAGAAGCCTTGGTGAGTTGCTGCAGTGCATCTTGTAGATGGTGCACACTGCAGCCACGGTGCGCCGGTGGTGGAGGGAGTGAATGTTGAAGGTGGTGGATGGGGGGCCAATCAAGCCGGGGCTGCTTTGTCCTGGATGATGTCGAGCTTCTCGAGTGTTGCTGGAGCTGCACTCATCCAGGCAAGTGGAGAGTGTTCCATCACACTCCCGACTTGTGTCTTGTAGATGGTGGAAAGGCTTTGAGGAGTCAGAAGGTGAGAAACTCGCCGCAGAATACCCAGCATCTGACCTGCTCTTGTAGCCACAGTATTTATGTGGCTGGTCCAGTGAAGTTTCTGGTCAATGGTGACCCCCAGGATGTTGTTGGTGGGGGATTCGGCGATGGGAATGCCGTTGAATATCAAGGAGCAGTGGTTAGACTCTCGCTTGTTGGAGATAGTCATTGCTGGCACTTAAGTGGCAAGTAACATTCGTGCCACACATCAGCCTAAGCCTGAATGTCACCCAGGTCTTGCTGCATGTGGGCATGGACTGCTCCATTATCTGAGGAGTTGTGAATGGCACTGAACACTGTGCAGTCATCAGCGAACATCCCACTTCTGACCTTATGATAGAGGGAAGGTCATTGATGAAGCAGCTGAAGATGGTTGGGCCAAGGACACTGCCCTGAGGAACTCCTGCAGCGATGTCCTGGGGCTGTGATGATTGACCTCCAACCGCCACAACCATCTCCCTTTGTGCTGGGTATTACTCCAGCCAGTGGAGAGTTTTCCCCCCCGATTCCCATTGACTTCAGTTTTACTAGGGCATCTTGATGCCGCACTCGGTCAAATGCTGCTTTGATGTCGAGGGCAGTCACTCTCACCTCACCTCTGAATTCAACTCTTTTGTCCATGTTTGGACCAGGGCTGTAATGAGGTCTGGAGCCAAGTGGTCCGGGCGGAACCCAAACTGGGCATCGGTGAGCAGGTTATTGGTGAGTAAGTGCCATTTGATAGCCCTGTCGACAACACCTTCCTTCACTTTGCTGATGATTAAGAGTAGACTGATGGGGCGGTAATTAACCGGATTGGATTTGTCCTGCTTTTTGTGGACAGAACATACCTGAGCAGTTTTCCATATTGTCAGATAGATGCCAGTGTTGTAGCTGTACTGGAACAGCTTGGCTAGAGGCGCGGCTAGTTCTGGAGCACAAGTCTTCAGCAAGACAGCTGGAATGTTGTCGGGGTCCATAACCTTTGCTGTATCCATATGACGTGGAGTGAATCGAATTGGCTGAAGACTGGCTTCTGTGATGGTGGGGACCTCAGGAGGAGGTCGATACGGATCATCCACTTGCCACTTCTGGCTGAAGATGGTTTTAAACACTTCAGCCTTGTCTTTTGCACTCACGTACTGGGCTCCCTCATCATTGAGGATGGGGATATGCATGGAGCCGCCTCCTCCTGTTAGTTGTTTAATGGTCCACCACCATTCACAAATGGATGTGGCAGGACTACAGAGCTTTGATCTGATCCGTTGATTGTGGGATCGCTTAGCTCTGTCTATAGCATGCTGCTTCCGCTGTTTAGCATGCATGTAGTCCTGTGTTGCAGCTTCCCCAGGTTGGCACCTCATTTTTAGGTGCTGTTCCTGGCATGCTCTTCTACACTCTTCATTGAACCAGGGTTGGTCCCCTGACTTGATGGTAATGGTAGAGTGAGGGATATGCCGGGCCATGAGGTTACAGATTGTGGTGGAATACAGTTCTGTTGCTGCTGATGGCCCACAGCGTCTCATGGATGCCCAGTTTTGAGCTGCTAGATCTGTTCTGAATCTATCCCCTTTAGCACAGTGGTAGTGTCTCACAACACGATGGAGGGTGTCCTCAGTGTGAAGTTGGGACTTTGTCTCCACAATGACTGTGCGGTGGTCACTGCTACCAATGAGGCCATGGACAGATGCATCTGCGACAGATGGTTTGGTGAAGACAAGGTCAAGTAGGTTTTTCCCTCTTGTTGGTTCTCTCACTTGTGGCTGGTCCAGTTATGTTTCTGGTCAATGGAGACCCCCAGGATGTTAGTGATTCGGCGATGGTTATCCCGTTAAATGTCAAGGGGCGATGGTTAGACTCTTGTGTGCCGCAAATGTTACTTGCCACTTATCAGCCTAAGCCTGAATGTTGTCCAGGTCTTGCTGCATATATGGACTACTTAGTTATCTGAGGAGTTGCGAATGGCAATCCTGTGAAGTGCCCTGAGACGTTTTACTACTTTAAAGGCAAGTTATAATATGGTAGAACTACAGTATTACCTGTTTTAGTGATGTTGATTGAGGGATAAATATTGGCCAGGACCCATGGGATAACTCCCTTGCTCTTCTTCAAAATAGTACCATGGGATCTTTTACGTCCACCTGAGAGGGCAGATGGGTCCTTGGTTTAACGTCTCATCCGAATGCAGCACTCCCTCAGCACTGCTTTGGGGGTGTCGGCCTAGATTTATTTTTATGTTATCAAGTCCCTGGAGTGGAATTTGAACCCACAACCTTCTGACTCAGAGGCAAGAGAGAGAGTGCTACCCACTGAGCCACAGCTGAGGTAACACTGTAAGTAGAATTACATTTATTTCTTTCCCATTGCCATCAGGTTTTGAACTATTCTTGCCGGCTGAAAGCCCAGCAGACACTCTGCTCCCTGGCCTTTGACAGTCTCTACCCTGAGCTGGTATCCAGGTGATGCAAAAGGATGGCACAGAGTTACTATCTAGAATTACATTACATCGAACTTACAGCACAGAAACAGGGCACTTAGCCCAATTGGTCTATTCCGGTATTTATGCTCCACACGATCTTCCTCCCACCCGACTTCATCTCACCCCATCAGCATAACCTTCCAGGGACATAGGGACAGGAGTAGGCCATTCAGCCCCTCGATCCTGCTCCACCACTCAACCAAACCACGGATGGTCCATACCTCATATCCCTCCACCTGTCCTGGCTCCACAAGCCCCAATCCCCTCGCCCAACAACTATCGATCGAGCAATCCCATGAGCGAAACTTCCAGTTGACCCGGCCTCAACAGCTTGGGGGAGAAAGAGAGCTCCAGACCTTCACCCCCCACTCCCCAACGTGAAGAAGCGCCTCCCAACATCACCCCTAAACTCTCGCAGATTTACACCCTTGCCCCCACCCTTATCATCCCCGTCTCTCCCTCCGTGTAAGAGAAGTTCCAGGCCCACTTTCTCCCCCGTCTTCCAAACCAGCCCACCTATATTGAGGAGGGAGGGTGGGAGCAGATGAGCTGGAATTCACAAATTACGTTTTGTATTGCTGAATATTTTTAGCAGCTGTTCTATCTGCTTCTCCCAGTCTTGTATTATTGTCACTGCAAGACATTTTTTTGATATCCGTAATCAAATACACTTCAGCCGGTGATGAATCAGTACTGTCGAGACAGCGGAAAAGCCAGCCTGCTGATGTAACTCCTTGTAAAAGTGACACAATTCCACCATTAAATTCCTGACATAGCTCTCGGGCAGCTGTGATGGAATTTCTGAAAGCACTTTGTTCTGTGTAGGTGGTTTCCAGTTGTTTTAGCCGTAGAGCAATCAAGGGTAAACTGGTATGTCTACTTGATGTAACGGGTGGTGGAGAATGCTGTATAAAGAATACTCTCAGACGTGAGCACAAAAATCCAGGCTGACGCTCCCAGTGCAGTGCTGAGGGAGTGCCGCACTGTCAGAGGTGTGCCGTCTTTATAATGAGATGTTAAACCGCGCTCCCGTCTGCCCCCTCAGGTGGACATAAAAGATCCCATGGTACTATTTCGAAGGCGAGCAGGGGATTTTTCCCTGGTGTCCTGGCCAATACTTATCCCTCAACCAATATCACTAAATTAAAAACAGAAAATGCTGGAAACACTCAGCAGGTCAGGCAGCATCTGTGGAGAGAGAAACAGAGTTAATGTTTCAGGTCGATGACCCTTCGTCAGAACTGGAAAAAGTAACCGGTTTTTAAGCAAGTGCAGGGGCAGGGAAGGGGAGGAAAAGGAACTGAAGGGAAGGTCTGTGATAGGGTGGAAGGCAGGAGAGATTAGAGAGACAAAAGGGATGATGGTGCAAGGCAAAAGAAGATGGTAATGGGACAAGTTAAACAAAAGATGAGAGTAGATAGGGTGTAATGAGAGGGGACCTCATAGAAACGTTTAAAATTCTGACGGGTTTAGACAGGTTAGATGCAGGAAGAATGTTCCCAATGTTGGGGAAGTCCAGAACCAGGGGTCACAGTCTGAGGATAAGGGGTAAGCCATTTAGGACCGAGATGAGGAGAAACTTCTTCACCCAGAGAGTGGTGAACCTGTGGAATTCTCTACCACAGAAAGTAGTTGAGGCCAATTCACTAAATATATTCAAAAGGGAGTTAGATGAAGTCCTTACTACTCGGGGGATCAAGGGTTATGGCGAGAAAGCAGGAAGGGGGTACTGAAGTTTCATGTTCAGCCATGAACTCATTGAATGGCGGTGCAGGCTAGAAGGGCTGAATGGTCTGCTCCTGCACCTATTTTCTATGTTTCTATGTAAATGAAGATGGCAGAATATCAACAGCTGCCATGGGAAAGAAGAAAAAAAACCAAAGAAAAAAAATATAGGCAGAGTTTATGGTCAACATTGTCGAACTCGATGTTGAGTCCAGAAGGCTGTAAAGTGCCTAAACAATGCAATAGGCCGAGGACGGAGAGGTCAGAGTGGGAGTGGAGTGGGGAATTAAAGTGATGGGACCGGAAGCTCAGGGTCACACTTACGGACTGAACGGAGGTGTTCCACAAAGCGGTCACCCAATCTACGTTTGCTCTCCCCAATGTAGAGGAGAGCACATCGTGAGCAACGAACACAGTATACTACATTGAAAGAAGTACAAGTAAATCGGTGTTTCACCTGGAAGGTGTGTTTGGGGCCCTGGACAGTGGGAAGGGAGGAGGTAAAAGGCCAGGTGTTGCATCTCCTGTGCTTGCACGGGAAGGTGCCGTGGGAAGGAGAGTGATTGAGGAGTGGAGCAGGGTGTCGCGGAGGGAGCGGTCCCTTCGGAGTACTGGGAGGGGAGGGGAGGGGACGATGTGTTTACTAAAATACAATAGGAGCAGGAGTAGGCCATTGAAGTACAGACGATCTGGTCATTATCACATTGCTACTTGCGGGAGCTTGCTGTGTGTAAATTGGCAGCCATGTAGCGGTAGAAGATCAGCCATGATCTTATTGAATGGCGGAGCAGGCTCGAGGGGCCGAATGGCCTACACCTGCTTCTAATTCTTATGTTATTATTACAACCTTGACTACACTTTAAAAGTACTTTGTTGGCTGTGAAGTGCTTTGCAACGTCCTGATGTAAAAGGCGCTATATAAATGCAAGTCCTTTCTTATTTCACGTAATCTGGGTAGATGAAGCTTCTAGACCGAGCAACATCATGTCGCATTTGATGGCTGTAATGTTGAATGTCAGATGTGGCATTTGGCCTGGGAATCACAGAGCAGCCACTGCACCCCACTGCTGGCCAAGAACGGGGAAACACTCATCAAGGGCCTGCTGGAAGGAGCACTTCGAAGATCTCCTCAATCGAGACTCTGCCTTTGACTTGAGTGTTCTCAACTCCATCCCGCAACATGCGACCCGCCACCAACTCAGTGAGACCCCAATGCTGCACGAGGTAGAAAAAGCCATAAGACAGTTTAAAAACAACAAGGCTACGGGTGCGGACGGAATCCCCACTGAGGCACTGAAGTATAGCGGAGAGGCACTGCTGGCGCGAATACATGACCTCATCTCTCTCATCTGGAGGGAGGAGAACATGCCGGGGTATCTCAGAGATGCAGTGATCGTGACCATCTTTAAGGGGACAAGTCCGACTGCGGCAACTACAGAGGAATCTCCCTGCTATCAGCCACTGGGAAAGTTGTCGCTCGAGTCCTCCTCAATCGACTTCTCCCTGTGGCTGAGGAGCTCCTCCCGGAGTCACAGTGAGGATTTCGTCCCCTATGGGCACAACTGACATGATTTTTGCAGCGCGACAGCTGCAGGAACAACGTAGGGAGCAGCGCCAGCCCTTATGCATGGCCTTCTTCGACCTTACAAAGGCCTGTGACACTGTCAACCGCGAGGGTCTATGGAGCGTCATCCTCCGTTTCGGATGTCCCCAAAATTTCGTCATCGTCCTCCGCCTGCTCCATGACGACATTCAGGCCGTGATCCTTACCAACTGATCCATCACAGACCCAATCCATGTCCGGACCGGGGTCAAACAGGGCTGCGTCATCGCCCCAAACCCTCTTCTCAATCTTCCTCGCTGCCATGCTCCACCTCACAGTCAACAAGCTCCCCGCTGGAGTGGAACTAAACTACAGAACCAGTGGGAACCTGTTCAACCTTCGCCGTCTCCAGGCCAGGTCCAAGACCACCCCAACCTCTGTCGTCGAGCTACAGAAAGCGGACGACGCCTGTGTCTGCGCACATTCAGAGGCTGAACACCAGGACATAGTCAATGTATTCACTGAGGCATAAGAAAGTATGGGCCTTACGCTAAACATCCGTAAGACAAAAGTCCTCCACCAGCCTGTCCTCACCGCACAGCACTGCCCCCCAGTCATCAAGATCCACGGCGCGGCCCTGGACACCGTGGACCACTTCCCATATCTCGGGAGCCTCCTATCAACAAGAGCAGGCATTGACGACGAGATCCAACACCGCCTCCAGTGTGCCAATGCAGCCTTCGGCCGCCTGAGGAAAAGAGTGTTTGAAGACCAGGCCCCCAAAACTGCCACCAAGCTCATGGTCTACAGGGCTGTAGTAACACCTGCCCTTCTGTATGGCTCAGAGACATGGGCCATGTACAGCAGACAGCTCAAGTCGCTGGAAAAATATCACCAACGATATCTCCGCAAGATCCTATAAATCCCCTGGGAGGACAGGTGTAGCAACATCCGCGTCTTCATCCAGGCCAATAACCCCAGCATTGAAATATTGACCGCACTCGATCAGCTGCGCTGGACAGGCCACATAGTTCGCATGCCAGACACGAGACTCCCAAAGCAAGCGCTCTACTCTGAGCTCCTTCACGGCAAACGAGCCAAAGGTGGGCAGCGGAAACGCTACAAGGACACCCTCAAAGCCTCCCTGATAAAGTGCGACATCCCCACTGACACCTGGGAGTCCCTGGCCCAAGACCGCCCTAAGTGGAGGAAGTGCATCCAAGAGGGCGCTGAGCACCTCGAGTCTCGTCGCCGAGAGCATGCAGAAACCAAGCGCAGGCAGCGGAAAGAGCTTGCGGCAAACCAGTCCCACCCACCCTTTCCCTCAACGACTGTCTGTCCCACCTGTGACAGGGACTGTGGCTCTCGTATTGGACTGTTCAGCCACCAAAGAACTCACTTCAGGAGTGGAAGCAAGTCTTCCTCGATTCCGAGGGACTGCCTATGATGATGATGACTTGCTAAATAGTAAATACTAGAGTCTAGAGAATTAACAAATCAGGAAACAATGAAAATAAAGCACACTTTTCTTCAACGAGAAAGCAAAAATAAATTCAGAGATCATTTGATTATAACACAAGTGAAGTATGCAAAAAAAAACTCCCTTTCTCACCATAAAAAGGGGAATTATTTCTAAATCTACTTTCATACACTAAAACAGAGTGTAAGTTTTATGTACATGATGTTTTTTGATGATTTAAGAGATTGTGTGTGCAGATTATCATAACCCCCCCCCCACCCCACGCATTAATTCAAAGGGCGTTGCACCATTAGGGAGGCTTATTGAGTGTGCATGTGTAATCCGCGTCTTTCCTTTGCATAACATTCCTTTCTCGACGGTGATTCCTGCTGGGCCACAGTTCCCGGCAGATTGCAGGTACCCTGCACAAGTCGCAAATGGCGCCTCTTCGTTTGTGAGTCTGTGAAGTGAGTGTCTGTAGACAGTTTCACCCTATGTGGGGGTGATCTAGTCTGACCGCAACTAGTCCTCACAATATATACAGCACACTGCAGCAGAGGAACTGACAGATGGCAGTTATAAGGGATATTTGGGAGAATGAGTCACAAGTCTATCTAAGAAAGTAAAGTTGGCTTATCACGCACTCCTTATAACACACGCCTTAAGCGATGCATTGAATTTTTCCATTTTAGTTTAGGACATTGCATGGTTTCATACTGTGGATTAAGTTGTGTCCTGAATTTTACTTCCAAATTAAGTGTGGCTTCTGCTACAAGATTATTCTTGTAATTAATGGGTCACAGTAGCATAGTGGTTATGTTACTGGTCTAGTAATCCAGAGAGCTAATGATCCAGAGACGTGATTTCAGATCCCACCACGGGAGCTGGGGAATTTAATTAAATAAATTTGGGATGAAAAGCTAGCATCAGTAATGGTGACCATGAAACTACTGGATTGTTGTTTAAAAACCCACTTGGTTCACTAATGCCCTTTAGGGAAGGAAATCTGACATCCTTAACCAGTATGGCCTCCATGTGACTCCAGATCCCGGTTGACTCATAACTGCCCTCTACGGCTCAAGAAAGTGGCTTACTACCATCTTCTCGAAGGCAATTAAGGATGGGCAATAAATGCTGGTCTTGCCAGCGACGCCCACATCCCATGCACAAATTTTTTAAATAGGAGAACTATTTGGCTTGACTGTGAGAAAATGAACCCCATTGGGGCGGGGTGGGGGGGTGGGGGAACTGTCCAAAAATATGTTCATTTTAAATTAAATTCAAAATGTTTTAATGTTGCTGGGTTTCTGAATGTGGATCTCATGCAGTCACTAATCCAAATGTAAAACTGTCGAGACTTGCGAAGAACAACGGCCCAGGAGATCTGCTTATAAATAGGACTTCTCAGACGGCAACTGATTTTAGTAAGTCCTGGCGGTTTTATCGTTTGGTTTGTAGTTGGCCAGTACTTGGGGACCACCGCGGTAGCAATAGTGCGAGTCTTGCACAATATAGAAACATTTTAACTGAACATCTCTGGGGTTCAGTGCAGAATAAATAGTGGGGAGAATCGGGGATCTATGCCAGGCACAGCGTGGGGAAAATCAGGATTTACTTGACTCGCTGCATTTGCAAAATATGACAGTTTCACAACAACTTGTATTTATATAGCGCCTTTAACGTAGTAAAACGTCCCAAGGCGCTTCACAGGAGTGATCTAAGACAAAAAAATAAATGTGACACCAAGCAAATGAGAAGGATTACGGCAGATTCCAGAGTCTAGGGCCTAGGCAACAGAAGGCACGGCCATCAATGGTTGAGCGATTATATTCAGGGATGCTCAAGAGGCCAGAGAGCTGAGCATAAAAATCTCGGCTGACACTCCAGTGCAGTGCTGAGCGAGTGCTGCACTGTCCCGGATGCTGTCTTTCAGATGAGGCATTAAATCGAGGCACCGTCTGCCCTCTCCGGTGGATGTAAAATATCCAAAGGCACCATTTGAAGAAGAGCAGGGGCGTTATCCACGGTGTCCTGGGGCCAATATTTATCACTCAATCAACATCACTAAAACAGATTATCAGGTCATTATCATGTTGCTGTTTGTGGGAGCTTGCTGTGCGCAAATTGGCTGCCGCGTTTCCCACATTAAAACAGGGAGTACATTTCAGAAGTACTTCATTGGCTGTAAAGCATTTTGGGATGTCCTGAGGTCATGAAAGGCGGCTATATAAATGTAAGTCTTTTTTTCTTTTTTCTATTAGTACTCTGTGATATTGTCTATTGTCTATACCCAAATTCCACACACCTGCACTCCAGATGTTGCTGGTTAGTGATCAGGCCAGGGGAACCCTGGCCAATTTATCCCCCCCCAACACAGGGGTGCTGAGGCTAATTGATTTGACCCTACCACTGCCCCAGCTGAAATAAGCTAACCTTGCACAGATTGCATCTGGGGAGCTTCCTGCTCGCTAGAGCTCAGCTTAACCAGCCAGACTATTGGGATCCTTTATGTAATTCTAAGGTATTTTGAACAAATCAAAATTCCAGTGGCTGCTTGTGGAAAGCAAGCTATTAAAAGCATAAAGCACAGATATTGGATCATTTTGTTATCCAGAAGTGAATTCTTTGCTGTAGTCGATGTGGTCAGCCCATTCTTATTACCCTTTGCAGCAGCGACTGGGATTTTAGTGCTTACTGCTTGAAATGGAAAATGTTACGATGGTGGGTCAAATCTCATTTAAAATTAAGTGCGGATTATACAGTTTTATGGGGAAAATCTAAACAGGATGTTCCATAAGTACCTTTCCATCCGTGCCTTTGTTATCTCGAAACTTGACTATTCCAACGCACTCCTGGCTGGCCTCCCACATTCTACTCTCCGTAAACTTGAGCTCATTCCAAAACTCGGCTGCCCATATCCTAACTCGCACCAAGTCCCGTTCACCCATCACCCCCTGTGCTCGCTGACCTACATTGGCTCCCAGTTCAGCAACGCCTCGATTTTTAAAATTCTCATCATTGTTTTCAAATCCCTCCTCGGCCTCACCCCTCCCTATCTCTGTAATCTCCTCCAGCCCCTCGACCCTCTGAGATGTCTTTGCTCCTTTCACTCTGGCCTCTTGAGCATCCCTGATTATAATCACTCAACCATTGCCAGCCGTGCCTTCAGCTGCCTAAGCCCCAAGCTCTGGAATTCCCTCCCTAAACCTCTCCGCCTCTCTCTAAACCTTTTAAAATGCTCCTTAAAACCTACGTCTGTCTTCCCTAATATCTCCATATGTGGCTCGGTGTCAAATTTTGTTAATGCTCCTGTGAAGCACCTTGGGACGTTTTACTACGTTAAAGGATGAGAATTTTTAAAATAAGTACAACTTATTGTTGTCCATCATCCACTCTACTGCTTTGTTTCATTAAATTTGTAGTTCTAAGCAACAAATAATATTTTACATAGAAACATAGAAAATAGGTGCAGGAGCAGGCCATTCGGCCCTTCGAGCCTGCACCACCATTCAATATGATCATGGCTGATCATTCACCTCAGTACCCCTTTCCTGCTTTCTCTCCATACCCCCTGATCCCTTTAGCTGCGAGGCACATCTAATTGCCTTTTGAATATATCTAACAAACTGGCCTCAGCAACTTGTGTTTAATTTTACGCCATACATAATATTGAATGCTTACATAGAGAAGCCCTGTCCTTGTGCGGAAAAATAGTTTCTACTTATAAGTATAGGATGGTTTATTTAGAAACTAGCCATTTGCGGCAGAAATATTGATGCGTGTGTGTGACTGAGTAAATGTTTACTCAGTGAGGTAAATATTTTTGACGTTCAACTGATTTTCCTCTCCCTGAAAACGTCTTGAATTTCATTATTACTTGTTG
Organism: Pristiophorus japonicus; assembly: GCF_044704955.1. NCBI lineage: Eukaryota > Metazoa > Chordata > Chondrichthyes > Pristiophoridae > Pristiophorus > Pristiophorus japonicus. Next base: position 234,602,415 of record NC_091984.1, read on the forward strand.
CAAGTAGTGAAACTAACACATTCAAATTGAAAGGCTTTTAACGCTGTGAGCACTGTAAGGATGTTGGGACTTTCAAAATATTACTGTAACTGCTCCACAGGTGATATTCTGTAAACGTGCAGTGATGAATTACAAAAATGCATGGAATTACAGTATATTCACTGGCTTTGAATGGAAAATAGCCTTGTTTGCCCCTAATAAGGTGCTCTAAGATGTGATAGAAAGAAACTTTTGGACTTATATAGCACCTTTCATGACCACCCAACGTCCTAAAGCACTTTTCAGTCAATGAAGTACTTTTGAAGAGCAGTCATTGTTGTAATGTAGGAAATGCGACAACCAATATTGCGCACAGCAAGCTCCCAATCGCAGCAATGTGTTAATGACTAGATAATCTGTTTTTTAATGATGTTAATTGAGGGAGAAATATTAGCCAGGACACTGGGGAAAATTCCTCCTCTTCTTTGAAATAGTGCCATGGAATCTTTTACACCTACCTGAGGGGGCAGACGGGTCTTTGGTTTAACGTCTCATCGAAAGATGGCACCTCTGACAGTGCAGCACTCCCTCAGCACTGCACTGGCAACATCAGCCTAGATTTTTGTGTTCAAGTCTCTGGAGTGGGACTTGAACCCACAACCTTCTGACACAGGTGAGAGAGTGCTACCCACTGAGCCACAGCTGACACTCAAACTAGTCAAAGACTGTAAGGGGACAAAATTGCCTCTTTTTATAGCCCCATCAGCGCCTCCGGTGGGCGCTAACGGGACGCAATGAAGTTTTCGCCCGGGCAAGGGGAGGGGTGGTGAAAGCACCTCCCGGGAAATTGCCTCGGAGGTTTGCGGGGGGGGGGGGGGGGGAGGCACAGTCCCAATAGCGCTGTGCCACGCCCCTTGACTAGCACCCCAGGTCGGCGCATGCCCGGCAATGACATCATCGCCGGGCACGCCAACCCCTTTGCGCCCCACGGGGGAAATTGTCAATGGCGGCCCCTGATCGGCACTCTGTTATGGGTCGATCGCAATCCTGGTGACCCAGTGACAGCCATCAAAGGGCCTGCAGAGTGCGCAGTGGCCCTCCCCTTTAAATGAAGTGCGTTGTAGTGTGTTAGTGCTACGCAAATGCTCCGCATAGCGTTGGGCTCTGAGCATGGTGCTAGATGCAGCGCCGTGCAACGTCCCGGTATCTTTGAGTTTGTGTGCATGTATTGGCACATGCGGCAGAGCAGGTCTCCAGTCGTCTTGGATCCCCTTGTCACTGGACCAAGACCTTGCTCCGTCAAGCCCGTGTGGTGGCTGGTGTGCAACGGCCACCCCACGTTAAAATAATTCATGCACAGGCATCTTCCACCGTTTAGAATGAGTTCATCAGTCACCTGAGTACTCATTTTTAGTGTGGAAGCAAGTCATCCTTGACCCCGAAGCTCGGCCTATGATGATGATGACCGCCCCGGGAGTTCTCCAAGGAAGCGGGGTGCCAGAGACAGCGCTCCGCTTCCTTGGAGGGGCGTACATGCCCACTTCTGGGCCGGGCGATAAAAGTTCCGGCCCCGGAAGGTTACCGCCCCCGATTGGGGCGTGGGACACTTTCGGCCCCTATGTGTGCCAGCAGCAGTGATGCATTATTTGCTGTTTTTGCTTCAGTTTACAAACATTGTGGCTGCTTCCATGTCTCTTGGGTAGAAAGGGGAAAGATCAATCAGGGTTCCTACTCCTAATTGCTATCTATCAGGAGAAAGTGTGGGTATTTGGATGTCAAATGGCAAGATTGAGTTCTGCTGTAATATCCCCACTCATGGTCAAATAGCCTGCCCACAGTTGTGTCTAGACTAATGCATTAATATCCACTTGGATGATGGATGATGTATCATAGGATCAGAGGATCAGAAGCAGGCCATTCAGCCCTTGGACCCTGCTCCGCCATTCAATTAGATCACGGCTGATCTGTACCTCAACTTACCACCTTTGCTCCATTTCCCTTAACACCTTTACCTAATACAGCACTCTCAGTCTCGAGAGCTCCAATTGGCCCCCAGCGTCCACAGTCTTTTTGGAGACAGAATTCTGGATTCCACTGCCCTTTGCGTCAAAAAATGCTTCCTGATTCTTCTGTCAAATGGCCAAGTTCTAATTTTAAGATGTCCCCCACCAGGGGAAATTGTTTCTCTGTAACTACCCTATCGAATCCAGTAATAGAGGAAATGATTGAATCTATGAACTTGAACTGTGGCTCAGTGGGTAGCTCTCTCGCCTCTGAGTCAGAAGGTTGTGGGTTCAAATCCCGCTACAGAGACTTGAGCACAAAAATCTACGCTGACACTCCAGTGCCAGTACAGATGCAGCGTCAGGAATCCGGAACCCTCGGGACCAAGGCCATTCCGGGATTTTCCGGACTTTCGATCGTCTTTCTGACGTCACGAATCCGGAAACATCCAAGCCCATGTTCGGGTATTTCTGGATGTCGGAAAGGGGAGGGGGTTAGGGGGGTCCCCGCCAAGAAGCTGTGTGGGCCGCCAGCCCCGCCGCGGAGGAGGTGTCGGGGCGGGCTGGTGTGGAGGACCCAAGGTAAGGGCAGCATTGGCGAGGGGCATTGAGGCCTGAGGTCGGGCAGCGGCGGGACACAGAGGTCGGCAGGTCTGGATTCCAGACGACCCTGCCACTGATCGGTCCGGATGCTGGAACTCTGGATTTTTTGACGCTGCACCTGTACTGATGAAGTGCTGCACTGTCAGAGGTGCCGTCTTTTGGATGAGTCGATAATCCGAGGCCCTGTCTGCTCCATCAGGTGGAGGTAAAAAATCCCATGGCACTACTTTGAAGAAGAGCAGGGGAGTTCTCCCCGGTGTCCTGGGGCCAATATTTATACCTCAATCAACATAACAAAAACAGATTATCGGATCATTATCACATTGCTGTGTGTGGGAGTTTGCTGTGCACAAATTGGCTGCCGCGTTTCCCACATTACAACAGTGATTACACTCCAAAAGTAATTAATTGAATGTAAAGCACTATACACAACAACTGGCTATGAGACGTCTGGTGGTCGTGAAAGGCGTTATATAAATGCAAGTCATCGGTACACTTTAATTGACACCAACACCCTGGCACTCCGTGCTTGCAAACATCGCAAACTACCATACCTATGCCGCGAATATGCCGTCTCCAGAGAATACAACCACTACACCAGCAAAGACATGCCGATCCAGGCCGACTGGACCAACCTACCACCAACCCATCTCAAATCTAGAAGGCCTTTTTGGACCGTCGCCGAAGCCCTTCAATGATCTCCCCTCAGCCTTGATGACCAACGACGAAATGCTTGGAAGAACTTCAACATACAGAATGGATTCCTTTCGAGGAGCCCACAGTACAACCTGAAGGATCAAACTTTCCTCGCAAACAGTGGACAACCATCGACCGCCTCAGAACCGGTCACGGTCGATGCTGCCACCTTCTCCATAGGTGGAAGATTAAAGCCTCCCCATCCTGTGACTGTGGGGCTCCTAATCAGACCCTGGAGTAAATTATCGAGCACTGCCCTCAGAGGGAATTCACAGGCAGCCTACAAGATATCCACGCTGTTACACCGGGAGCTTTAGCCTGGATATCCAACTTAGATATTGACATTAGATTTGCTTTGCTACCATCCGAAAGAAGAATAATGCAAGTCTTTCTTGTGAAAAATCACAGTATTGAACAGCCGCCTGCACTAAACTGGAGAATTTAGTTTTTGCGCCGTTGCAAACCATGAGCCGAATTTGCCGGCCGGGCGGTAAAAGCTGGACGCCCGCTGTAACGCCTAGAAACACCGTTTGCTGCCCCTCCGGGGTACTAAAAGGTGCAAGCGAGCCAAAAATCCAACACTTTATCTTTTAGTTTTCTTGGGATAAATTTAAAATCTATTTATCCATTTTAATGCAAAGACGCTCTCTTTCAGGGGTGAAGAGAACTGTGTATATTTTAATAAAACCCATGTTGAGAATCTGACTGTGACTTATCTCTTTTACAGATTTTAAGTTTCCTGCCTTGCAGGTTAATCGATTCGACCAGATGACTTGATTTTAGGAAGGTGAACTGATTTCATTTTGAAGTGTAAGCCTTCTGTATTGTGGAGGAATTGCTTTCTTGTGGATCCTGACTTTTCTGACACACGTCTGGAGGAGGGAACTGGGGATTGACTGGGGGAGGAAAGATGACTGCATCATGAGGCAACAGGAAATTGGTAAGCGAGATGATATCGAGGAGCCAAATGAAAAGTTGAATGTGTAGGGGATTCGTCCAAATGATGCTTTAATGTGGGTTTAATGATTGTCACCTGCCTTTCTGAAACATTCAATCCTATTCAAAAACTCCATTGGTTGCGGTTCCCTCTGAAGTCAAGCAGTGAAATGCAATATTGCAAAGCTCAGGACCATAATCCTCTGCCCGAAGGGTTAGGAAACTGAAGTAAAATGGTGCCAGGGAAGCCCAAAGGAAATAAAATGTCTGAATCTTCACTGTTGTCACGGTGATGTAAATGTGCCTTGTACAGGGTAGGGCCCAAAGTTAAAACATGTATTTAATAGTCATTCATCAGTAAAGACGGAAAACCACACCTCAATTTACATGTCATAGGCATCAGACAGAATTAAATACAACTAACCTTTTGTAAACGAAGATTTCTTTAAATCTCCCTGATATTGTCCCCTCCCACTACTTGGCCTTTTATGTCAGGCTGTGGTTTGTGGTAAAGTCATTATATTATTGAATAAGCTTCCAATATGCAGATCGTTATCATGTAAAGATTTTAATTTCCCATCTGTACTTTGCAAATGATTTTACAGTAAACTCGGTAAACCTGCTTTGCCTCCTTAACTTTGTTACCTATCACTGAAGCCTTTTCTGCTTTGAGCCAAGAGGATCACTATCTGTACATACAAGGCATCCCGTGTGGTCAATCAATTGCAACAAACCTGAGGGATGTGGCCTCTGTTTTTCTATCTATTTCTGCCTCTTAATGAGTTTGTCTTCCAATTCTGTCTTTTTTTTCCCCATTCTTAGAACTTTGCACATATTTGTCATTTAATGGGATACTTAAGCAGAGCTTTATATTCCGTTATATAGATTTTTAAAATGAACACGTGTGTCTACAGCGCTTAATTTTAATTCTGAATATTAAAAGTTACAGTTCTAACCCTACACCTTGCGTGAATTGTCCTGATACGCTCTCCATGCAATACACATGCTTCTTGTACTTCTATTGAACACTTCTGAAAGTTTTCCAATAAAAACCGATACTGTTGCAGCACAATAGCATGTGTACGTAAACTAGAGGTGATCCAAAATTCGGCTGCCCATGTCCTAACTCGCACCAAGTCCTGCTCATGATCACCCCTGTGCTCGCTGACCTACATTGGCTCCCAGTTAAATATTGCCTCGATTTCAAAATTTTCATCCTTATTTTCAAATCCCTCCATGGCCTCACCCCTCCCTACCTCTGTAATCTCCTCCAGCCCCACAATCCCCGCCCCATGTCTGCGCTCCTCTAATTCTACCCTCTTGAGCATCCCCGATTATAATCACGCAACCATTGGCC